>NW_008349093.1:210423-266711 GCF_000622305.1 Nannospalax galili | reverse complement strand
AAAATACAGATGTTGAAATATTTAGGCTTATTTCCACAGGAAGAATTATCCAGTAAAAGTGAAACTAATTAGGCTTATATGATATGTTAAATTATATGGTTTAAACTGCTATCAAATAACATGCTTAACCATCTTTATAAAATAAAAGCAATACTTCAGTTTGTTTGTGTTACAGACAGACAAATGAGAGATATTGATGAGTTATCCAGAAATTTTATGAAATTCTTAGAAATCAGATATACCCCAGTATAATGTTACTAGTTATAATTTCAATGATCTTAACTGTTGTCACAGAGCTAGGCTTGGTTTGATCTTAGCATTCACTCGGGAGGCAGAGGCTGGTGGATTTTTGTGAGATCAAGGTCAGTCTGGTCTACATAGGAGTTCCAAGTCAGCTGAGATTGCAGGAAGACTCTGTCCCAAAATGACTAAAAAAAACAAGTCACAGAAATAACCATGGTTCTACACCAATCACATTATAATGAACTCCCATTAAACCTTTAACTACGAGCTTAACTCTTTAGTCATCTATGGACATTTTTATTTTACTCTGATGCCTTCCTGACAGCTTTTACAAGTACCTATGCTACAAAATCGCAAGAACTCTGGTGGAAAACTAGAGAGATCATGAGACACAGGCCCTGGGCAAGCAGGTCAAGACTGAAAGAACTGACAGGGTAATTATAAAATTCAAGACTTTGTTTGAAATTATTTCCAGCTCTTCAAATTTTTTTCCAGATTTAAGGATCCCTTTTATTCTCTTTTCTTTTAAGACCTTAACAGTAGTTTGGAAAAGTAAACTTGCCTAAACAAATATGAAGCATGTTTTTTCAATCTATCTGAACCCTCCAGAATTCATAAGCTCTTATTGAGTACTCTATTTTCACAGCACTAGGTATTTAAAGAAGCTCAGTAAGAACCAGTTTTCCTTCTAACAGGTCATAATGTATAAGTCCTTGACTTGACATCTTGGCCTAGAGAGACTTTAAGTCTCCTCTGAGATTCCATATTACCAGACAGCCTGAGAGAACTTGGCTGACTATGGTACCAACAAAGCCTCTTAGCGATAGTAATAACTCAGATTGAAATGTCCTATTTGAGAATACGCAGAACTAGTTTTCCTGTCATATGTAAAAATACCAAATTCAAAAAGACTAGACTTATTTCACAAACACATTAGTTTTACTATTATTATCTCTGATAAGAACAGGGATTACAGCTTTTTAAAAAAGTTATGCTTCAGTAAAAAACCACGCTGCACTCATTCTCAGACTCTAATCCTGTCCGCTGTCTGAGGTTTTATCTACCTGACTGGATCCTGTTTCTCTAGCTTCCTCTGATATCTGGCCAGCAGTCTCCAAATTAACATTTTTAATTTTCTGAAAGCACCCCTGCCTCCTCCCCCATTCCTCCTAGCTGAAGCTAGAAAAGTGGACCTCAGAGTGCCAGCACAGCTCTCATGAGTAATATCCTCCATGTGCTGCTATGTGAGTACTCAAGATTTAACCAGACTAGCAGATGGCATACGAAAGACCTGCACACTGGAAACAAGGAAAACCCAGCTGATTGAAACTGCTACCCTCATTTCACTAAGACTTCAACACAAATCCAGACTTAGAAAGCCAGTTTATAGCACTTGTTCCAAATATTAACCTTTAATTTGATTTGGTTCCCAGAGAAGTGTCCCTATTTAAATACCTGACTGCTAACACCATGAAGAGTGGTAAATGAGCTAGAAGTGTAAGTGTATCACTACCTCCTGAAATGAAACACTCTCATGTTTATCATGATGTAGTTCAGTGGTAAAAGCACTAACACAAGAGGTGAGGGTGAATTTCTACCAGGTCCAAGAGTGTTCCATCATCTCCCGAAAGAAAACAATATGCCCCATACATTAGAACCTGAGACTTAGTTTCCTGGAAAAAAACATAAGATCGCACTTGAACATCATCAGAAAGAGCCTTATCTATTACCTATAAACTCTTTAGTCAGAATTGTGTGACACTCCACATGACCTTAGACTAGCTGCCAGATAAAAAAGAAAAGTGTTAGCACTAAATTTACAGTGCCTATCTAAATCACTCAGAAAAATTAAAATCCCATCACATATTATCTGGAAAAATGCAGATTGGCCTGGGAAGGTGAAGCCTGGATCTGATTAGAACCCACTTGATCTTTTTAGCTGCTTCAAATTGGATAAGCAGACAGACTAGCTTTAAGGCACCCTTTGGTCCTGGTTATTCCCCAACAGTAATGCTCCCCTCTCTTCTATGGGTTTCATCCTCTTGAGTCTTAAATACTTGGAGCGTACACTAACTTGACAAACCATCTCCACAGGAATCAAACAACCAAAACCACATGAACATGAGTCATCAGAAGAACTGAGATTCTGCCGTGCTTCAGCTGTGCAGGGGAAGAAGGTACAGCATGTGCAATGACTAAGAGTCCCGCTACAAAGCTGCTCATGTCGTCAATTCAGCTGAGGGGCAGGAAAAACAAACAGGTGATCAACCTGGAGAAGCACCCTGCATGGTTTCATTCAGGTATGTTTCTTCCCAGTAGCAGTTAATGGACTTTCTTTTGGTCTAATTCACTCGCCATGTCATTAGTCACTTTTGCAGGCACTAGACATTTCTAGTGGAGACATTTCTGAGCATATATCAATATCAGCCTTTCCTGCCTGGGTTCTACAGGGCGCTCATTCTAGTACCAATGGTGCTAAGGGAGGAAGGTTGACAATATGAAATGTCTCTTCAGGAGTAGATGGAATGTGCTATGTCCATAGAAAGACCTCTATGCCTATTTACAACTAAATAAATGAGTTATATATTGTGTATTGACAAGAAGAGATCTCAAAATGCATATTATGAATAAATCAGGTTACAGAATTACATAGTATCATGTACATACAACTGTAAATATTTGTGCTGGATATCTTTAGTTGTCAACTTGACACACCTGGATAGAGGGAGCCTCAATTGGGAAATTTCCTCCATCTGACTGGCCTATGGCCATGTCTGTGGGGTACTTTCTTGATTGTTGAGTGATGTGGGAGGGCCCAGCCCACTGTGGGTGGTGCCACTCCTGGGCAGGTGAGCCTATGTTGTATAAGAAAGCAGACTGAGCATGGGCCAGGGGAGCAAGCCAGTAAGCAGCGTTCCTCCATGGCCTGTGCTTCAGCTCCTACCACCAGGTTCCTGCCCTGAGTTCCTACCTCAGGCTCCCTAAGTGATGAACTGTGATCTGGGCTATGTAAGCCAAATAAATCCTTTCCTCCCCAAGCTGGTATTGGTCAATGTATTTTGTCACAGCAATTGAAAGCAGACTAGAATAATACACAAAATACTACCTATTATTTCCAAACCTGCATACATAGGTAGCAAAATGTAACACGTATCTGTAATATTCACACTCAATATAAGACAGTAGCTACTTCTGGGGACAAGAGAGATTGTATTAGAAAGGTCAAGAACGAAATTTTCAACTTCATCTATTTAGAATTTTATTTTTTAACTAAACAAAACAAGAACCAAATATAAGAAACTGCTAAAATAGCTGGTCATTGTAATGATGGATATGGGTGATGCAGATGCTATGTGCACAGTTCCTGCTTTCTACAGTAAAATTTAATTTTTTTATGTAAAGAAAATGTAATGAGAAAAAGGGTCCCATATCAAAAGTCCATAAAAATAACAGGCATGCCAGTAAATACACGAGTCTTATTTAGAGAAAATTTAAAAGAGCAGGAACTTTGATAGGGGAAAAAAAAAAAAAAACTGTATTCCTGGATTAGAAGAGAAACCATTTAAAGCTGTCAATTCTCTGAAGAGCTTTTAAGTAATTTCAGTTCTAATCAAAACTTCACTAGGATTTATTGTTGAGAGGAAACAGAGAATTATCATCTCGTTCTGTGCCACAGCTCCTCCAACATTAATGCAGAAAGAAGCGCCTAGGGATCTTGTTACAATGTAGATTCTGACCTAGTCATTCTCAGATGAGCCAGAGCCTGCATTTCCAACCAGCTCCAAGAGATGCCACTGCTGCTAATCTAAGAGACATGAGAGTAGCAAAGACCTGGAAAGAAAATGTAGGAGAAATAAGCAAGAACTCTTGGGCAAAGAAGGAAAATGGGAGGGGAGCAGGGAAAGCAAAACTACTCAATAAATGTTAAGGTATATGATAAATAATGCTTCGGTAATTAGGAATACACAAATGGCAAAAAGCAGACGGCTTATTTAAATAGTAATAGGTTATACTTAGTAAGTGTTTAATATATGCCAGGGATTCTTCTATGAACTTTATAGTAACTTATTTAACCTTACAACAACTGTAAGTATTAGTATCATTCTCATTTATTTAAGAAACAAAAGGATATAAATAAGTAATTTTCCCCAAATCACATAAGTACTAAGTGGCTGAATCAGGATTAAGCTAGAATGATTCCCCCTCAGTTAAATCACTACACTATAACACAATATATTAACATACCTAACTATATCTAAAATGTATACTTCCATGCACAAAAAAATAGTTTCAATCAAAAGAAAGAGGAAGAAATTGGGGAAGATATCTGCTTCAAGTCAAGATGGAGGAACAGGGAACACATCTGCCCCTCCATCAGAAAGAACTTAACACCAGCAGAAATATGCTATGATGGCCCAAACTCGGGACATGAAGCAATGAAAAACAGGGACCTGTAGGGACAGAACACAAAATGGGTAAATCCTGCACTGCTCCAGGCCAGTGCCTCGGGACAGTCTCCAGACCATGGTGCAGGGAAGAGATGAAGAAAAACCCTGTAGACACCCTGAGATGAGGAGACTGTGCTGAGAATCCAAGGTGATCAAGGTGACAAGAGGTCACAGGGCAGAGTATCAGAGAGACACCATTCTAGAGAACCCTAGAGATCTACAGGGGCTCCTCCCTGCGCATTCAGCACATGCTTATGAGGCAAAGGATGAACATCAAGAAAGATGTTCTTCTCACTAAAAAGACTGAAAAAAAAATTCTCATAAACTACAAGGCATTGACTATACAGTAGTGTGAAATAATGAACCCTGTAACAATCCTCAAAAAAATTTAGAAGAATACAAACTATCCATCCTCCAACAAGGTAAGATGAATAATATCTGGCATTCAACTAAAGATTGCCAACCATGCAAGGAAAGAGAAACACACGACTCATAACGAAGTAATAAATCTAAGCAAACCTAGAGTTGACACAGGTATTACAGTTAATAGAAAAAGACATTAAGGGGGGGCTAGGGATATAGTTCAGTTGTTAGAATGTTCGCCTACCCTGCACGATATGCTGTGTTCGATCTCTGGCACTAAATAATCCAGGCATGGTATTACATGCCTGCAATCCCACCACTGGAAAGGTAGAAATGGAGGATCAGAAGTTCAAGTTCATCCTTGGCTACAGAGTGAGTCTTCAAGCAGCCTGGGATGAAAGCAACCACCTCAGAAAAGAGAAAAGAGAACATTCATTCCTTCCAACTTTATTCTAAATGCTCAGAGTTTAAATAAAAATATGGTTCTAATTTTTTAAAATCCCAAATCCAACTTTAAAAAGAAACTCCATTTGGGGGACTGGAGAGATGGCTCTACAGTTAAGAACACTTGCTGCTCTTCTAGAGGACTGCAGTTCAGTCCCAGCACCCACATCAGGCAGCTCACAAGTGCCTGAAACTGCAGTTCCAGGGGATCAAGACACCCTCTTCTGGCCTCCACAGGCACCTGCACACACATGGCATACATTTAGACAGATACGCATACAAATAAAAAGAAATTTTTAACAAAGCTTCATTTGAAATGAGAACTGTATGAGATCAACATATAGTCAGACAATGAAGAAAAGATCAATGAACTGAAAGACAGAAATTACCCAAAATGAAACAGGGAGAAAAAGAAGTCTCAAAATATGAAGAAAACCACCAGGAAGTGTGGAACAGCTTCAAGCAGTCAGATATACAAGTAACCAGTGTGGCTCTCTGGAAAATGGCAGGAGTAGAAAAAATATTTGAATGAATGCATTCCCAAATGTGAAAAAAACCTGAAACTCACAGAGTCAAGCAGCTCAATGGAACCCAAGCAACAAGAAGACAGAGAAAATTATTACAAGGCCAGGTACATGCCTATAATCCCAGCACTCAGGAAGAATGCCACAAGTTCAAGGCCAGAGTGGGCTACATAGTGAGCCCAAAAGAGAAAGAGAAGTAAAGGAAAAAAAGAAAAGAGGAAATTATTCCAGGAATACTGCATAGTAAAAGTACTTAGAATTAGTAATAAAGAGGAAATCTTTTAAAAATCTTTTTGCTTTATTTTTATTTTATGTGTATGTGTGTGTTGTGTGTGCATGTATGCAAGTGCACCCATGTCATGTAATGCTTGAGGACAGGAGAAGGCATTGAACTGCCTAGAACTGGAGTTATGGATGGCTGTTAGCCTCCATATGGGTGCTGGGACTCAAACCCAGGTCTTCTGCAAGAACTGCCAGTGCTCCTAACACCTGAGCCATTTCTCCATCCCCATAAAGAGGAAATCTTAAAAGCAAGGAGGACACTGCAGACAGAGGGAGAGCAATGACAGCCCAGTTCATCAGAAATCACCACACAGGGAGGCAGTGGAACAGCATTCTTAAAGACTGAAAGAAAACTTCGACCTAGAATCCTATGCCCCACAAATGCCTTTCAGCAAGATGTTTTCCAGCATAAAACAGAGCAGCAGATTCCTCATCGGCAGACCTGCACTATAAGAAAGACTGAAGCAGGCCCTGCAGGCATTCCACAGAGAGGAACTATGCCCTGGAAACAGTATCTATGTGGATACAATCTTCTAACTACTACTTAAATTTTCTTAACTGAGAACTCATTGTTTAAGCAAAAATAATAAAGTATTGTGGTATTTTATGTACATTTATGTATTTTGTGTGAATATTCTTCCAAAGCCTTTGATAGTGAAGATCCTGAGGGTCTCTGGGTGAAGGACAGCACTTCACGTTCCAACGCACCCAACCGTCAACATCACTGGACCTGTGAGCCTGAGCATTGCTGGGTGTAGACTGCTTTGCCCCCTTTCCTGATTTTGATCTCATCAGTCAGCCTTGTGTACAAATTCCTGGCCCTGGAGTCCTACACAGCGCTGCATGGCCCCTCCTGTCTTGCTCTCCAGTGTCTCTTCCCACTCTGCTGGCCCCTTACCATCAAAGATTATCAGCCACAGGTGAGTTCATTAACTGGGGAACTGTGTCTTTGATCTTTAGCTTCTCTAAAGGCTGTTCTCACGAGCAGCTTCCTCTGATTCTTCAGACAGCTACCCCATCTACAGTGGCTGCCCTGACCAATTTCCCACCACATCACTGCTTCTCGTTCCACTCAGAATTCTCTGGGGCCTTTTTCTGTTTCGTTATTGTGGTTTTTGTTTTTTGTTTTTGTTTTTTTTTTCTAGAAGGTCTTGGTGACTGTGGCATCCCCGGCACACTGAACGGCATCTGGCACACAGAGGCCCTCCAAAAAATTCTTGCTCAATAAATACAATTTTGTGCTCCACTTTCAAGGGGACATGGACTAAGCTGCAGGAAACAACCAGAATGAAGAACCCAATGTGTGGTCAACAGAAGGACAGGCTAAGAAAAATGTTTACATTTTCTTCAAATATTTGAATGTTCTATCATATTAAGCAGTTTTTGTTCCACATATCAAACTAGTACCAGTTACCCAGAGTTCCAGGGAGCTGAGTCCATATATACAAAAACTATTTTATAACAACTGAAGCTTTTTAACAATAAAACTGATGATTTCATTAGTTTCCCAATACTGAGGATATGCATGCAAGAGGTTGACTAGTTATCTGTCAGAGATCCTGCAGATGAAATTTCTGACAGCAAAGCTGAACTATGTTGACACGGATGCTTAGCATCT
Source organism: Nannospalax galili (assembly GCF_000622305.1). NCBI lineage: Eukaryota > Metazoa > Chordata > Mammalia > Rodentia > Spalacidae > Nannospalax > Nannospalax galili. The sequence continues at coordinate 258,789 of NW_008349093.1, read as the reverse complement.
TTCATTCTAGGAATATAAGCAATGTTTAACTTCAGTTCCACAAAGGGGTCAACACTCATTATCATCTTTCAGTGTATTCATTCAGCAAGCATTGAGAAACTAACCTCAAATGACTGCCTTAGCCTTTATGAGATAAGCAAAAATAAAACATGACTGCCATTCCATTCCAAGGACTAGCATCTAGAAAAGGAAATAAGATTACTCTAATTCAAAACAGACTAATTGTCATAAGTAGCTTCAATGTGCTTTGGTTCAGTTTCCCCCATATAACTGACTTTATTAGAACTTAAAACAAACCCTTTCATAAATGCTACAGATCAATAATCCTAGGACCAAGATACAGGCCTTAGAGAATCCCTTGATGACTTATGACTGCTATGGGTTATACAGAATCCGAAAACAAAAAGGAAGGACATTTGGAGAGAAGGAATCACTAGAATGGCTGAGTTAAAAAAGCAAGACAAATTCCCAATGTAATAATTTTTTATCTACTAATATACTGATATCCAAAAATTGCACTATCCCTGCCTCCAAAGACAATTTGAAATGGTCACTCAATTTTACCTGAAAACCTCTAGCTACATTGGAAATATAGCAATTCTATCTCAAATTTATCTCCTAAAATTATTTTATTCATTTACCAACTATCTTGTAAGATATAATCCTGGGGAAGTCAAAATAGGCAAAAAACTAGACCACTTCCAAATTTACATTTTGCAGAAGAGAACTAACTGCGCCGATTTAAACAGGAGCCGATCTCAGTCATGCCTCTGGGAGGATCTCTTACTGCCCCTGCCTAAATGCATGGATTTTTTTTTTTTTTGAAAGCTGGTATATTTAACCACAATAAATACATCAATAGAAAATGGTACATGTCTAAGCACCAGTACAGTCTAAAACTAAAGTCCTCTAAACCCAACAAAGTACTTAAAATTAACATTTTTATACAATAAAAATGCTGACAGCAAAAATAAAGCATCTAGCTTAAGAGACAGAAATTGTAACAAGCAATTGTATTTTTGAAAAAGGAAAAGTTTGGAAAGCTTTTTATAAAAATCACAGCAAACAGCTTCAAAAATACTATGAGTACAAAGAGAGAGTGTAAAGCAGAAGTCAATGGTTCCAGTTCACAGAAAACAGACACTCAACATACCACAGTCTGAAGGCATTGGTGCTGCTGAAATGGAAAAGATGACCGGTGTATCTGAACCTGGAAATAGAAATGGGTATCTTCCAATCAGAGAGCTTCCTTCTAATGGGAAATCTGGAAGGTCTTCTATGGTCATCTTCTAGAAGACCACCTGTCACGGAAAAAGGAAAAAACAGAGCCTTTCTACTTTATCTGTATGTAACTTAGAATGACTGCCTTCAATCACAAAAATTCTAAAGGCCTCTTACAGTTAACCTATTGCCATTTTCTTTTTAAAATATTTTATTCATTATTTTTATTTTTATGTGTATGAGTGTATCACCTGCACGTATGTGAGTGCATCTGTGTCGTGCAATGCCACAGAGGTCAGAGGAGGGCTTCGGATTCCCCTGGAACTGGAGTTAAAGACCATTTGTAGCCTCCATGTGAGTGCTGTGAATCGAACCCAGGTCCTCTGCAAGAGCAGTCAGTGCTCTTAACCACTAAGCCATCTCTCCAGCCCCCAACCTACTGCCATTTTCAACCCCAAACTTCAAGAGTCACTTTTACAAAAAGAAAAAAATTCCTCTGAGCAAACAGCTGTTCAAAAACTATGCATTGCTTCCCAACGCCATGAATAGTCAGCAGCACATGTATCGTCTCAGGATCAGGTTCAGGAGAGGCAAACTATAATAGATTAAAAACATTAATTTCCCACATAGGGGTTTAAAACCTGTTTAAAGGGCTGAGCTAACCCAAATGGGTTGCATCATCTTATGGTAACAGGGACACACTGCCCCTGCAGGCGGATCTTCACTCTCACAATGCAGCTGCCATCGGATCCGAGCTCATGCCATGTGCTCAGCACATGACAAGAATCAACTTCAGAATGTTTCCATTATTTTCTCATTTCCCAGAAAACGTCAATGAAAATTAATCATATCACTTTCACAAATATGAGAGATGACTGAGACTGTTCCACTTAGCAATGTGGAGTCTGTTGCATCCTAGCAGAAGGAAGGTCGTGCTGTTAAACCATATCACCCATATGACCTTTCTCCCAGAAAACAGATACAAAGAAATTTGTTCTAAATTAGACTTGTGCCATACCCTACTCTACATCTCAGAAATGACTTAGAAAGCAGAGAAGATGCTAAGCCCAACTAGAGAGCTAAAAACTGTTTCTTCTGCATCAAATACTGTGAATCCTCATGTCTATTTTTAGATATAAGCAGAAATTATATTAAAGACGAAATGATTTTTAGGTTATATTCCGAAGAACACAAGTGAACAAAAACTGACAACTTAATCTAGTAGGGGACAATTCTACACCATATATGACTTGGCATGTGCTTTCTAATACTTGGTTAACAAACCTTATACTAACTCAGGCACCTTTACCAGTCCACTCAGCTCCAAGGAAATAGTCCCTTCCCTAATCTAACTGGTTTCCTCCTTCACTGAATTCACACATTTTGTCTTTATGAACAGGAACTGGTAAGGGTGGTATGCTTTCTTTTGGCTCAAGGAATGTGTATTATAGGGACAGGGATGTTATAAATTAAACCACCTAACCCAGTTCTTGCTATTTTAAAGGAACCTGAATCTTCTCAGATGCTAGAATCGAAGTACTTGCCACCCAATACACACAATCATTTTGATATTAACCTTGCCACATGAACAGGAACATGGCAAAGCTAAGGGATTGGTATAAATAGCAGGAGTGATCTTCCTCAAATACCATCAGTTCCAAACAGTAAGGCACACCACAAAGACAACCCTCCTTCACACTCCATGCTTCCCTATCTCAGGGCTCCTACTGGCCTCTGTTTGCTTAGCAGTAAATTGGAGCAAATATTCTACATCATAGGTAAGAGGCTTCCTTTCAAAGCAAAGAACAAAAAACTGAGTTTAGTAAGTATCTATTAAGGTACCACTACATACAAGGTCCCGTTTTAGACATTTCGAAGATTACAAACATGACAGGTGGACTGGGTATATGTTAGGTAGTTTATACCACTGACAAGCACAGATTATGATTCAGAAAGGGATGCTGTACCATCAATGAATACCAGGAAGATCTGCTATGAGAACTTCAAAGACTTAGAAATGGTGCGCTGATCAAAGTATGACCAGCACTGAGCCCGGGAAGACTGGGAAGAAACTGAGATGAGGAATAGTGTGTGGCTGGGAAAGCAGTCTGACGGGACACTAAATCCAGGGTTTGAGGGCTATGTAGTTCTTAAAAAGACCAAACCACTCAATTTCATGAGCAACAGGGAACGACTAACACTCCAAAAGAGACTGACAAGCTTAAATAGTGTTTTAGGAAGATTGCTTTATGCTCAACTTTGGGACTCAGATTCAGTTATGTTTATTATACTCAATTTGTCAGCAAAGTCATTTAAAAAATGTTTAATGTAATACCCTAATCATCTTTCATATCCTTGTAGATTGATGACACCCTAAAAGAATTGCATCTTGGGGTAGGGGGGCCGGCTCAGTGGAGAAAGCACTTGCTGTGCAAGTGTGATGACTGGAGTTCAGATTCTCAGCACCCCTTGAAAGCAGGACAGGCATAGCAACCTACCTGCAATCCCAACACTCAGGAGGTAGAGACAGGAGATCCCCAGCTAGCTTGCTAGCCTAGACAAATCAGCAAGCTCAGGGTTTATTTACCTTGGTAAATAAAGTAGAAAGCAATCGAGGAAGACACAACATCAACCTCTGGCCTTCACAGGCCACACACTCACACATACACATACCACACATGCAAAAAAATACAACTGTATCTTACAAAACTATCACCTACCATAGGAACTGGATTATCATCTTGAACATATTTAATATTCAGATCCTAGATCCAACGTGGAAAGGTCATCTGGACAGTAAGATGGAATCCACGTCGTTATTTTACATGATCCTTCAAAGCCAGGGAAGCTATAATATCACCTAATCAATATCATATTCTTTGTGTTTCTGCATCTTCATGACATTTTTTCCCAGATCCCATTTCTTTACCTTCTTTGAAAAATATTCTACCTTTATATCACCGAAACCTACACATCCCCATAAGCTTTCACATACTCTCAGAACCCTTCTCTAAAAGTAATTTCTAGATCTGAAGACCTGTGACACCTGGAAGCTTGATCAAATATAGAGATGTGCTGATCTGAGTTGAGCAAATACCTTTACTCCACTTTCCCCTATGGCTAACTGGACAAAACTGATTAGACTATATACGCCTAAGATTGCTTCAAAAGGAATCATCCCTAATTCACTGGGTATAACTACTTCTGATAGTTTTAATAACTGGAACTAAATTAGCCAAACTTTTAATTATATGGGAATTCCACCTTATTTCACCAACTCAAGCTACTTTCTGAGCAAAGGCATCCTGTCACATGGCTGTAATATCTCATGATTTTTCAAGGAGCTCTGATCCAGCTTTAATATGGCAGTAATAAGAACTGTCCACCAAGGACTGGAGAGATGGCTCAATGGTTAAGAGCACTGGCTGCTCTTGCAGAAAACCAGGGTTTGGTTCCCAGCTCCCACACGGCGGCTACCAACCAACCATAACTCCATTTCTAAGGGATCTAACACCCTCTTCTGGCCTCTGTGAGCACTGCACACACATGGTACACTTATCTACATGCAGGTAAAACACTCATACACATAAATTTTTAAATAATCATTTTTTTTAAAAAGTAATATCAACCAACTTCTTCAGAGAGGGTCAGGCTGTTGGGCCTCCAAAAAGAGCCAGCTGAGACCAAGAGACACCTTTGGATTTGTCTGTTTTTATTTTTTGCAGTACTGGAGATTGAGCCCATAGCCTCACATATGCTAGGCAAGCAGTCTACCACTGAGCTACACCCCTAGTCTTTCCCTCAAACTTGTTTGGGATACTGCTCAAAAGCAGCACACTCAAGCTTCTCAACAAGGAGACCCCAGTTGTGTCTACACTGTTGGAATCATGAGGCCAGTTCATTCAATTTCCCATAACAATTTGTCAGGAGTATTTATTTTCATGAGATTCTAAAACAAGACTAAGCAAATAAAGACACAACTCCAATGATCCTTTCTTGTTGCCTACAAAACATCTATTCAGTCACTACATGAGTTGAAAGTATGTGAGTTTTTATTTCCATGAGACACAAAATCAAACCTAAGCAAAGAATCATGCAAAAGTGTAACTCCAATGATCCCTTTATTTGCTACAGACAAAACAGTGGAAACGCAGCTCTAGGCCCCAGAAAGACTATCAAAAAGAATTGCCCTCAAGAAGTTCAGTTATGCATCCAACAAACATTTATTCCTCATTAAGTCCTAAAATGTGTATACCAAAGATAAGGAAACTAGATGTAATCTTGCCCTCCTGTAGATTACAGCCCAGTGCTAGGTTGCTACAAGAAAGCACAATTACTGCACAAGTGATAAGTGAGAGTTGGGTACTATGAGGACACAGATGCAAGATGGTCAGTATAGGAATCTTGGGCCCTAATAAACAAAAGCTAGGATGTTTGACCATAAAGCTACTAGCCACATGTGACTTTTTAAATTAAATTAAAATGCCCATCCTTCCAATGCTCTAGCTCAGAGTTTCCTAAACTGTAGACTGTGGGGTCACACAAGTAAATATGCAATGTCATCAAAAACTGGCAATCTGAAACAATTCAGGTTTCTAAACATACAATCACCAAAAACTAATTCAAAATAAAACACATAATGTATCTGAGGTGTTTCAAGCAATGCTTACCACTATAACTCTAGTTCCAGGGGATCCAACGCCCTCTTCTGGTCGCCTCAGGCACTGCAGGCATGTGGTGCACATACATACATACATACATACACGCAGGCAAACATTCAGTACACAGAAATCTTTTTTTTAAAAAAATCATTAAATGAATTTTCTCTTGGGATTAGGACAGAATAATTTCTGAAATACTTATGCTATCACATATAATGTACTTATGCAAAATGGGATTTTCAGCACTGACAATTATAAATCAAAATATCAATCAACTCTAAAAACCACTGAAGATGCTCTACATCCAACAGTATCAAATATTCAGCCAAGATTTCATTCTTTATGTGAAAATAAACCAGCATATAATCTCATCCACAGACAAATGTGTTTTCATCTTTAATAAATGGTGAAATTATATGTATATAAAATAATTGTTTTTAAATGAATTTATGATTTATTATCAATAAATGTCTGATTTGTATACCTATTTTATATACCTGGAGACATGTAAAAATGTCTTGGGTGAAAAGCGATCATGAGTAGAAAAAGTTTTAAAAGCCCTGGTCTAGTTCTATCTGAATACTCAAAATGTCAGTTCTGTGTTTCATAAAACACAGTGCAAAAGGACACTTTGTCACTGACCGGCACAGAAGGAAAGCAGGTCAGATCACGCTCTAAAAAATAAGCAATATACAGATGCCTGAGAAAAGAAACAAAACAAGCCTGCAGCAGCAGGATTATAAATAATTAACAGGAGAACAGTAAGACTGAAAGCAACCAGATGCTTACAGGCTTTAACAGAAAGAAAGTTTGAACTGATTCCATCCACTCAAGCTTACAAGTACATAGTTCAAACTTGGGGTTATTATGAAAGTAAGACACCATCGTATCATAATCACCACTTTTTTAAAGGCCTTGCTGCCGGTACAGCATCTGGAAAACTTGAAATGTTAGAAACAAGTCCAACACATTGTACAATGTATGCAAAATTTATAAAATAGAAGTAAACACTCATCGTGTGTCAAGAGTCAATCTTTCAGCCTAGACAGTCGCTATCAAATGGAAGCATTACCAAGAACTGCATCTTGTTTATGTTGAAATGGAGCGCGGGAGGTTTTGCATGAGAAAAGTGTAGAAAGCTGGAATTCTGCCATTTCTGTCTCAGCTCTTCCTCCACTCTACACCACCTGCTCTTCTGCCACTTACACAACTTAAACCATGCAGGAGACTCACAAATGCCAAGCGTCAAAGTGAAAGCGAAGTAGAGCAGAAGTTATTTGACAGGAGGAAGCTACTTCTTCATGGAAGGATTTCAAAGACGCTGTTTTATAATATTGCTACAATGTAACCACAGTCTAGCCTGAAACACACAGCACCCTATTATCCCGTCAGAATATGATTCTGAAACATATCAAAACAAGGTCTCAAGCAGAGTTGGAATCTAAACGGCCTGGGCAGTGTGTGGATGAAGCGAACATAACATCACTTCTACCTACGATCCAGTCACTCCGATCCATGAGGACACTGGTAAAATGCGGCTCTGTGCAGGACAGATCTCAGCTCACGCGCTCTAGCAACTTCCCTTCCCAACAGAGATGATTAAAATTAAGGAATCTCAGAGCAGAAACACACCGGAGGGAAAGACAATTGGTTTAGTTTTAACACCCGGTGGCAAGGGTTTCTCAATGATCTAACCAAGAGGAAGAAGCAAATGAGCACCCAGAGGAGGCCCATGTGGAGATCCGACCACCGTGCACAGCACCATGCGCGGAAAGGACTCTCCAGACCGGCTCGATCGCCAGGTTCCACACACTTCGCGCGCCCATCTCTTTCGAAAGCCAAACGGCCCGAGGGCAACCGAAACGAGAAACCCACGTCCCCGCCGGGAGGGCCGCGGAGCCCCGGGAGGCCCACCCCGCCAACCGCCCCGCAACCCCCGCGTCCCCGGCCTCCCCGGCCCAAGGCCCGGAGCGCCCCGCACCTGCCAGCTCCAGGTTCCCGCGGGGTGCAGGCTGCGGACGCGGGGCACCGAGGCGAGGCGCACAGGCGCGCTCACGCCCGCCCTCTGGGTCCCCGGGCCGCCGCGGAACCTCCGGCTCCACCGCTCCGGGACTCGCCCCGGCAGCTGCAGCCCGCCGCCTCCACGCCGCGCGCGCCGGAACCGGGCCCCACGCGGGTCGGCGCGCGCGCAGTGCAGCCACCCGGGCTGCGCGCAGGCCTCTGCCCCCGGCCCCGCGAACGCGCCTGCGCTCGCTCGCCTCCTGCCTGCGCCCCTGCGCCCCTCAACAGGCTGAAGGTCTGCGGCGGGTGCAGCTTTAATCCCCAAGCTCACACCGGCTGAAGGGCTTCCTGGGATTCCCTGGCTTGGCGTGAGGACGCGCGGATCTGTCCATCGCAGCCGGACCAGGCTCTAAAGGAACCTTGGCTGACCCAGACGGTGATTTGGCGCCGCAGCTCACGGTGCGCGATATACCCTCCTCTTGAAAGCTGTTAGTTGGCCCAGTTTGACCTGCTTTGCTCTCCAGCATCCAGAGCTGGAAGCTGCGCCCACCTGCATCTTGTGGACCTGGACCACATCTCTTTTTAAATAATATGACCATGCATGGTCCATGGTAGATCCATCAGCCAGTTCCCTATTTGCAGGTCCTGCTGTAAAAAGACTAGTACCCAGTTGGCATTACACAAAGTGTGCCAGCATGTTGGCCAATGGAAGAAGTGAGCCCTCACAGCAGTTTTATGTCCCTGGCTCTTTGCTCCCTCCTCATCTACCTTTAATCCGCATGGAATCTTTTCAGTCTCCTAACAACCAGAAAGAAGTGAAACTGACCGCTTACAGATATGGGCAATGACATTGTTTCTTCCTGCTACAGAAAGGTGTGACTCCCTTTCGTGGGGAGACCTAGAGATCATGACTGAAGTTTGCAGCCTTAAGCCAAGAACTTCACACTTAACCATGCTCTGTTAGACCTACATAAACTAGTCCCCGGGTTACTGTTGAGTGAATGAATGAATGAATGAATGTTGAGTGAGTGAATGAATGTCAGTGTCTCTGCAAGAGCAGAGGTAAGGGTGCACCACAAACCATCATATCTTTTCCTGTTAGAACTACTGATTCCAGGGACTAAAGGGGAAAAACTTTCTAGTTACTTGAATCCATAACGTTCTCCCACTAAGTGGCTATACTTTACCAAGTAAAAAGGAACCCACGAACTCTTGAAGTAGCTATGTTATCTTGGAGCAGCCTTTTGGAAAACTTCCTTCCGTGAAAGCTAAAATCCACCTCCCTAGATCTCTTCTTTGAGTTGTTTCTGCCCTGGGAACTCATTGAAAGTTAGACTCCAATTCAAGTTATTCCAATTCTCTGTCTCTTAGGCGGCTCTTCTATGACTTGGTTACAACTCCCCACTTACCAGCGTGTTGAAGGATATCCAAAGGTGCATCCTAGCTTGTCTTGAACCCTCTTCAATGTGGTGCTCGGGAGTGAAAGGGTGGCCTGATGGATGCTGAGAGGCTACCACCCCTCTCTACCTCTAGAGCTTCTGTTAGCACAGCTCAAGATACCAAAATGGTTGCTTGAAGCAGTCACACCACAATGGTGAATTGGGTGGCGCACACTGCCAACTAAACCCCCGGTGCTTATGCAGTATTAAATTCCACCACCAGCCCACACCCCTGGGAAGCTGCCAGGATCTCTTTCCCTGAGGGCTCTGTGTCTTCATGCGCTCTGGAGGATGGTAATTTAACAAGGATGCTTCCTCCTGCCTTGGAGAACTCCACCTCCCTTTCCCTGTTTTTATCGCACCCAGTTCTTGCCTAACCTACCCACCTCTTCAGCTGGTCAAAAGAGAAAGCAATTTGCCTTTAGAAAACTGTAAGCACCTATAAATTTGCCATTGAGCACAGGAATTCATAAAGATCTGTTGTAACTGGAGCTACTGGTGACATTCCCAAGCTATATAGTTTACTTTTATTGCTGATTTAAGTTATCTCTTGAGATACCACTGTTAGTAGGTGAAAGGGTGTGGTTAGCTGAGTGGTTCTTAACTATAATAAAGATGTCAGTTAGAACCAGACCAGCCACTAGCTCTTTCTGCTACACCCAACACTCACAGGAGTACATAAGCAAATTCCCAGTGCATTAAGTCACCAGGGAGAGAGTCTCCCACTCACCTAGTTGCCTTTACTCAAAAAACTGAAACTATTCCCTAGCTCTCCATCAGGAACAAAAGCTCCCATTGCAGTCCTTTTCCCTGGAATGGACACACATACACACACACACACACACACACACACACACACACACATCATTACACACATCTTTGAACTAGGTATTGTCAGTTAACAATGAGGTAGGACAATGATATGGGGCCAGAACTTGGAACTTGAACTAGCCATTGGGTAGGAAGTTACATGGGATATGATTCACTGTACCTGCTGAGCATTGGTTACATCTGAAGGTCCAAGGTTCCTGAACAATGTCACAATGAACCACAGTGCCAGGAAGGGATTGGCATTGGTGGTCAGCGTCATAGAGTGGAGAAAAGGCACTGCCACAGCACTTTGCCTATAGGATCTGGTCTTCATCTCACAAGAAGTGGAGCAGAAGATGCACCCTAAGTCTTATCTGAAAGTCTCTGTTGATCCACTGTCATCACCCACATAGAATGTCCTTCTAGGCATAAGATCCTAGATCTGGCTGTACATAGCAGCAGGGATCACTCAAAAAACTCAAACATCAGGAAGGTCTATCACCAGCTGCTAGACCCCACAGCATAAGGAAGGAGTTAGAGGAAATAAGGAAGACAGTCATCGCTCTTCCTCAACTGCACATTGGAGGGGATATCATTCATTCACAGAGAAGGGAGAAGAGGATTTGCTTTTTACACTATGAGAACACAGGACCAAGGCCTTAAGACCTTAAGAGACAGCCAGCTGTCAGAGTCAGAACACCAGGAGCTCAACCAGCAGACATGGTTAAAGCCCTAGGCAAAACGCTTGGAGTCTTTCTCTATTGTGTTCACAAACTACATGAAAACCCAGCCCAGAAAACCCAGAAGAATCAACAAACTATTAGAAGAAATTAGTTCAGTCAGTTTGCCAAATACAAGATCAATTTATAAAAATCAGTAGATTAGAGGCAAACAAACATGGAATAGTAAGAGACCTTTCATACTCAGAACAAAATTTTAAAGTACAATATCCATAAATTGACCTACCAACCTGTGATAACTTTATGGGAAAAATTAAAACTGTTTGAGAACATAAAAGAAATAAACCGTGGGCAGGGTAATTCTGTATTGTAAATATGTCAAATTGATCTCTGTGCTAGATAGCTTCAGCTGTCAACACCTGGGAAGAGGGAACCTCAGTTGGGGAATTTCCTCTATCAGATTAGCTTCTGTGCTTGTCTGCAAGGCACTTTCTTGATTATTGAGTGATGTGGGAGGGCCAAGCACACTATGAATAGTCCACCCCTGGGCAGGTGGTCCTCAGTTGTATCAGACTAAACACAGGCCAGAGAAGCAAGCCAGTAAATAGCATTCCTCCATGGTCTCTGCTTCAGTTCCTGCCTCAAGGCTGCTGCCTAGAGTACCTGCCTTGGCTTCCCTCCATGATGAAATGTAAGCTGTGAGGTAAAATAAAACCTTCCCCCCCCCCAAAGTTAGTTTTGGTCAGTGTTGTATCTCAGCAATAGAAAGTAGGACAATCTCTAAATTTGATGTTTTAACTAAAATTCTAGCAGGAACTAAAATTTCAAGAAGCTCAATATGCATAAAATATATAAAGAAATGTAGAACCTTAAATGGTTAGGGAAAGGGAGGAAACCTGACTGGAAAATATTATGCTACTACCATATCATAAACAATCTGATGTTGTTCTAGGAATAAACAGCAGTGAAACAGACCACAAGATTCTGAAGCAAACCCCCGGATTAGTGAGCCCTTGATATACATAAAGGTGCTACAAACCGATGAGAAAAATATGAATTGTTTAGAGGATGGTATTGAGGAAACAAGCTTTGTTAATAGAGAAAAAAAAGTCATGTGTCTCATGTCTGCCATATACAAAGAGCAACTATGGGTAAATTAAAGACATGAAAAAGAAAAGGAAACATGAGCGACTATCTCTATGAAAGTAGGATAAGAATTTCTTTCATAAAACATGAATGCAGGGCTGGAGGTATAGTTCAACAGTAAAGAGCATGCCTAACATGCTTGAGGGTCAGGGTTCAATGTAAAAGATGTGAGAACACCACAGAAAAAGTTCATCTGTTCTTATTGGGAACTAGGACTAACAAAGTACCATAGTTTCTTGAATTCTTACAACATTCTCCCACCAAATGGCCATAGTGGAACACTTCTGGTAAGAAGGACATGGAGAGGGAGCTCAGCAGTTACGAGCACATATTGGTTTTGCAGAAGACCCAAGATCAATTTCCAGCACCCACATAGCAACTCACAACCAACCAACCACCTGTAACTCCAGTTCCAGAAGATCCAACGCCTCTTCTAGCCTCTGTGGGCACTGTGCTTAGTTACACATGCACATACCCACATACAGACACACACTTATGCCTCATATGTATAATTCTAGCACTGAGGAGGCTGAGGCAGGAGGATTACCATGAGTTCCAGGCCCGACTGGGCTACATAATGAGTTCTAAGCCAACCTGTGCTATCTGTTCTCCTTGGACCTTGGCCCCTTCCTGCTGAGGCTACCAGAAAGCACCTGACTAGCCAGGGCTCCTTCACCCTCTTGGAAAGTTCCTGACTAGCCTGCCTGGATCCAATTTAAAAACCTGAAGCCCAGGCCAACTAACTATTCATACTGGATCAGAAAGCAACCAATCAACATTAACAATGCAACCAGAGTCAAATTTCAACTCAACAAAGGCAGGCTTGAGTTTCATACCAAAAACACAAACAAAAGAAATCCACATGCCCAAACCACAATGAAAAAATACAAATAATATGAAAAACAAAAATAACATGTTCCCACTAAACCCCACTAGTACTATGGAAGTGTTCTGCAATGAGAACTACCTAGATGAACCCCAAGACACACAATTTTTAAAAAACAATCGTAAATGTAATCAACAAATCCAACAAATTTCAAGAACACACAACTCAAAGAATTCAAAGAGGATATGGATAAACTTCTGACGGAAGCTCAAGAAAACACAAATATATTGATGAATGAAGTGACCAAGTCATTCAGGACTTCAAAAGTGAGTTCATAAAAGAGAAATATTGGAGAAAACTCAGGCTGAAATGAAGATGGAACTAAAAAACTCCGTAAGCCAATTTGAAATGACAGGAATAAGTCTCACCAATATAATGAATGAAATGGAAAACAGACTATCGAGACCGGATGATAAAGCTGAAGAATAAAGAATATGAAAAAATTAAAAACACGGGAATGGAATATGCAGGAAATGCGGGGCACCATGAAAAGACCAAAATTATGCATCATAGGCGTAGAGGAAGGAGAAGAATCTTAAGTCAATGACATTGACCAGATCTTGAATAGGATTATAGAAGAAAACTTCCCTAAATTAAGGAACGTCATACCTATACAGATATAATAAGCACACAGAACACCAATGAGACAGGACCAGAACAGAAACTCCCCACAGCATGTCATAGTAAAAACATTAAATGTACAGAACAAATAGAGAATGCTTAAAGCTGCAAGAGAAAAACAAGTCGCATATAAAGGAAAACCCATCAGAATTACAGCTGACTTTTTCAATGTCAACTATGAAAGCCAGAAGATCCTGAACCAAAGTATTCCCAGTTCTAAGTGACCATAGATGCCAACCCGGAATGCTTTACCCAGCAAAAATGTCTATCATACAAAACCCAAAATGGAATTTAGCTTTATTGAACTATGTGCTCTTGTATCATATTTTTGCCTTTCCTCCTATTTAAAAGGTTAAAAGTGGCATTTTGGGTCTATGTTCAATACAGTAAGCAGTTTAATTATAATAATAAGATCCCATATATATCTAACCAAAAGAGCTTTAAATAGTGCAGGCTGGGATTTTTAAAGTACAGAAGTATAATAAAAATGCAGAAAGGTCCTATTCTTTTCAAAAATTATAGTTTATTTTAGTAAACTATAGATAGTATATATGTATATATACAAATATAAATTTATGTACAATATGTGTATGTATGCAAATATATATTCCTATGTAACGTATATATGTATGTGTTTAGGTATATTGTACATGTCTGTATTTAAAATTTAAAGTTTTCACTGGGTGTAGTGGCACACGCCTTTAGTCCAAACACTCAGGAAGCAGAGAGAGGCGGATCTCTGCGAGTTCAAGACCAGCCTGGTCTACATAGTGAGTTTCAGGCCAGCTGGGGCTACAGGGAGACCCTGTCTCAAAAAGACCAAAAAATAAAATTAAATTAAAATTAAAGTTTTCACAAAACTGCAGAGCACAAATGATGCCCCTGACTAGTTTTTCTATAATGCAACTGAAGTTATAAATTAATCATATACTTAATGTGAAAGGCTCCCAGGGATCTGAGACATGGCCTGGATCAGCTCTCTAACCTGGGTTATTAACAACTTGCTTCACGGAAGAGAAATCCCACAACTGTCACCAGCATCTAGCAAAAATGTCTTCATTCTGAAATATTGAAGGATTGTATTTCAATATGTTTCTAATTTTAAAATGTTTAAATTCTCATAGAGAATTCAGAAAAAATGTAGCACAGAAAATAAAATTAACCCTGCAGTAATTTTTAAAAACCTATCTATCAGTCAAAAGGGAAAGAAAAATCTTCCTGATATGAATAGTCTGAAAGAATTCATATCCATACAACCAACCCTACAGAGAATACTTGAAGTAATTCAAAGGACTGAAGAAAGGAATAACCAAGAGGTTACAGAAAGAAAACAAATGAAGGTATAATTTCAGAAACAAAATAGAACCAAGAACACAAACAGAAGTTAAAATGATAGAAACCAATACACAGCTTTCAATTAGAACTTTAAATATCAATGGTCTCAATTCCCCAGTCAAAAGGCACAGGCTAGTTGAATGGACTAAGAAGCAAAGTCCAGGGCTGAAGAGATGGCTCAGTGTTAAGAACACTCGCTGTTCCTGCAGAAGACCCAGGTTCAAATCCCAGCACCCACGTGGCAGTTAACAACTGTCCATAACTCCAGTTCCAGGGGATCCGACAGCCTCTTTTGTCCTCCACAGGCATTGCACGACACAGGTGCACTTACATACGTGCAGGCAATACAGCATACACATAAAAATAATTTTAAAAATTTTTTAATATATGAAAAAAGAAGCAAAGTCCATCTTTCTTTTACCTGCAAGAAACTCAACTAAAGTTCAAAGTTAGACCTACCTTAGGGTAAAAGGATGGAAAAAAAAATACTCTGAGCAAATGGCACTAAGAAACAAGCAGACATTGCAACTCTAATACATAACAAAATAGACTTCCAAGTTAAAAGTAATCAGAAGCTATAAATAAGATCACTTCATTTTAATCAAGGAAAAATTGACTAAGAAGACATTATAATCATGAACATATATGCATCAAACTCTGGTGCTTCCAAAATAAATAGTTCATAAATAGAACTGCAGGACTTTAAGACACAGATTAACTCCAATTCAGTAATAGGAGATGACTTCAATACCTCACTATCTCCAATAGACAGGTTAAATGGACAAAGAACAAACAGAGAGACATCCGAATTAAATGACATCATACATCAAATGAATCTAACAGACATCTATCAAATATTCCACCCAAGTACCAAAGAATACACTTTCTATTCAGCAGTCCTTGGAAGATTCTCTAAAATTGACCACATACTGGGTCACCAAATAAACCTCAACAAATACAAAAAACTTTAAACAATTCCACGCATTCCATCAGACCATAAAGCAATAAAACTTAAAATCAACAGCAAAAGAAATTCTATCTAGTAACTACACAAACTCATGAAGATTAAACAACAGACTCCTGAATGATGAATGGATTAGCAAAGAAATCAAGAAAGAAATAAAAGGATTCCTGAAGCTAAATGAAAATGATAACACAATACAACAAAACCTCCAGGACACTGTAAAAGCAGTCCTAAGAGGGAAGTTTATAGCTCTAAGTGCCCACATTTTAAAAATTAGAAAGACAACAAACAATGACTAACAATGCAACTCAAGACTCTGGAAAGGCAAGAACAAACCAAACCCAGCAGAGGAGAAAAAAATAACAAAAATCAGAGCAGAAATCAATGAATAGAAACAAAGGAAACAATACAAAGAATCGATGACTCTAAGAGCTCATTCTTTGAAAGATAAACAAGATAGACAGAATAAATACAATACGATACGATATGATACAATACAATACAATACAATACAATACAATACAATACAATACAATACAATAAATACCAGGGGCTGGAGAGATGGCTCAGCAGTTAAGAACACTGGTTGTTCTTGCAGAAGACCCAGGTTCGAATCCTAGCACCCACATGGCAGCTAAGTACTGTCCATAACTCCAGTTCCAGGGGATCTGACGGGCACTGCATGACAGGGGTACACTTACCTACATGCAGGCAATACACGCATACACATAAAATAAAAATAATAAGATTTTTTCAAAAAACAGGATAGACAGAACTTTAGCCCAGCTAGCCAAAAGAAAGAAAGAAAACAAATCCAAATCAACCAACAAAGGGGAAACATCTCAACAGATACCAAAAATATACAGAACATTTTAAGGGAATACTTTAAAACACTATTCTCTATTAAATTTGGAAACCTAAAAAAAAGAACAAATTTCTAAATTCATGGGAAGTGCCAAAGCAACATCAAGAAGAGATCCACAGCTCAGACAGACCCATGACAAATAAGGAAATGGAAACAGTAATGCAAAGCCTCCCGGCCAAAATGAAAGCCCAGGCTCAGACGGATTCACAGCAGAATTCTACCAGACCTTCAAAGAAGATCTACAACTAATATTACTTAAATTATTCCAAAAGAAACAGAGGAAGAACTCCCAAACTCCTTCTATGGCACCAGTGTCAATCTAATACTCAAACCAGGTAAAGACAAAACAAAAAAAGAAAACTATAGGCCCATCTCCCCAATGAATACAGATGCAAAAAAAAAAAAACTCAATGCTCATAAATCACATACAAACACACATCAAAAAGATCATCCACCATGATTAAGTAGGCTTTATTCCAGAGATGCAGAGATGGTTCAATACATGCAAGTCAATAAACATAATAAATCGTATAAATGGACTTAAAGACAAAAATAGTGTGATCATGTCAATAGATGCAGAAAAGGCCTTTGACAAAATCCAACATGCATTCATGATAAAAGTCCTAGAAGGGCTCTGCTTCCTATACTTGCTTGGAAAATATGATCGCTCAGCTTTCTCCTCCAACCACCTCTGCTTGCCATGCCTCCCCCACTATTATGGACTTTAACACTCTGAACCATAAACAAAATAAACTCTTTCTTTTATAAATAAAAAAATCCTAGAGGGATTTTTTGAATGGATGGAACATACCTCAACATAAATAAGATTATATACAACAACGTTATTCTAAATGGAGAAAAACTGAAGCATTCCCATTAAAAGAGGAACCAGACAAGGCTGTCCACTCTCCCCACTCCTTTTCTCAATATAGTACTTGAAACTCTAGCTAGAGCAGTAAGAGAAGGAAATTAAAGGAGTATGAATTGGAAAATAAGAGATCAAATTATCCTTATTTGCAGATGATATCTATATAAGCAATCCCAAAAATTCCACCAGAAAACTGCTAGAAATGATCAACACATTCAGCAAAGTGACAGGATACAAAATCAGTTTACAAAAATTAGTAGCCTTTCTATATACAAATAAGCAATCAGAGAAAAAATTCAAGGAAACACTTCCATTCACAATAGCCTCAAAAAATAAAATAAAGGGGCTGGAGAGATGGCTCAGCAGTTAAAAGCAGTGGCTGCACTTGCAGAGGACCTAGCTTCAAGTCCCAGCGTCCACGTGGTGGTTAATAACTGTCCATAACTCCTGTTCCAGGAGATCCAATGCCCTCTTCTGAATTCTAAGGGCGTTTTACAACACAGGTGCACTTATACACATGCAGGCAGTACACTCATACACATAAAAAATAATAATAATAATAAAATAACTAGAGATAAACCTAACCAAAGACATTAAAGACCTATTCAAAGAAAACTTTAAATCTTTGAAGAAAGACACTGAGGAAGACACAAGGCGATAGAAAGACCTGTGTGCTCATGGACCATCCTACCAAAAGCAACTTACTTCCATGTAATCCCAATCAAAATCTCCATGAAATTCTTTACAGAAATAGAAAAATCCATCCTAAAATTTATATGGAAACACAAACAACTCTGGACAGACAAACCCTGAGCACAAATAGCATTGCCAAAAGGATTACCACGCCAGACCTCAATCTACATTATAGAATCATAGTCATAAAAACAACATGGTATTGGCACAAAAACAGACTTGTAGATCAATAGAACAAAATAGAAGACCCAAGCATGAGTGCATGTAATTACAGCCACCTGATATTCGACAAAAGTGACATGAACACACACTGGAGGAAAGAGAGCATCTTCAACAAATGGTGCTCCCAAAATTGGATCTCTACATTCAGAAGAATGAAATTAGACCCATGCCTATCACCTTGCACAAAAGTCAACTCCAAATGGATCTGAAAAGCTGAAAGTGTTAGAAGAAAACATAGTGAGTACCCTACAAGATACAGGTGCAGAAAAGGGCTTTCTAAATCTGACAGCAGTCACTCAGGCATTAAGGTCAAATGGGACCTCACTAAACTAAAAAGCTTCTGTACAGAAAAGGAAACAATCAATCAAGTGAAGAGGAAGCCCACAGGGTGAGAGAAAATCTTCACCAGGAATTCATCTGACAGAGGATTAATATCCAGAATATACAAAAAACTCAAAAAAAAAAAGCAAAAAAAAAATGACTCAGGTTTTTTTGTTTTGTTTTGTTTTTGTCTTTTTGAGACAGGGTCTCCCTGTAGCTCCAGCTGTCCTGGAACTCCCTATGCAGACCAGGCTGGCCTTGAACTCACAGAGATCTGCCTGTCTCTGCCTCCCAAGTGCTGGGACTACAGGCATGTGCCACCACGCCTGGCTATGACTCAGCTTTTAAAATGGGTTTAAAATAGGTTGGTGGGATTGCAAATTGGTGCAACCACTGCAGAAATCAGTGTGGCAAACTCTTAAAAAACTAAAAATAAATCCACCATTCATTCTGGTTATACCACTCCTTGGCATATAACCAATGGACTCATCCTACTACAGAGATACTTGTGAAGCCATGTTTGTTGCTGCTCCATTCACAATTGCAAAGAAATGGAAACATCCTAAATGCTCTCAACAGATGAATGGATAATGAAAATGTGATGCATTTACACAATGGAGTTCTACTGAGCACTAAAGAAATGAAATTTGCAGGTAAATGGATGAACTAGAAATTTATCCTAAGTGAAGTAATACAGACTCGGAAAAAATAAGTGACATATGTTCTCTCATTTGTGGATTTTAGCTTCAAATCACTAAATGTGAGTATATATCCTGATGTAACTACAGGAGCCAGGAAAATGGAAATGAACCATGACAGTAAAGGAGAAGAAGGAGCTTGAGAGATGGAGATAGTAAGAGACAGGTGTTATTAAGGGGGGATGGGGGAAGGGGGGTAATTTAACAGGAGGGGGAGTAGGGAGGGTTACACAGGAGGAATGAGAGGAAAGATAAATAATGCTTAGATGGTATGAAAAAAACAAAGGGAGAGACAGCCTGAAAGGGTGGGTTTCCACCTCCATCAGTGTAGCTGCTCTGATCTCAGCAGACCGCCAGAGAGTGCCAAGTTCTGGCTTCCTCTGGCCTAGCTCTGGCATAGGGGCTGAGAATGCAGGGGACTGCCTGAGAGCCCCCAGATCCTGCCTCCACGTGGTGAGCTCCCCCTAATTGTTCCATACCCATCACCCTACCTGTGATTTTCTGAGGCCCCTCCCAAGGCCCTAGAGCAGATGGGGCTTTGGTAGGCTAAGGCTGAGATCCTAGCAGACAGCCTGAGAGGGTGGGTTTCAACCTCCATCTTAGCAGCTCTGATCTCAGCAAACCTCCAGAAAGTGCTGAATTCTGGCCTCCCTCCGGCCTCCCTGTGGCATAGGGGCTAAAAAGCAGGGGACTGCCTGAGAGCGCCTGGATCCTGCTTCCACATGGTGAAGGAAGCCTGAGTATACCTGACTGGAACCTGAATTGGGCTTCTGTGGGTACTCCTGAATAGCTGATCCAAAGCCATTAGTTCACTCCAAATTAAACCTGAGAGAACTTGAACCCTGTACCAACCAGCTTTATATAACCAATAAAGGATCTAGGCACCCTGATAATACAAACAAAAGCATACTTCAACTTAATTCTCATATCAGAATCATAAACATGCCAACATCACAATGAAAGAATAATAAAATGGAAAGCCAAAACACTATATTCACACCAAACTCCACCAATCCTGTAGAAGAGTTCTATAAGGAGAACCCCCTAGAGATAACCAGGACACTGAATTTAAAAGAACAATCATAAACATGATCAAAGAATTCAACGAATTTAAAGAACACACAAACAAACAAATCAAAGAGCTAAAAGAAGATAGGGATAAACTAATGAATGAATTCACAAAAGAAATAGAAACATTGAAGAAAACTCAGGCAGAAATGAAGAAGGAAGAAGAAAACTCAACAAGCCAACTTGAAACAACAGGGGAAAGCCTCACCGCTAGAATGAATGAAATGGAAAACAGAATAGGAACAGCGGAGGATAAAGTTGAAGAATTGGACCACTCAAGCAAAGAGTATGGAAAATTAAAAAAAAAAAAACACAGGAATGGAATATGCAAGAGATGTGGGACACCATGAAAAGACCAATCCACAGCTCATAGGAATGGAGGACGGAGAAGAATTTCAGGTTAATGGTGCTGACCAGATCTTAAACAGGATTGTAGAAGAGAATTTCTCAAAATTAAGGAAAGACATCCCCATACAAATACAGGAAGCACATAGGACACCAAATAGGATCAAAAAAGAAACTTCCCATGACATATCATAGTAAAAACACTCAATGAACAGAACAAAGAGAGAATACTGAAAGCAGCAAAAGAAAAACAAGTCACATACAAAGGAAAGCCCATCAGAGTTACAGCTGACTTATCAATGCAAACTCTGAAAGCCAGAAGAGCCTGGACCAAGGTATTTCCAGTTCTACATGACAATAGATGCCAGCCCAGAATACTTTACCCAGCAAAAATGTCTATTATAGTTGAGGGGAAAAGAAAAATCTTCCATGACAAGAATAGCCTGAAAGAATATATGTCCACAAAACCAGCCCTTCAAAGAATACTTGAAGCAATACAGAGAGCAGAGAGAGAAACGACGATACCCCAGGGGCAACAAAAGAAAATAATAAAGGTACAATCAAGGAAACACAAAATTAGATGGAGAACTCAAACAACAATTAAAATGACAGCAACCAATACACAGCTTTCAATAATAACCTTAAATATCAATGGACTGAACTCCCCAGTCAAAAGACACAGGCTAACTGAATGGAATAAGAAACAAAATCTAACTCTTTGCTGTCTGCGAGAAACCCATCTCACCTTCAAGGACAGATACTACCTTAAGGTAAAAGGATAGAAAAGAATATTCCAAGAAAATGGCACTAAGAAACAAGCAGGGGTTGAAATTCTAATATCTGACAAAATAGACTTCAAAGTAAAACTAATCAGAAGAGATAAAGAGGGTCACTTCATTCTGATCAAAGGAACAGTTAACCAAGAAGATATCACAGTCCTTAACCTATATGCACTAAACTCTGGTGCACCCAAATTCATAAAAACAACACTACAGGACTTTAAGACACAGATAAATCCCAACTCAGTAAATATTCTTTGAAGGGCTGGTTTTGTATATTCCATCCAAGTACCAAAAAATACACTTTCTACTCAGCACCCCATGGAACTTTTTCAAAAATTGACCACATACTGGGCCACAAAACAAACCTCAACAAATACAAAAAATTTAAATAATTCCATGAATTCTATCAGACCACAATGCAATAAAGCCCAAAATCAACACTGGACAAAGCCCTAGTCACTACACGAACTTGTGGCGCTTGAGCAACACACTGCTAAACAATGACTGGGTCAAAGGAGAAAGAAATAGAAGAATTCCTGGAATTCAGTGAAAAGGACAATACAACACAATACAACCTCTGGACACTCTAAAAGCAGTCCTAAGAGGGAAGTGTATAGCTCTAGGTGCCTACATTAAAAAATTAGAGCCCAAATAAATGACCTAACACTGCAACTCAAGACACTGGAAAAGCAAGAACAAATGAAACCCAAACTCACCAGAAGAGAAGAAATAACAAAAATCAGAGCAGAAATTAATGAACTAGAAACAAAGAAAATAATGTAAAGGCTCAATGAATCTTAAGAGTGGTTCTTTGAAAAGCTAAACAAGATAGACAGACCCTTAACCCAGTTAACCAAAAGAAAGAAAGAGTAAATCCAAATCAACAAAATCAGAGATGAAAGCGGAAACATCACAACAGACACCCAAAAGGTCCAGACCATTATAAGGGAATATTTTAAAAACCTATATGCTACAATATTTTTAAAAGGTAGTAAATAATACTCCATTGGTGTAGCAGCTCTGATCTCAGCAGACCGCTAGTGTGTGCTGAGTTCTGGCCTCCCTCTGGCCTCCCTCTGTCAGAAGGCCTGAGAATGCAGGGGACGGCCTGGGAGCCCCCAATCCTGCCTCCATGTGGTGAAGCATTTGAGAACCACTCCAACAGCTATCAAAATACCTGAAAGCAAATCGTGAATCCATCACTCTAGAGTCCAGCCTTGGAAGACAAAAGGAAAATGAGGAGGAACCCAATAGAGAAATGCTTTTGGAAGCCCTTGTCAAGAAATTCCAATGGACTCTACTATGAACATTTGAAAATTGCCCTGTTCTGACTTTTTTCTAGTTCCGTCTCGAACTTGTAATGCTAATTACTCTTACCTTTACTTCTCCTTCACATCTCCTAGTCATGATTCAAGGACTTTCTTTTCCCCTTGGAGATAAGAGTTACACAATTTGGGAGTCTTTTAGGTAGACCCACTGAAGGGGTACTCCAATTGCCTCACCCTGTGTCCCGTTCAGCATGGAAGAAGCCGGAGTGGTCCGCAACCCAATTCCCTATCTACAAGTTGGGTAAACTCTCCAGAGGATGGTGTGATAAGAATAGGAGGTAGGAATTCACTAGGCAGTTAGGGTAAAAAGACCCCAAAGAAAAGTAGCCAGTTTCTTGGCTAAAACTCACAATGTCCTTGAGCCTCTTAGCAACCTACTCCATTCCAAAGGCCAAAAATGTCAAAAATATTTGGGTGCTTTTATCTAATCCTTAAAATATTTTAGGGTTACCTCTTGGGGGGTATGTTGAAGTAACAAAAAGCCCCATTTAAAAAATCAAAGAAGAAGAAATAGTACATGAAGTTATCAGAAAAAAGTGGTGGGGAGATATGGGAGGAGTTGGAGGGGAGGGAGTGGGCATGGATTTGATCAAAACACCTTATATGCATGTATGAAATTCTCAATAAATTACTTATTTTAAAAAAGAAAGTGAAAAACCAAAGAAAAATGTCTTAGTTCAAGATCCTACTGAAAAATATATATACAATAAATATACAAATACATATGTATAGCTGAAGGCTATATAACAAAAAACACAGTGAAACTGCAGAAGAAACTTCACTTCAAGTTGTTGGTCAAGGTAGTCCAAAAGACTCCCAAAATAACACAGGCTATTGCCACAGTCATGGATTGCCTCTCAGAACTTGAAGTTAAGACCCTATTGCTGAAGATAGGCCATACTTTGGACACAGAACTTGAAGCAATCGAGCTGGAACTGACCTGGAAGCCTCTTCCCTGAAGACTAGCTCTCATGGTATCAAAAGATACTGTACAAGCTGCCAAAGAAGAAAAGCAACAATGGCCCTATCCGGCTGTGAAGACTAACAAACAACAACGACTGGCCCAGCAAACTATGACTATTGGTGCATAGTGGCACTTTTATCTTGGGGGTAATCAACAACTGTCGAAATGGAATTAAGGCCTGCTCAATGGGAGGGAATGCATGTAGAGTGCTGTAAACATAGCCAAATACACATGGCTGGAGAGGTTATTTGCCACATCCTTAGACCAACATAACTTCCTACTTTATTCTAAATATGCATCCTCATATTTGTAGACAAGTATAACTTTCACCCCTCATCAAAGAAGCTTCTTCTTGTAACAGATGGAGACTATTACAGGGTTCCAGAACCGGACAAACATAGAGAATAAGTATCTGTGAGATGCTTAACCCAAAATGACACATCTTCAATGCAACCTCTACACTGAGGATGAATGCTCCTCTTAGCTCTCACCAGATAACTTTCCTTATGAAGTAGATGTTCATTAACACAGAAACCGATAATTGTCCAACATGCAGAGAACAAGAGGATGCAGAGTGTTTATCCCTGAATAGGACACCTATTTCAAACCTCTACCTCCAAAGGCTCAGGGATCATTGCAGAAGAGGTGGCAGAAAGATTGTAAGAGCCAGAGGGTGTGGATGACCACAAGGAAACAGAGTCTTCCAAGCAGCTGGTCATTTGCTCATTTGAATTCCACAGCAATGGTGACAGCATGCACAAGTCTTATGCAAGCCCAAATCAGATAAAATCTCAGTATAGACACACAAGGACATGGATAAGAAATCCCAACACAATATAAGCCACTTTTGGCATTTGGTGATTTCTGGAAGAGAGAAAGACAGTGTCTTACAAGGAGGGATGGGACTCTTGGTGAGCCCAGTGGATAGATCCACGCTGAAAGACATTTGGGGACACAAATAAGACTCTATAGGCCATATTATATATGTGAGAGTTCATTTAATTGAGTAGGGGACAGTGGAGGGAGGTGTAGAGAAGAGAAAGGATCTAACCATCAAACTATATTGTGTGAAAATCACAAAAACTCAATGAAAAAAATCAGGAAAAAAAAAAGACAGCAAAGAGAAGAAATATTCTTAACACAACTGAAGAAAATTTAACTCAAAGTAAATATTAAATTATATCAGGAATTTTTTATTAATTCTGGTAGCTATGATAAAATGACATGTAGTTATATTTTTATTAAAAATCTTTATCAGTTAGATAGCCATAGGGGTGTGTGATAAAATATCCCATCCCTGAAATCTGCTTTAAAGTGTTCCATTAGCAATAAATGTGGACTAGGAACAATGGATGAAAAGTCAATGATAAAACAGCAATAATTATTAATGATGAATAATGGGTTCATCATGCTTCCTTCTTTTGCATGAACTTGGAAATTCTTTCATATTAAAAGGGGTTTTGAAAGATTTTTAGTTCTTACTTTTTTTAAAGAACTCCAAGAGGCTGGGAATTTGGGTATGTGTCTTCTTACCTGCCATACCCCAAGTTAGGCGTGGCAACATGGACCTGCGTTACCAGCACTGGGAGGCAGAGACAGGAGGATCCCTGAGGCTCACTGGCCAGACAGCCTAGTTGAATAAGTGAGTTCCAGGTTCAGCAAGAGGCCCTGTCTCAAAAAATAAGATGGAGAGTGATTGAGGAAGACACCCAACGTCGACCTCAGGTACATAATGCAAATTCAGTAAACATGAACTGATCAAATAGACCATATTCTTCAATCTTAGTAAAGAGAAACTATTCCATCTAAGGCATTTAGAAGCCACAGAGATTGCCTTTGTGGATACTCACACACTTGACAATGTAAGCCCTTTGTGTATTCCCAAGGCTCCATGAAGTTGCCTTTCCAGCAGCTGCTTATTAAACCAGTCCAGTTTTGTTTCTGTTCATGGCAAACCATCAGTGACTTTAATAACATCCTGACTAGGGGTTTAGAAAATATCAGGCCCCCTGGAGCTGCACTGAGCTTGCACCTTGTCAACAACCGTGGAATGACTCACCTAACCAAAGAAAGTCATTGACAGACCAATTAGCTGGTTCTGAGTCATGAGAAAGCCTCCTTTGTGACAAAAACAGCATTGATAATAAGATTGTTTCTGACATCTCTCATCTAAGCATATTTGAAACAGCAGGGAACAGTCAGGGGAAAAAGAAATGAGAGCTGCTTTTTTAGATTCATGTGGAGCTCAATGCAAAAAATAAGAAGTTGTAGTCTGTGTTTTTTTAAGGTCTATCAAAATACATTATGCAATATCTTTATGATCAGTCTTAAGGCACTGAGTAGCACTTAGAAAGGCAACCAAATTGTACCTGGGTCCTCTAAATTACCAGAAATACAGTGAGTGCGTCCTACTCCAAGGGCGGCCCAGAAGCTGTAATCAGGTATAAAGTTCACTCTTTTCCAGTTAAGGAGGGAGACTGTGTGCTGGAAGGCCATCATGGGCAGCCTGGATAAGAACCCCAGGATCATCTCTCACTAGCTCTGGAATCCCTATCATGTCTCTTAGCTTCTCTGAGCCTCTATTTTCTCCTTTTTTAATAAAATAATTTATTGAGAATTTCATACATGCATATAAGGTGTTTTGATCAAATCCATGTCCACTCCCTCCCCTCCAACTCCTCCCCTATCTCCCCATCACTTTTTTCTAATAACTTCATGTACTCTTTCTTCTTCTTTGATTTATTTATTTTTATAGGGCTTTTGGCTACTCTAACATTTCACCCCTGAAGAGGTAACCCTAAAATCTTTTAAGGATTAGATAAAAGCTCCCAAATACTTTCAACATTTTGGGCCTTTGGAACAGAGTATGTTGCTAAAAGGCCCAAGGACATTTTGACTTCTAGCCAAGAAACTGGCTACTTTTCTTTGGGGTCTTTTTACCCTAACTGCCTAGCCAATTCCTACCTCCTATTCTTATCACACCATCCTCTGAAGAGGTTACCCAAATTGCCAGTAGGGAATAGGGATGCCAACCGCTCTGGCTTCTTCCATGCAGGGTGAGGCAATTGAAGTACCCTTCAGTGAGCCTATCTAAAAGACTCCCAAATTGCATAACTCTTATCTCTAGTGGAAAAGAAAGTCCTTGAATCATGACTAGGAGAGGTGAAGGAGAAGTAAAGGCAAGAATAATTAGCATTCCAAGTTCTAGACAGGGAACTAGAAAAAAGTCAGAACAGGGCAATTTTCAAATGTTCATATGAGAGTCCATTGGAATTTCTTGACAAGGGCCTCCAAAAGCATCCCTCTATTGGGTTCCTCCTCATTTTCCTTTTGTCTTCCAAGGCTGGACTCTAGAGTGACGAATTTGGGATTTGCTTTCAGATATTTTTATAGCTGTTGTTGGAGTGGTTAGAATCAGTGTCATATCCCTCTCAAAAGCTTCTAGATAGAGGGGGGGAAACAAATTTATCCATCATTTTAGAACAATAGCTGGTTGCCTCCCTTAGCTACAGGTGGGGACTACAGTATTGGAGACCAAGATTTGAAGTCTTACATCTGCTATTTGCTCCTTTTAAAGGTGAGATAAGAGATAACTGCCTCCAAATGCTGTGCTCTAAGTATAGGCCTGACTCAAAGAGATGTTCAATAAATCGTGGTGGTCCAGAGATGCAAACACAAGAAGAGAAAACTAGCTACCTGCCAAAGAAATGGGCTAACACTCAGATTTTTCTAGAGGAGAATCTATTGCAGGATGGTATGGTTGGGAAAGGCTTTTTAAAAAAGTGCATTCTGAGCTTAGTGGGGAAAACAGAGAGATACAGTCATTGAAATGAGGAGTTAGCATGTCTTGGGTGTTTTGTGTATGTTGTGCATTATAATAAGTATTTTCATTCTTTTGTACCTTTATAAAATAAATATAATGTGCATTTCACTTCTCCAGTTGGAGAAATCAAGGTATAGAGCAGGGCTTTTTAAAAAAATATTTTTTCTGGGGCTGGAGAGATGGCTCAGCGGTTAAGAGCACTGACTGCTCTTGCAGAGGACCTGGGTTCGAGTCCCAGCACCCACATGGTGGCTGTAAACCATCCTTAACTCCAGTTCCAGGGGAATCCGAAGCCCTCTTCTGACCTCTGCGGCATTGTATGACACAGGTGCACTCACATACATTCAGGCAATACACTCATACACATAAAATAAAAATAATATTTTTTTAATTTCCATTCATGACCCTTTTTCACCCCCACATTCAGTTAGGCAACTCCTTATAGGGTCATGACCCTCAGTTTAAGAAGCTGGGGCATAGACCAGATAGGCAACATGCCCAGGAGCACATAGTAAGAAATAGAACCAGGACTGGAAACCAGGGCCATCAAGATCCAGAGATTAAACTCTTAACTGTGATGCTTTGCAAAAGAAACCTGAAGACAAAAACTAGCCATGTATTTAGAAGATGGTTACAGAAGAGTCTTGATCCATTCATGCTGTGGTAAGAAACAAGTATAGCCTGAGCGTCTTATATGCTAGAGATTTGTCACAGGTCTGGGGTCTGGCAGGCCTAAGATCAAGGCACCAACAGATTCAGAGTCTAGTGCAGATCTTCTTCCTAGTTTATAAATGACCATCTTCCTGTTGTGACCTCACATGGTGGCAGGGGAAATAAGCTTTCTTATAAATCCTCTAAGTCCTAAAGGGCTTACCCCCAAGAACCCTCATCTTGGGGATTAGGTTTCAACACCAGAATTTGGGGGGACATAAACATTCAGGCCATAACCATGTGTCTGGAGAAGAGACCACAGTTAAAAACCAGGAGATGAACTAGAATGGTTAGGGCTCGACTGGCCATGAGTGTCACCGTACAGCCTGAGACACTGTCCTGCAGAGTCAGGAATAGCTACATTGGCTTCCAGTGAGGGAAAGACGAGGATTCTGACAGAAGCATACAAAATCAAAATGTCTATCTCCCCTCTGCTCCCCATATCTGCTATATTCTCGTAACAGAAAAAAAAAAACCCAAATATTACAAGCATACAAAAGGATTTGAGAATTCTGAAGTGAAATTTAGCACCTGAAAATAAAGTTGCCTGGAGCTTCTTAGACTTTATTAACTCTGATTTTTAAAAATAGTAAATGGATTTTACAAATGATTTCTCCACAGACATCTTAGGTTCCATATTTAATGTATACTCAATGAAAACCTGCATCCAAAATGAAGTTGAGATAAGCTATACCAATGCCCTCAGGAGATGGAGCGCTATTGTTCTGCCTTTCCCATCACATCCCATTAACCACTTCACAGTGTAAGAATACATACCTATCATTTTAATCAGTGGTTATTATATAATAATGTAATAGTATATAATCTTTGAAATACATGTCCATTGAACAAAAGCACAGTCCTAGCAAAGAAGAAACATCTGTGCCATTTGCCACAGTTCTGTGCCATCCAGCAAGGTGCTCAGGGGCTAGCTGCCCACCCTAGGTGCCTTGTTCCAAGTGATACCCATGCTTTAGTTCTTCAGCTTCCCTCATGACCTAATGCAGACTTCTCAAGAGGGATTCTCTCAAGTTCAGTTTGTCAAATGAGCTGCCACACCCACTAGGAAGCTGTGCTTTCACCAATTTAGAGGCATTGTTGCTACTCCAAATAGTGTAGCATCTTTGCAAGCCATGTCCAGTGGCATTGTACAAACCTATATGCCTCTGGTGGGTAATAACCTTTAGGATTCAGTGCACTTGTGAAAATAAGCTTACTTTCCTTCTATCATGTGAGGCAGATGTGATAGCCATCTATAAAAGTCACCAGCCAAGCTTAGGTCTCAGCTGTTGCTGAAAATGGCCACCCCCAAGCACACTGACCCACCCAGTTCTGAGCCCAGCAAGCCAAAGGGGGCCCCCAAAAAAGTGTGGTCAATGAGAAAAGTCCCCATTCTCATGTGTCAAGTGCTTATGATTTTTGTGTCATCAGTAAATGACACCAGATATAACCCTGTCCAAAGAGACTTATAATGGTGAACAAAATTAAAACACACAAAATCTGGGAAGTTGAGATAGGTTAAGATTTTTCATCACTGTGAGCAAAAAGCCAACACAGCTTAAGAGAGGAAGGAGTTACTACGGCTTGCTCTGTCCATGGTCGTTTGGCTCCCTGTGCTTGAGTGGAACATCATGGCGGCAGGACTGTATGGTAAAGGTGCTTTGTTAACCTCATGGTAGACAGGAAGCAGAGAGAGGGAGGGAGGGGGAGAGAGAGAGAGAGAGAAAGAAACCTAGATGACTATAACCTTCAAAGGCATGCTCCCAGTGATCCTCTTCCTCCAACTAGACCTCACCTCCCAAGGTTTCCAGAACCTCACTGAACAGCACTACCAGCTGGGCACCTTAACACATGAGCCTGTTGGGGGACATATTTCACATTCAAACTATAACTAGAATAGAATCCTGGGCTTTGAAGAGTTTGCCTGTGAGAGATTGACAGAATGCATGGCTTGGCTTTAAAAGCAGACCAATGTTAAGGAAACCAGAATAAGTTGGACATACTACAGATGGATCAAAATTCAGGTTCTTAATTAGGGAATCCTGAACAAAATTAAATTAAATCACCTCTCAAAGACTCAGTTCCCTCATTTATAAAATAAGCATCTTAATAATTCCTACTTGATCCCATGTTTCTTGTAAGAATTCACCAAAAGAAAGCATTGTGGGAAAGCATATAATAAAATATAAAGGTATATAATATGAAAATATGAAAATGTCACAACGAAGCCCATTATTTTTCAAATTAATATATGGCAATAAATGCTTTTAAGTATTGTATGAATAGAACTTACTGCAATGCCTAATACTGGATATTTGCTCCAAAAGAGTTATTACTGTATATGTAATATGTATAAGAAAATATTCAATTAAGGACTGAATTAAGTGCTTTAGGAACTAAAAATGAAACCCAGAGAAAACTGAGACCATTAAGAAAAGGTTCCATAAAGGTAGGGCTGACAGATAAATTCTGGGTTGCTCAATTACACTTCAGTTTCACACAAACAATTGTAGTCTATCTCATAGTTTTAAATATCTGGTTTTTTTTTTTGGCTACCTAAAACTGAAATGCAACTTGACATTTTAATTGCTCAAAATGTCAACCCCACATAGAGAGAAAGGAACTGAAATTGTTCTTAGGAGTAGGAGGGAAAAAAAAAACTCCAGGCAGGGAGATAAACTTGCAAAATAGCCAACTAAAGACAGAAGCAACAAATGGAAAAATCTTGTGAGTCTTGAGAGAGAACACCTTGAGATTCAAGTCAGACCGTCAAGATTTGATGACAAATGTAGGAGAGAGTTAAAGTTAGAGGGAAGGAGCTGGAGTCTGACAGTAAGGCCAGAATCTGAAGAGGAGATGCTTCCAAGGAGGAATTTTGAGACTTCATGAAGGAAAAGAAAGGCTCCAAGATGCCTCCAGTGTTTGAATCTAGTTACTACAAGGGAGACAACAGTCATGGAGGTCAATTTGTAGTTGCCCCTCTGAGTCAGGTGTTGGTGGGAGAATGAGGAAGGAAAGAGAAGACACGGGTTCTAGAGGGATACTCTGAAGGAAGACTATGCTTGTGGGAAAGATCTAACCAAATTTGTAACTCAATGAGTGTGTCCTTTCACTGTCAGAACTTGAGTCCTTGCAGTCTCTCATTGATGACGTGAATAAGCAACCACATGAACATCTAGAACAGCCTCCGGAGGTAAGTTAACCAAGACCAAGACTAATAAAAAAACATTTTAGGCCAGGTGTGGTAGTGCACACCTTTAATCCCAGCACTCAGGAGGCAGAGGCAGGTGGAGCTCCGTGAGTTCAAGGCCAGCCTGGTCTACACAGTGAGTTCCAGGCCAGCTGGAGCTACAGGGAGACCTTGTCTCAAAAAGACCAAAAAAAAAAAAATTTTTTTTTATTAGTGCCCTCTATGATCTCCACTAGCAGTGGGACTAGATTAAAGCAGCAGTGTTTGTTTGGTTTCCTCATTGCCTTTCCCCCTTCTGAGAGACCCCATACGGCTTTCCTGCCCACTGAAAATCACAGCAGTCTTGAAAAAGATGCATTCAATGCAAGGCAAGGGCCTAGAGCACTCAGGGCAAGTTCACATGAAGTCTGTGCCCTAATTTCAAGTACTTCATCAAGTTCTGATTACTCACACCAACATTCAGGACCCCAACATGTTTGCACTTCAAAACCTCTGTGTGGTGGAATACAGCCCACCCTTTCACCATCCCTGCCTCTGGATCCTCAGGGTACCGTTGTCTCTGACAAGCCTTTGCTTCTGGTCTACCTGCACCCACCCCTTCCAGAGTCTTCCTACCTCTCACTCTCTCCAATCACACTAATTTCTCTCTTGTGCTAAGGGAAGATATATATTAGACCCAATTGTACACTATCTTATATTTGATGTTCTAATGGAAGCAGTCTGGCCTGCTTTCTCGGTATGGCTATAAACTCTGTTGAGGGAACGTTTCTTGTTCATGCCTAAAAGCATTCAGTACTTCCTTGCTGTATTAAAATATAAAGCTGTAGCAAATGTGTCATACTGATTCGGGATAATAGTAGGAAGAGAAACTATGGAGGAGGATATGTGGAAACTCAACATGTGTGGTCTGCTCAACTTTCTACAAACCTAAAAATAAAGTCTACTAACTTAAAAGATGCCTAATTTAACATTTTCGGCCAAACACAATTCCTCTCTTTTTGGTAGACTGAAAGAAACAGAGTAAAAGGCAAAGAAGGCACTTAAAACATGGACTAGTACTGCGTTCCTATATGCCAGAAATGAGCAATTCGAATTTTAAATTTAAAACACATCATGGGGCTGGAGAGATGGCTCAGGAGTTAAGAGCATTGGCTGCTCTTGCAATGGACCTGGGTTCAATTACCAACACCCACATGGTGGCCAACAATGGTCCATAACTCCAGTCCCAGGGGATCCGAAGCCCTCTTCTGTCCTCCACAGGCATTGCACAACACAGGTGCACTAACATACATGCAGGCAATACATTCATACACATAAAAAAATAATAATAATAAATGAAATATTTTTAAAAACACAGCATCAGGACTGAAAAGATGTCTCAGTAGTTAAGAGCCCTGACTGCTCTTGCAGAGGACCCAGGTTCAATTCCCAGCACCTACATGGTGGCTAACAACCTTCCACTTAATTCCAGTTCCAGGGGATCTGAGGCCCTCTTCTGACCTCCACAGGCATTGCATGACATGGGTGTACTTACACACATGCAGGCATACCATACACAGAAAATACAAATAATAAATAAATTTTTTAAAAAATTAAAACACAACATCATTTTCACTATAATCCTCCAAAAAAAAGAAAAACATATATAAATCTATTTGGATCTACATGAGGAAAATTATACAATATTGACGCAAGAAATCAAAGACTTAAATAAATAGAAAGATATTCCATGTTCACAGATAGGAAGATTCAATATTATTAAGATTTCAATTCTTTCCAACTATAGATTCAATGTATTCTCATTCAAAATCTTAGTGAATTATTTTACAAATATTGACCATCTGACTCTGAGTTGTATATATTTTTTTTAAAAAAGCAAAAAACCAGAAGAGTCAACACAATATTGAGGAAAAACAGGAGGATCGACATTACTCAGCTTAAAAGTTTACTATAAAACTACAGAAATCGAGACAGTATGGGGCTGGAGAGATGGGTCAGTAGTTAAGAGCACTTACTGTTCTTTCAGAGGATCTGTGTTCAATAATTCCCAGTACCCACATGGTGGCTAACAACCATCCTTAATTCCAGTTCCAGGGATCCAGTGTTCTCTTCTGACCTCTGCAGGCATTGCACAACACAGATCTACTTACATATATTGTATAACTGTATTAATTTAACTATAAACCTAAAAATTTACGTCCAATTTTGAAAGAGATGTATCTTAGCTCTGGAAATTGTTATTGAACATGTCAATGCTGTTGTAATGAAATGTTTCTTCTAATTATGTGGTTATTAAATAAATAATTTTAAAAAACACACAGAACACTCATACACATGTAATAAAAATAATAAAATATTTTTCTAAAAAGATAATATGAAATTGGAAAAATAGGCAAGTCAAAAGCGATCTCAGAAGCATACCAACACCAAGATAGTCACTGAATCTTTGACAAAGGAGTAAAGACAATTCAGTGGGGGAAAATGATAATTTTTTTCAAAAAGTAATGCTAGAACCATTGGATAACCAATCCAGACACAAATCTTATACCTTCCCTAAAAATTAATTGAAAACCAAGCATAGAGACAAATTAAAATTCAAAGCTTGACAACTTCCAGAAGATAACAGATAACATGGGAGAAAATGTAGGCGCCTTGGATTTGATGGTAAGTTTTTAGATACAACACCAAAGGCACAATCCATGAAAGTCAGTGCTGAGCTGGCCTTCGCTGGAATGAATAATTCCTGCTCTGTAAAAGGTGATGCTCAGCAGGGCTGGAGCGATGACTCAGTAGTGAAGAGTGCTTGTTGCTCTGCAGAGTTTGGTTCCCAGCACCCCTGGCAGGAGGCTCGCAATCACTTGTAACTCCAGTTCCAGGGAATCCTGAACACCCTCTTTTGGCCTCCACACTCACACACGCATACACATATACTCACACAAATACACATAAATAAATAATAAAATATTTTTTAAAGGCCCTGTTAAGATAATAAAAAGGCAAGCCCAAAACCAGGAGAAAAGTCTTTGCAAAATATTTATCTGATATATTATCTGAAAAAGAATTCTTTAAATTCAACTACAAGAAAGCTGAATTTCTTTAAATGAGCAAAAGACCTGAACAGACACCCCACCAAAGAAGATAAATGGGTAATAAATAGGCATATTAAAAGATTCATGGGCTGGAGAGATGGCTCAGTGGTTAAGAGCACTGACCGCTCTTGTGGAGGACCAGGGTTCCCGGCACCCACATGGGGGCTGCCAACCATCCATAACTCCAGTTCCAGGGGTTCCAACACCCTCTTCTAACCTCCACAGGCGTTGAACAACATAGGTGCACTTACACACGTGCAGGCAATACACATAAAATATTTTTTAAAAAAGATGCATACACTGTAAGTCACTAGGGAATTTCAGATTAAAACAAGAATGAGATGCCATTACACATCTATAGAATGGCCAAAAATTTAAATACTAGCAAAGGCTGATGAAGATGAGCAGCACCAGGAACTCTCATTCATTACTAAGGAGGATGCAAAATGGTACAGACCCATCAGAACAGTGGCAATTTCTTACACAGCTTAAATATAGTCCAACCCTATGATCCAGCAACCACACTCCAGGGAATTTGCCCAAGTGATTTGAAAACTTCTTTACACACACACAATAACTGAATGTGAATGTTTATAATGGCTTCATTCATAACTGCCAAAAATTGGAACAACTAAGCCATACTTTGCCTTCAAAGGTGACTGGATAAACTGTGGTGGAAAAGTATTATTCAGCAACAGTAATGGGCTATCAAGCCACAAAGACAACAAGGGGGGTGCTTAAATATTGCTAGAAGGTCAGTCTGAATAGACCAGGCATTGTGTGCTTTCAAACATGTAGTATTCCAGCTGGCATGGGAAGTACAGTAGTGGTGTGACTACCTTCCAACTATCTGGCATTCTGGAAAAGGAGAAACTAGGGCAACCATAAATGCTCAGTGATTTCCAGGATTGGGGAAGAAGAGGAATGATGAGCAAGATATCTGGGTGGCAAGGCACTATTATGTCTGTAACAGTAGTGAAGACATAGTATATATTTGTCAAAGAATAGGGCTGGGTGTGGTAGCACACACCTTTAATCTCAGAACTCAGGAGGCAGAGGCAGGTGGATCTCTGTGAGTTCCAGGCCAGCCTGGTCTACATAATGAGTTCCAGGCCAAACAGGGAAACACAGTGAGACCCTGTCTCAAAACAAACAAATAAGAACATGTCATATACAGCATAAAGGTCAATCCTAAAATAAATTATGGACTTTAATAATAATGTATCAATAATTCAATAATTGCAAAAAGGAAATGAAAAAGTAGATTATGGAGCAGTTCTAATACTCTATTCAGGTTTGGAGCACTGACCTGACTTTTTGATCATCTGTTGTATAGAAAAAGATTTATTTCTTTGATATATGTTTAAATGGCCTGACAGTATATACATCCAATCACTTAAGTCCATATTCATTTGTCTAAAACTGCTATTCACCTCTACCTTAGCAGAAATGAGTTTCATCAGAGATCTGAGCAGAAATATCATTTTGTAATACAACTTACCCAAATCATGTGACTGTCTTCTCAATGTCACCCAGAAAAAAAAAAAAAAAAAAATTCAATCCCTCCTGGGCCTTCCTTAGCAAGAATACAAAGTGTTTAGCCTATTAGTTAGGAATGTATGGAAATAGGTGTTTTCATTATGGGCTCCCTCAGGCCCTAGGCAGATTCCAGAAAGCCAGGGTGGTAATGCAGGCTTTGACTTGCCTCCCTTGGTTGAAGTCCCCCTTTGAGTGTCCTAGCCCACCAGGGTCCCTACAAGCATCAAATGCATAATAATGACATGGCCAGTGCTATGGATACCAGACTTAAAGGGCCAGACACTACTAATTATGACTTAACCTAGCACTTGGGCAGGCAGCAGCAATGGCAGTAACAGACCAGTACTAACCACTGCCAGCCCTCCACTCCCCCAGCAGGGAAGAGGCCCAGACATTTTAAGAGAGTCTTTCAAAGTGACTGTCAAGTTACTAAGGGGCTCATTTGCCCTAAATCCTAATCCAGGGCTCCCTCTATATCAGTTTTCCTGAAACTTTGTCTAACTTCAGGTGGGCTAATGAAAGACTACATGCAAAACTGGGTATTACATTCAGAAGACAAAGCCTCATTCTTGTCATGGAATGCCACATGGTAAGAACTGGGGCTATAGCCGTCTATTTGAAATAACTAAGTACCTTTGGCTATCATGGTCACCACCAGAACTCAGCTTTGGAGGTCAAAACAATTCCCTCTTTTGCCCAAATTACCACATCTCCCAAGAGCAGGGGTTCCTTTGACTAATGAGAGATATGAGGCGCTGGGACATTTTGAAGCTGTTCTCTGTGATGTGCTCTTAGGAACAGAGGGGGCAATAGACATCACTACGTGTTGGGTTTCTTTCTGCAAATAGATCAGCCATTGCTTCATGCTTAGAATGATAACTGTGTTCCCATGCCAGGCCCAGAGCTTCTCAATTTGTTGCAAGTCTTTGGAAAGATAAAGTCTTTTATCTTTCAGATGAAAATCACCTGCAGTGGCAATTTGCCTTGTCTCCATACTATAAAACTAAATCTGACACATGACACAGTTCATGGCTGGGCATGCTTAATAACCTGCAAGCATCCTTTTTTAATTACGTGTGTGTGTGTGTGTGTGTGTGTGTGTGTGTGCACATGTGAGTTCATGTGCCCATAGAGTCCAGTAGAGGGTGCCAGATCCCCTGGAGCTGCACTTACAAGTGGTTGTGAGCCACCCAGTTGTGGGTATTAGGAACCAAACTCCAGTCCTCTGCAAGAGCAGTATGTGCTCTTAAACATGGAGCCATGTCTTTAGGCCTGCGAGCCAACCGTTACTATGTGATATGGAGGAGAATGCTGTAACCCTCCCCATTCCCACTCCCCAAAAAACTCACCTCTAGCTATAAGAATGATATCTATTTTTAAAATAAATTGTTTTGTTAATGGTGAAAGAGCATAGAATTTTGTGTCCCTCTGTCCAATATATTAAAGTGAAGGCCTTAGAGCTTCTAGAACTTTCTTCAAACAGGAAACTATTGACTAGGAACTGGAGGGATCACAATTTCCATGGAAATAACACCAGTGGCTATAATAGATCAGAGGCTGAACATAGCAAGTGGCCCCTCCCCACCCTCTTTCTATCCAAAGGTGAATTCTCAGCCATTGTCAACCCAATAAAAATCCTCAGCTTAGCATCGGGCATGGTGGCGCATGCCTTTAATCCCAGCACTCGGGAGGCAGAGGCAGAGGCAGGCAGAGTTCGAGGCCAGCCTGGCCTACATAGCAAGTTCCAGGCTAGCTGGAACTACAGGGAAACCCTGTCTAAAAAGACCAAAAAAAAAAAAAAATCCTCAGCTTAGAAGTGTTTACTGCTCACTCTAAACAAAGCTACCATCCCTTTAGTATTCAGAATTTTCTATTCATCATTTTTCACATCTACAAGAATTACTGTTTATAATGAAGACCCTAAAAGTTGAAAGATTTTTGAAGCACATCGAGAACTTGGACCAGAGCAGGCATGTCAAGCAAGAAACTGCCTTTGTTCCACAGATGTCATAGATGTGGTCCCCTCCCTATATCCACACAGATAGTACAAAATGTCCTGTAACTGTCCCCAAAGCATCAGCCAAGATGCCACTGTAGACTGTGTAGTAATTAGAGGAGAACTTATTAAAGGCATGGTTTTCAATCACGTGGGCAAAGCTTAGGAGATGCCCCAGGGGAAAGGGTAGTTTAATAGCACAGTTCTAGCCTAGACAGAATTTACAGAGCAAGAGTCCAGAGAAGCTATACCGGTGTGTGGAGAAGTTTACCTGACAGGAGCTGTGGTCTTCCAGAGAAATCAACAAAATCATGGAGAGCAGGACTAGATGATGAGAGAATTAATATACCGGATCACTCTTCTCCCTCCCTCCTTGATCCTTCCCGTCAAAGCCTATGCAAAGCAGAAGTCCTTGTGAGATCCATCCCCAGGGATCTGCCTCCCAGGACTCAGAGGTGTGGAGAGCAGGTCTGCAGGTGCAAACGGGATTCCAGTGCCACCTGCAATTTCATATTCTCCCTGTTTTGGTCATGGGCTGTTATCTGGGCTGGGGCTCTTCAGAGTTATGAAAAATCTGCCCCTTCTACCTCCCAAGACTTGGCTCTGCTTTCTTGTATTCTTGTATAAAGAGAAAGCTTTGAACAGAAATTCACATGCATTTCATCATGGTGTCTAATGATAAGACACTACACCAACCTCCTGACATCTAGCCGTAGATTGGGTAATAACTTAGAAGAACATCACATAATGATTCTTTCATCTGTTCTTGAGATTTTCCTGACACCTAGCTGCCTGTAATTACTAGAGCCAATACAAATTTCACAGTCACTGACTTGAGTGTGCAAAAATGTAATTTTCTCTATTCTCCTGTAATTGAGTGTAATTTCTTCCTTGAGCCTCTATTCTGCCTCAAACCAGAGAAAATTTAATCTAGCCACTTTCAGATAAACTCATTCAAATACAGTCATGTCTTAGTCAATTCAGGTTTATAATTCAGTCACAATTAAGTTTAAAACTCTTTTTCTTTTTTCCCTTCTTCCCGGGAATTGAATAGAAGCTCCTCGGGGTTTATATAATGCCCACCCCCTCCACTTGATTCTTGATCTTAACGTGTCCTGTCTGGATCTGGGCATCACATGTGTCAGGTGCTCCCCTCAGGAGGAAGAAGCAGGAGAATTACTGCAAGTTCAAGGTCAGTCTGGGCTACAATATACTTGAAAGAAGTTGTCCTTATGAAACCCAGCATTGTATATATACATTGAATATATACCAATAATAAAAAAGAGACATTAGCCAGGCGTGGTGGCACACACCTGTAGTCCCAGCACTTGGGAGGCAGAGGTGGGCGGATCTCTGTGAGTTCAAGGTCGGCCTGGTCTACATAGTGAGTTCCAGGACAGCTGGGGCTACAGGGAGACCTGCTGTATTTATGGAAGATCAAAATTAACATTTTAAGAGATTGTAAAGTATATTTATCAGCAAAAAATATACCTTTTGGAAAACAAAAAATTTATGAAATAGATGCCAGGTACTGTCTTGACCTGGGTGGCCCATGTGACAGGAGGGATTTCCATGGCTTCTGTTCTTACCTCGTTCCCTCCCTAGACTGACACACTGGTACTCTCTTGCTCCGTAAAATTTTGTTCTGCATAGAAGCCTTCAGAACATCATGGGTGCCCTCCTACAGCACTTGGATCTGTGGGAGATAGGGCAGGTGGGGGAGCTCTCATCTTTTTATACCCAGACACCATTGCTACTCCACCACATCAAGATGACACACAGAGCTCTTCCCAAGGCTTGACGGTTGGCTCTCTCTCTAGCTTCAGGCACTGCCTCTCAGATGAGGCTTTGAGATCAGACATGAGGCACAAGGAGCTCCATACTCACATGTGGCTTCTCTGCAAACTTTTTCCCGGACCCCAGTGTTCTGTCTGATCCTGTCTCTTTCAGTCCTTCCTACCTTACTTCAGAGAGCAGTCTTTCAGTTTAGAAGTAGAGGAGTCCAGAGCCACTTCCTCTAAAACAGTGATTGCCATGACTGTAGAAAGCTGTCTGAGGTACTCTGAGGAAAGCTGCTGAGTATAAGGACAGAGGAAAGCACACCGGAAAGTGACTGTATTTAGAGATAGTGTCTTCAAAGGAGTAAGGTGAAGTTATGAGGGTGACTTCTAGTCCAGTGTGTCCAGTGTTCTTAGACGAAGAGGAGGTACTGTAAGGTAACTTAGCCCCCATTTGCATCCCAACACACACAG
Organism: Nannospalax galili; assembly: GCF_000622305.1. Classification (NCBI taxonomy): domain Eukaryota; kingdom Metazoa; phylum Chordata; class Mammalia; order Rodentia; family Spalacidae; genus Nannospalax; species Nannospalax galili. The sequence goes on along the minus strand of NW_008349093.1, from coordinate 218,271 downwards.
ACATATAGAGAGGAAGACCAAAGGATATCACAGGGAGAGGACAGTCATCTATGAGCCAAAGAGAGAGGCCCTGGAGGAAATAAAGTTTGCTAACATCTGAATCTTAGACATCCAGAACTTTGGAAATGAATTTCAGTTTAGTCTGTGGTAGATTGTAATGTGCCACAAATTAATTCAATGAGCAAACAGTCTCTCTACCTCCCAAGCACAGCCCTTGCCTCACTAAGCTCATCTCTCAAGTGCTCACACACATGGTCAAGTTGAACATTTGTTCACTATTTGCTTTTTCAACCCAAGAACTTACCATATGTCATCGAGTTCACTCCCATTTTGAGATTCCTTGTAACATTTGAAACGGTCCCCCAAACCCCTAAGAGGTCATAACTTAACAGTTATCCATCTTGAAATGCATCCATTTCTTCTTATTTCTGAGACAAAGTTCAAGTCCATCAAACCAAGGCTTCCCATATCATGTCTCAACTTTTAAAAAGAATGATTGTCTCAATATAAATAGATCAGGGTATTTTTAACAAAGTGTAAATTTAGAATGAGGAAAGGGCTCCATCCATAAAGTGCAAGAGACTTCTGTGCAAACAAGATGATCTGAATTCAATTCCCAGCACTCAAATAAAATCTGGGCATAGCAGCCTGCACCTGTAACCCCAGCCCTGAGTAGGCAGAGACAGGAGGATCTCTGGGGCTCAGATCTCTGGTCTACTAGTCTTGTCAAATGAATGAGCTCCAAGTTCAGTGAGAGGCCCTGTCTTTAAAAATTACTGTGGGTTGGGGCTGGAGAGATGGCTCAGTGGTTAAGAGCACTGACTACTCTTGCAGAGGACCCAGGTTCGATTCCCAGCACCCACATGGCAGCTATGAACTGTCCTTAACTCCAGTTCCAGGGGGACCTGAAGCCCTCTTCTGACTTCTGCGGCATCGCACAACACGGGTGCACTCACATACATACAGGCAATACACTCAGACACATAAAATAAGAATAATAAAATATTTTTTAAATTACTGTGGGGGCTGGAGAAATGACTCAGTGGCTAAGACCACTTGCTGCCTTGCAGAAGACTCAGGCTCAGTTCCCAGTACCCACATGGCAGCTCATAAACATCTGTAACTCCAGTTCTGGGGACTCAAACACCCTCTTCTGGCCTCCAGGGGCACCAGATACACACATGGTACATATAAATATATGCAGGCAAACACCCATCCACATAAAATAAAAATAAATGTTTTTTTAGATTAAGGTGGAGAGTGATTGAGGAAAAGAGCTACCATTGACCTCTGGCTTTTGCATACATGAACACACACACATACACACATGTATATATACATATACACAAATATATAAATTTAGCAACTGTAAAATAGCAGTGAAGATAGAAATTACAAAGAAAAAGTGTTGAGTCGATTATATAAAATGCTAAATGTATTATAATATCACAAAATTTTAAAGTAAAACAAAAAATTTTTGGTCTTTTTGAGACAGGGTCTCCCTGTAGCCCCAGCTGGCCTGGAACTCACTATGTAGACCAGACTGGCCTCAATCTCACAGAGATCCACCTGCCTCTGCCTCCCGAGTTCTGGGACCAAAGGCATTCACTACCACACCTTGCTGTAAAATAGAAAATTTTAAAATCAGTTATACAAGTGATCAGAAAAAATATTAATGTATTTAAATTTTTATTACACGTATTTATTTGTGTGTTTGTGTGCATGCATATATGTACACACCACTGCCACAGCACCTGTATGGAAGTCAGAGGATAACTTATGAGAGTCGGTTCTGTCCTTCCACCATGTGGAGCTCAGTGGATCATGAAGATTGAATTCAGATGGTCAAGCTCAGCAGCAAGTGCCTTTACCTACTGAGCTTCCTCGCCAATCCAATATCTTGAAGATTATCAAAGAAGAATTATTTAAATGAATAAAGAGTATGTTTGGATATCTGAAGGAGAATAAATGATGAAAACACATTTTAATACATAAACTCTGATAAATCAATACATTTACATTAAAATGAGATGCCATTCTGCTCTTGAATCCACAGAGATTTTCTTTTTTAAGACTAATGCCCAGTGCTGGCAAGCTTGCAATAATGTGGGTGTCTTCACATAGCTGCAAGGAACAAAAACTAGTACCATCTTTCTGGAAAGTCACATCCCAATCTGTAGCAAAATCTTTAAAAGTGCTTCTATCCAGGGAGAGTGTAAGCCCTCACTCCATATGTGCGGCTGTATATGACTTATTCCCAGAGACAGTGGCTGGGAAAGAGGGAGAACTATCCCTACAACAGTACCCTCTAGAAACACCACTGCAACCACGTAAGTAAAGTCAACACCACAAGTCACAAATCGTACTTCCTTTACTTAGTACAGGGTCTTCAAAGTTGATGCATGTTGTAGACTATATCATATTTTATTCCCTTTTATGGCCGAACAATATTCCATTGCATGTATATACCCACATTCTGTTTATTCACTCACCCATTGATAAACATTTTTGTTATTTCCATCTTTATCTTGAATAATGCTATTATGTATATATTATATGTACAAGTTTTTGTTTGAAAATATTGCATCTACATTTTTTTGAGACAAGGTCTCACTATATAGCCCCAGCTGACCTGGAACTCACTATGTAGACCAAGCTGGCCTTGAACTCACAGAGATCCGTCTGCTTCTGCCTCCCAAGTGCTGTGATTAAAGGCCTGTGCCGTGACACCCCACCTTGTGTCTACAATTTTAAAATACTTTTATTAAAAGATAATATATAAATAATTTGTGCAGTGTAAGTTCTCCAAGCTCTCTCAATATTGGTTCTCTCAGAAATTCCCTAAATTTGTTTGTGTTCAATGATCCAGCATTTCTATGAAAAAAGAACCAAATGTGGATAACCAATCTTTCCAGTTCACAACAAGTATACTAAATAGAGTTTTTGCAAGAATTAGCAGAATAATATTTGAGCACTGACTCATTTTACTTTTTCTCTTTGATAGTTTGGGAAGGTGATCTTTGCTATTTGATCTGTCATCACTAAAGTTCTCCACAACATTTTGCATCATATAAGCAATAATGAAGGAAATAAAATTTCCCTTAACTCCTTTTAAAGGCTTATTTTATTTGTGTGTTTTGTGTATGTATGCACACATGTGTGTGGGTACCCTCAGAGAACAGAAAACAGCATTGGATCCACTGGACCTGTAGTTATAGTCAGCTGTGAGCCACCCAACATGGATGATGGGAACCAAACTCAGGTCCTCTGCAAGAGCAGCAAGCTTTCTTAACCACTGAGCCATCTTTCTGGCCCAGCCTTTAACACTTGTTCAATAGTGCAGAATTTCAAAGTTGGTGGTCAGTGCTAGACGTGGTTCATTTTTTATTTAGATTACCTGAGAACTGGGTAAATTCTCTTAGGTTGAGAATTAAGCTATTCATTGAAACATACTCATGTGGGAATACTACTTTAAAATTTTTTAAAGATGAACTGTTCATACACACAGCAACATGAATGATCCTCAGTGGTAATTATATTGATTAACTGGTTAGACTCTATGAGCCTATCTATATAAAATTCTAGATTATACTGAATTACATTTAATTTCAACTCAAAATTCATTCTATATTGGAACTGTCTCTTGCCAGCTAATTGGGACATATAAATGAAAATGAGTATAATCTATTTAACTTGCTGAAGGGTAAGGACTAAGAACATTACAAACTAATATTTATATTATACATGAGTCCATTTTTGGATATCATAGTTTGACCTACAACATGCTCAGATCTTATTTTTTAATATTTATTTATTTTTATTTTATGTGTATGAGTATATTACCTGCATGTATATAAGTGCACACATATCATGAAATGCCCAAGGAAGTCAGAAGAATGTGTCAGATCTCTTGGAAATGGAGTTACTGATAGCTGTTAGCCACCATGTGAGTGTTAGGAACTGAACCCAGGTCTTCTGCAAGAGCAGTCGTTACTCTTAACCACTGAGCCATCTCTCCAGGCCCCAGATCTGAATTTTTAGTGACCTTTTGAAGATGGAGTCTAACATTCTCTCCTTGAGTGTGATCATACTAAGTGATTGTTTTCTAAAGACCATTAATATGAAAAAAGTGAAGGTGATGTCTTTTTTAATTTGTATGTTTTGTCTGCATGTATGAAAGTATACTATGTGTGTGCAACACCCATGGAGACCAAAAGAGGGCACTGGATCCCCTGGAACTGGAGTTACCATCAGTTGTTAGTCACCATGTAAATGCTGGGAATCAAATGAGATTCTCTGCAAGAGAAGTCAGTGCTCTTAACCACTGAACCATCTCTCCGGCCTGAAGATGGCTGGGGTTAGGGGATAGCAGTCTCTTCTTTGCACTTTCTTGAACTACCTGCCCTGGGGAAAGCCAACTGCCATATTGTATGAAAACTCAAGCAGCTCTATGGAGAGGCCTACATGATAAAAGGAACTGAGGCCTCCTGAAAACAGCCAGTGAAGGACTGAGGCCTTCCATCAACACCCGTGTAGATAAGCCATGTGAATGAGTCCCATGAATTAGTCATTTTATTTATTTTATTTTTTATCTTTTTGAGACAAGGTCTCCTTGTAGCCCTAGCTGTCCTGGAACTCTCTATGTATACCAGACTGACCTCGATCTCACAAAGATCTGCCTACATCTACCTCCCGAGTGCTGGAATTAAAAGAGTGCCCCACCACACCTAGCCACGTTGGTCATTTTAGATCCAGCCCAAGTCAGGCCTTCAGATGTTTGGATCCCTGGCATCTGGACTGCAACTTCATAGGGACCCCTGGCCAGAACCACTCAGTTGAGATGCTCTCAGAATCTGTGAGATAATAGGTATTGTTTTAAACTGCTAAATTTAAGAATAATCTTTATGCAACAAGACAGTGAATACAGGATCCTTATCCAAATCATCAGCATCATAGCTAGGACTCTCTTAAGCAAAAAGCAAAGTATACAGTATTGCATTTTAATTAGGGGTTTATATGTCACATTCATAAAATGCACAACTTAACTGTATAACTTAGGGAATATTTATGCATACATATATGCATCCCCAGATAACCACCACCCAGACCAAGATATGAACCAATCCCAGTGCCCTAAGAAATTCCTTCATGTTCATAACCAGTCAATAACTCTTCCTAGGAAGAATCATTCTTTTGAATTCTATAATCATAGATTCATTTGGCTTATTCTTGAACTTCATATAGATGGAATTTTTCCATATGTATCTTGTATCTGGCATCTTTCATTTTAATTTTTTTGATTTTTTTGTTTTGTTTTGAGACAGGGTCTCAGTATGCAACCCAGGCTGACCTTGAACTTACTCTGTAGCCATAACTGGCCTTGAACTCCTAAGTAATCCTCCTTCCTCCGTTTCCCAAATGTTGGTATTATAGATCTGTACCACGATACCTGGCTATTTTTTTTTTTTTTTTTTTGAGGCAGGATCTTGCTATGTTGCCTATTCCCTATTTTTCCAGACTGGCCTCAAACTCAAGATTTTCCATCTCAGCCTCCTAAATCCCAGGACTCATGTATAAGCCACCATGCCCAGCTTATCATAATGATTTTTAAATATACCCATCTCACATGTATGTTGGTTGCTTGCTCCTTCTATTGCTGAGTAATGTTCTCTTGTATAATTATATCAAATTTATCCTTTTCTGTTGGTAGCCATTTATAATGTTTCCAATTTGAAAATATTATGAATAGGGTTACTATGACTATTCCTGTACCAATTTCTTTGTAGATATGGGCATTTAATACTCCTGAAATTTTTTAAGGAGGAATGATGAATCAAAGAGCACATGTTTAAATGTTAATTTTCCAAAGTAGGAGTATTTCTTATTCTCACCTCAAGAGGTTATTTTTTTGTTTTTCATTTGAAACAAGCAAAAAAAGTTTATCTTAATGCAAAATGAATTACAACACATAAACTGCTTCCTGAATTATTGTAGGAAGCAAGAAACCCAGACTAAAAGGAACAGAGCTATCTAACAGCTGATCCTCTAGGCAAATACTTTGATTTTGATCATTGGTTTAGAAATAATTTTAGCCACTTAGATCAAAGGTTTGTACACAGATACAAACTGAGTCTTTGGGGACTCGGATCCCAAGAGAAGAATTTGCATAAAGCATCCTTCAGATAAGCTTTCCATTCTCTTCATGAAAAGACCAAAGGGGAAAGATGAGTCTCCAGCGTCCATGTTTACCAGCCTGCCCAGCACAGTGACAAATAAAACATCTCAATGCCTCACACAGCTTGCCCCCAGGCACTGATTCAGCTGGGTTTCCCTTGAGTTCTGCTGCAAATAAACAGAACGGGGAACTTTATTAATGATACACTCTGGGGCATGACTGTGATGGGCATCAGCTTTGCACAGAGGCCCAGTAGCCAGGCTCTAGCTTGCTCAAAGCACAGGAGGTGACTCTCAGTCCTTTCTGTTTCGCAGATGTCCTGGCTGCACAGGGCTCAGTAAGTGAAAATGAAGGCGATAAAGCAAAATACCAACTCGTTTCTGCAACCCCAGGGGATGCAAGATGTGACTTTTTTTTTTTATATTATAAAAATTCAAACTAGCAATAAGGTAGGTGACCAAAAATGAGAAACTGTTAAATAAACACCCCTGGAGACAGATAAAGCCATTGTTTAAAAGCAGAGATTTTTCTCTGTGACACCTCAGAGAGGCAGCCAGGGAGGGCCCAAGCACAGAGCCTTCCCATGCAGATTAGGACCGCAAAACAGCAAGATAGACGCAGGACTCAGAACCCACTGTTGACAGATACTCCCAGATTATTCAGGAAAGTACACTAGGCCTTGATATACCATGAATTTTTAGATGACTTTTACTATTATAGAGTGGTTAGCGTCTTTGGAGGTTGGGATGGAGAAGAGGATAAAGAACTCTTTTCTGAGTACTTGTCATGTATCAGGCAGTTACCAAATTGTTGATTGACTTAACCCCCACAAGAGCTCAGTGACTCAGGTACCACTGTCTCCATTTTAAAAATGGCTGGGGGCTGGAAAGTTGGCTCATCGGTTAAGAGCACTGCTCAGGCAGAGGACCCGGTTCGACTCCTAGCAACCACATGGTGGCTAACAACCATGGTAACTCCAGCTTCAAGGGATCCGATGCCCTCTTCTGACCTCTGCAGGCATTGCAATGACATGGGTACACCTACCTACATGCAGGCAATATACTCATATACATAAATAAATAAAAAATAATAATAATAACAAATTTCAAAAAAATTTTAGTTGCCTTGGATGGTTTTGGTCTTTTTCGTTATTTTCTCTCCCCCCCCCCCCAGAACTAAGGACCAAACCCAGGGCCTTGTGTTTGCTAGGCAAGCACTCTACCACTGAGCTAAATCCCCAACCCCCTAAAATGGCTTCTGCCAGGCATGGTGGTGCACACCTATAATCCCAGCACTCAGGTGGCTGAGGCAGGTGGGTTGTGAGTTTGAGGCTAGTCTCGGCTACATAGCAAGACTCTATCTCAGAAAAAAATAGTAGTTTTCTTCCTCAGCAGAGTCAAATGTCTTTCAGAAGTTCCCCTAATTCAGCCTGGCTTGGGTGTACACAGCTGTAACCCCAGCTATTTAGAAGGATGAGGTAGGAGGATTCTGAGTTCAAGGCAAACCTGAGTTACACAGTGAAACCCTGTCTTAAAATTATAAAACAAAGCCGGCATGGCAGCACAGGCCCATAGTCCCAGCACTTGGGAGGCAGAGGCAGGTGGATCTCTGTGAGTACAAGGCCAGCCTGGTCTACATAGTGAGTTCCAGGCCAGTTGGGGCTACAGGGAAAC
>NW_008349093.1:193929-210398 GCF_000622305.1 Nannospalax galili | reverse complement strand
ACTGGGATTGGAAAGATGGATCAGCAGTTGCAGAGGACCCAGTTTTGGTTGCCAGCACCCACATGGTAGCCAACAACCCATCTGCAACTCTACTTCCAGGGGATTCAACACCCTTTTCTGGCCTCTACAGGCACTGTACACACATGTGCACTTATACACATGCAGGCTAAAATAAAACATTAATAATAATAATAATTTCCCCTAATTAAAAGAAGATCCTGATCTAACCTACACCTCTCTTTTCCAAGTCCTTGCTCTCTAGAGCCTTTTGACATTGCTACATGACATCATCACCTACAAAGTTCACACTCAAGAACCATGCAATCAGTGGAAGAAGCCAGAGCAGCCTGCATCCCAACTCCCTATCTCCACAAGTTGGGTAATCTCTTCAGAGGATGGTGTGATAAGAATAAGAGGTAGGAATTGGCTAGGCAGTTAGGGTAAAAAGACCCCAAGGAAAGGTAGCTAGATTCTTGGGTACATCTCACAATGTCCTTGGGCCTCTTAGCAACATACTCCGTTCCAAAGGCCAAAAGTGTCCAAAATACGTGTGAGCTTATATCTAATCCTTAAAAGATTTTAAGGATTTCTTCAGAGGGGGGAAATGTTAGAGTAGCTAAAAGCCCCATAAAAAATAAAGAAGAGGAGAGTACATGAAATTATCAGAAAAAAAAATGATGGGGAGGTATGGGAGGAGTTGGAGCGGAAGGAGTCAGCATGGATTTGATTAAAACACCTTAAATGAAGAGTACATGAAGATATCAGAAATAAATTGATGGGGAGATATGGGAGAAGCTGGAGGGAAGGGAGTGGGTATGGATTTGATCCAAATACCAAAACACCTTATATGCATGTATGAAATTCTCAATAAATTATTTTAAAATATATATATAATTTGAATAAAAAAATTTAATTCTTAAGAAAAAGAACCATGCAATCAGTTACCAAAAAAAAAAATCACAAAAAATAATGTTTTAAGTAAGTTTACAATTTTGTATTGGTCCACAGGTTGGACACGCCTGCTCCAGACTTCCCTGACAACAGAAAGATGTAAAAGGAATTGTAAACCAGCAGATGCTCTCCTGAGCCAAGAACAAGATAACTATATTCGGCTCAAGTGGAAAAACGTACTTGAAAAGAAAAACACATTTTCTCCCTTGAATTCTCCTTCAAAGGCTGAATAACTCTCCATTGCCCAGGTTTAGTGTGTTTTCCTATAAGAAAGCTTTACTAAAAAGACTCTTTCTGGAGAAGCATGGCCCTCAGTTGCTGGTCCATGGTGACTTGTCTTGAGCCTCATACACAGTGAGTTTTCCCATCTTTATCTCCAGACCAGGAAGAATGGTTTTCCACGTATCTAACTGTATTTTTAATTGCTGCATTTCTTCCTTATTTGAATTGTTTGTTTTGTTGTGCTTTGGTTTTTTTTTAAAAAAAAAAAAAGTCTCACTCTGTAGCCCAGGCTAGCTTGGAACTCACTATATAACCAAGCTAGCAATCCTCCTGCCTCAGCCTCCTGAATGCTGGGATTTCAGGTATGAGCCACCATGCCCAGTGTGTAGGTATTCTTGATAACAGTAGACTGGAGTACCCTTGGCTGATTTGCCCTTATTAAACTGGGAAGGTCACCTCTTATCCAAGGGTTTATAATCAGCAAGTCTTCACTTCCCTTCCACAAAGGCATGTCTTCCCAAGTCTTTTACAGTTACAATTCATTTCTCTAGGTTTCCTATGGCAGGCATCTGAACAGAATTAAAAGCATAAGCACGTGCAAAAATAATCCGCTTCCCAAGATAGTAAATGCTGAGTTCTATATTAGAACACGCACTCGCGAGTGCTGACTGGCTGGGGCATGATTAACCTAATAGGCTTAAAGCTTCGCTTGCTGTCCACATCTGTCAGGACAAAACACAGGCCAATAATCCATGAGACTGAAGTCCTTCAGAACTGTCCCGCTGCTCAGTAACAGCAGAGGATTCAAAACTTCAGACAGCAGACATGACTTTCTCTTCATAGTGGGACTGGTTCCAAGTTTAGGAGCTTGTACCATGGACTTCCAATCTGATCTGGAGTTGCCTGGATGGCCTAACCACAGAGCCCTCCATTCCTATTTCCAAAGATTCTCTGAAGACGCTGAAGGTTGTAGGTGGAAGATGGTGACAAGCTGAAACCATGGGGTGTATACCTTCACACAGTGTCATCATCAACAGCGTTGCCAAGAGTGGCATTCAGTTTTTGAAAAAGCCCAAAGCAATTTTGCCAGGATGCCAGTGGGGCAGCCAAAGATGTTCCATCCCTTTGCTAATCAAAAGTTCTACCTGCTATGACCCTGGGGGGTGTTGCCTGCAGAGGAGCCAGAGAGTTCCAGGAAGCCCCAAACTACAGCTGAAGGTCTTTGTCAGCTCACAGGAGATATGGAAGGACTGAGCCCTGAAAACCAAACTTTTGCATCCCTGTTGAACAAATCACAAAGCCATGTGGCTACAGACATTTCATTTGGGACACAATGTTCCCACAGGACACAAAGAGCAGCCTTTGCTGGGGAAGAGAATAAGGAAAACACTACCCAGGAAACCTCAGAATGGGAAAAGAAGCCAGAGTGCCACCAGCCGGGCAAGGAGGGCCAATGCCGCCAAGCCACCCTTCCTGCTCCCGAGTCAGAAGGCAAAGTGGACTTCCCTGAGCCCCTGGTAAAGGCTCACCAGCATGCTTACAGCTATCTACAAGCCAGTCTTTCCAGATACGAAGCAATCCTGCACCTCACCCAGAAGGCCAGCGAGACCCGGGAACTGCTGCAGCCCATGCTCAGCTTTCTGCTGCTGTGCTTTGAGGAGGTCGGGCAGCTCCTGGGGGAGATCTCCAGGGATGGAGAAGTGCTCCTCCAAGAAGTTAGGGGGGATCTGGCATGGCCACCGAGGAAAGGAGAACCCTGGGAGCAGCCAGACCTGCTGCAACAGCTGCTGCAGTACACCGTCAATAAGTTGCAGGTGGTCCACTGCATGGTGGCCACCTTAAGTGGGAACTTCCTGGAGGGGTCTAGCAGTTACCTCCACTCCACCGCCAGCCAGCTAGAACATAAGCTGAGTACCAGGAGAGGTATGGACAAACGCCTCCTGAGAGCTCTGGGACAACTAGAAAGCCTGACAGGTGGCTCCATGGCCACGAGTGACCCTGGGCTGCAGGGTCCACCCTTGTGCTCTGAGGACAGTGGCATTGTTGCTGACAATGAGTCTGTGCAGTCCACAGAGAAGTTGGGCAAACAAGGCAACTGGGATTTTGCAACAGAGCCTGGAGAATGGAAACCAGGAACCATACCTCAAGAGGAGGTTAGGCTGCCAGGGCATGCCTTGCAGCCAAGTCCATTCTGGACAGGTTCAGACAGACCCCAGGACCAACCTGGGTCTGCGGTGACTAAGGTTCAGCCAGCAGCACAAAGTGAAGCCAGGGGCTTATGTACCTCCAGCACAGGCCAGGAAGCAGTCATCTCCAGGCCTCTGCAGGTTAACAAGAGCACTCCATGGAACTCCCTGAGTGTTGGGGTCCCTGTGGACACACATATTTCCCAAAGCTTCAGGTTGATGGATGCTCCATCCCTGAACGAAGGCAAGGAAAGCAGCATAGAAGAAGATGAAGTTAGCAACATGGGTTCATGTGCTGAGGAGAAGAAAGGACCACCTTCAAGACCACAGTCTTCACCTGCTGACTGGGAAAGCCTATTTCAGTCACACTCCAGGAAGTTTAGGAGCCCCCAGGCCCAGGAAATGATTCTGAAGATGAAGGAGGCCATCAGTGAAAGGATCAAGTTTGTCCCTGTGACTTCCAGATACCAGGACTGGGCTGAGGAGGAAGAGGGGAGGGCAGCAGTCCCTCCAAGACCTAGCACAGATAGTGGCAGCAGGAGGACACCAGAGAGACAAAGGAGGTCTCAATCAGAGGGATGTCTTAAGAGCCATGTGGAGGACCCCATCCTCCAGGAGCTCAGGCAAGTTCAGGCAGATCTCAGTCAGCGGCTGGAGGTATTTTATGTCCTGGGTGCCACACAACAGGAGCAGAGCAGGGAGCAGCTTCTGCAGCCCAGGGCAGCAGCACTGTGGCCCCCCACCAACTGCAGAGTGAGGCCCAGCAGTACTATCAGCAAGTTCAAAGCTTCCCTCACCAAGAACTTCAGCATTTTGCCCAGTCAAGACAAGAGCATCTTGCAGAGAGGCAGTTCCTACTCTGAGCATGATCAGTCTTGGCAGAAGACTGAGAAGCTGCCAAATGCCATACCTTGTGGTAAAAAGGACCATAGAGCTCCCAGAGACACTGAACTGGACATTAGGGGCTGTCCCACTAGAACATCAGTCAAAAAACTTATTGAAACATTCAGTCCCACCAAGAGTCTAAGGATGCCAGTGGACTCTAAGAACTTGGGATCAAGCCCCTGCCTCAGGAAATGGGGGGTCCCCGTCATGCCTCCTAGGTTTCCTATATACAGGGGGCTTGCCCCTCTGTATCCTAAGCCCCAAATTTCTCCAGCAGCAGGCAGAGAATCTCTCAAGGCAGGGATAGGCTGGAGGCCTTCAGCACCCTTTCCCTCTCTTCCTACATCAGAAGCATCCAAGAGTGAAGACATCAACTGTGAAGCAGAGGAGGACCTGGAGCATCTCCCTCCACCACCTCTGGAAATCCTAATGGATAAATCATTTACTGCCCTGGAGCCAAAGGAGAACACCAAGCCACCAGGTAGTTCCCTGGAAGAGACCATGGTGCCAGGGCAAGGAGGGGCTAGCCCTCCCAGAAGAACATGGGCTTCCCCAAAGTTGAGAGCCTCCATGAGCCCCATGGACTTGCTGCCCAGCAAGGTCACTGGCAGCTCCCAGAGACTGCGAAGCACAGGGCTAGGCAACTGGAGTGGTAGCAATCCCAGAGAGCTGACCTTGTACCTGAACTCCCAGTCCACACCCAGCGCAAAGCCAGAGGCTGAGGGAGGAACCCACAATAAGGCACAAACAGAGAAGGCCACAAGACTCTCTAAGCATCACCAGAAGGCAATTGCCTGGCACCACCCCAACCCCACATCTGGGAAAAGCAGGACCTTGGAACTCAGTCTGACTATACCTTCACGAGGGCTACCCTCTCCAGAAGCTTCCAGGCAGGGCCAAGAGAGAAGCCCTCTAGGGGCCAAAAAAGTCTCTCCTACAAGAGCACACTGGGCACCTCAAGGAGATGGGAGGCTACAGAACCTGCCCACCTCTCATGAAATGTTTCAGCCAAGCGTCCCTGCTGTTCTCAACTCCCTGGGTCCACCCCTGAACCCCAGGACGCTGAGCCCACCAGCCACAAGAAAGTCAACTTCCCCACCATGCCAGAACCAGCAACCCAACACAGCCCCAGGGAGCCCTCCTGTCCATTGGGCAGAAACAGGCTCCCCTTCCTCTGTCTCCTCCTCATATGACTCATCCCCCTCTCTGGAGCCCAAGGAGGTAAGACACTCTGAAGACAGCGAAGTTGCCAAAGCATTCAGGAATACATGCCCCATATTCTGTCCATCCACCTCCTCTCTGTCTGAAGCTAAATTGCCGTTCGCAACATCTCACCTGCTATCCCCAATATCACTGCCACCAGAGCCTGGGGGCCCTTTGGGGACCCCAGCAGGAGGCTGGAGGAGTAGCTCAAGGCCACAACTGAGAGCAGGCTCGCACAGGAGAATGGCTGTGAATGCCCTCAATCCCCTGCCCTTTGTCAGAAGGACAGCTCCAAACTGCCAGCATCAGCAAAGTGATCAACTTCAGCAGCCTGGCTCCTCTGGGGAACCCCATCTCTGTCAAAGCAGGTAAAAAAAAAAAAAGGTGCCTTGGGCCATTTCCCGAGCAGAGGGAGTGGGCCCTGTGGGCTGTCTGGGTTTAGTAGTTTTCAAATTGTGTTCCAAGAAGAGAGGCAGTGGGGAAAGAGGTGTGGAGAAAGCCAAGGTCTCCCCTTAACCATGACTGACTAGGCTTTTATTCACTGCCACCCTGCCCCAGTGCCTTCCTGGACCCAGCATCTGGAGTCTATTATCTCCTCCCCTGGAAAGGTCCCTAACCATCTGGTCCCAGAACCCCTTTAAACTCTTAAAAATTATTGAGAACCCAAGTTTTTACATTTTTATAATTGGCACCCATTTTTATAATATTAGAAGTTTAAACTGAGAAATATTTCGATATTTTTTAAAGAATAAATCCATTCTATATTCACACAAATAATGTATTCCTATGAGAAGTGTATTTTTGTCGTTGTCATTTTGAGGCAGGGCATCTATAGCCCAGGCTGGCCTTAAACTCACAATCCTCCTGCCTCAGCTTCCTGAGTGTTGGAAATGACAGCCATGAGTCACCATGGCAAGCCAAAAAATACATTTCTTTAAAGGAGAAGGAGACAGAAGGAGAGAGAGAGAGAGAGAGAGAGAGAGAGAGAGAGAGAGAGAGAGAAATTTGGTGGAAGGAGTGTTTCCATCTTATATTTTTGCCTTTTTTGCAAATGTGTTGGTGTCTGGCTTAAGAGGAAGATAGTCAAATTCTCAGATCTTCTATAGCCCATATTGTACATGTATACATTCAAAATACACCCCCCACACACATTCCTAATAAAATCAGCAAAAAGAGTCAGTAACATCTTCATGTTATGATAAAAAAAAAAATTGGTTGAAACTTGTGGGTCCCCCGGAAGTGTCTCCAAGATGCCCAGGGGTCCATAGACCACGTCTTAAGATCAGCTGGTCCTGGAGGAGAGACTAGAAACATCAGGCTTCCTACAGCCCCAGGATATTTCTCCATTTCTCCAGCAACTTCAGAGGTCTAGAGTGGGCACACCCATGAGCCCTGAGTGCCAGAAGCCAGAAGAGCTGTCCTTCCTGACTTAGGCAGACTGAGCTCCCCGTGTCCCTTGCTTAGCAGGGACAAGTTGATACATGCTATTGGCCCAGTCTACAGACAGCCTAGCACACAGCAGTAGGGAGCCAGAAGTTCCATGAACACTGAAAAGAGTCCTATGTTCCAGTGGTTGTTTTACAGAATCTGTGGGGGCACATGTGAACCTGAGGCCTCTAAAGAGCTCATCAATGACTTGATATCAGATCAGACAATACTCAGCCGACACCAGGGCCTGCTCTCTCTACATTGTCCACAATCGTATCAACCAGCAGTTAATTTCTGCCCAAGTGATACGCATCACAGCCTTCACAATCTGTCCAAGCATACATGGTAGTTTTTTACAAAGTACTTGGCAGTCAATTTTAAATAAAGATATTATCTCTGGAAAGTTCTGCGTTGTAATAGTTATATAAACTTCCCCAGCCACTTGAAAGAAATGAAATATTGATTATTTTAGCAAGAATCTTAACGTAACACTGCTCTTTTCTTAAATCTGAAATGGGCTTCCTACAGTACACTGGCTTCCATCGAAGAACTTCTGTAAATGCTAATGTATTATTCCTCACACTAGCTACTTACTCAGTTATTAGATTTCTAAAACTGTGCCCTTCAGGAGAAGAGCTTGAGAGAACAGGGACAATAAAATGACATTAATTAAAAACACTAACATTTTAAAACAGCAGGAGCTATAAAATTGTTCAAGAACATAAAATTGTTCAAGAAGAAAATAGTGCCCTTCTCCTAGGCTTCTCCTCTCAATAGGACAGAATAAAAGGTTGTTTCATGCTCTGAATCTCAATACGGGTGTGTGGTGTGTGTGTGTGTGTGTGTGTGAGAGAGAGAGAGAGAGAGAGAGAGAGAGAGAGAGAGAGAGATGGGGAGGATACTTGTAGCTTGAAAGAAGCCAAGGTCATGTGCAAGGTCACTTTATGATTTACACACATTCCCCTCCCTTTGGGTATGACTGTACCTCTATGTCATTCTAAAGTCTGAGCACATGTTGGGGAAATGCCCATCCCCCACCAACTACCCTATCCCAAGGTGTGGATTTGGTCTTTGGAAGCAGACTTACCAGCTGTAAGAGCACTGAGCCTTTGCCACTCATAGAAAACAAGTGTTAAGTTTTCTGTCATTCTGTCTATGGGGAAACCATATCAAGGGCTCTGGCCATGGCTTTCCCAAGACCATGCAACAAGTCAGTGCCAGACAGCCAGACAGTGTTTCCCAAGTAGGAGCCTGCAGGGACATATCATGCCACACCTGTGTCATCTTACAGCTAAGGCAGGCTTTTAGGTGCCCTACACTTGGCTTTGACTCCCATCTGTCACCCCATGCTAGGTATAGGCCCCTTTTATAGAAAAAGAATGGTGTTTATATCCTCCTAATTGGTTCAGGAATGGTCCTGGAAGGCATCCTCCAGAAACTCAGTTACTAAGTTTTGACCCTTCTGTATATGCTGAGTCCCCAGGTGAGATGCTATCTCTAGTCTCAGAGTGCTGGAGTTCTATGTACATTGTGTCTATACTTTCCCCTACATGCAATGCTTTTTGTCTGATCTGAACTGGTAAGGCAGGGGCCCTCTGCAGTCCCCATACAGGGGATCAGGTTGCCCAGTAGCCTACAGGGCAGCAGGTGGGCAGTCTGCCACCCTAGTAGTTCTAGAAAGAGGAAGGCCCACAGCCATAAGATGACAGCCAGTAAAATTAGCAGCCCTCTGGCCTTAGTTTCACAGAGATACAGAACTTGGGTGGTGCTGAGAAAGTTAGAGTTCTACATCAAATTGTCATGTCACCATGCATTAGCCTACAGAGTGGTATGCCTCCTCCCCTTCCTGCTAGTCCCTGCAAGCAGAGAGCAACGAGGGCTGAGCATGGACGAAGGACAGTCATGGATGAAGTATGTTCCCCACTCCCTAAAGGCTGGCAAAGAAAGAAGGTAGCAGCTGTGGTCTACAAATCACAGCGGGCCTTCAACACCTGCAGAGAGACCTGTAACTGAGTCGGAGGCTGACCCAGACAGAATTGGCTCTAAAGCACAGTGGGTTCCTCCGTGTCTGAAATATATGACTGCGTATCACCCTGTCCACCCTCTACTTCTACCACCTTTGCCCTGTTTAGATCCAAACATAGACTTGTCCACGAGTTTGACATACCATACACAGAGGGCGTGGTGACGCATGCCTTTAATTCCAGCACTTGTGAGGTGGATGCAGGCAGATCTCTGTGAGTTCAAGGCTAGCGTGGTCAACATAGCAAGTTCAGGACAGCTGGTGATACAGGGTCTTTTTGAAGACCAAAAAAAGCAATAGTAATTAAAATAAAAGGCAAGAATGTGCTGTCACAGACAATGAAAGACCTTCTGGTCTGTGCAGGTGGGAGGCAAGGCTCTTCTCCTGCTCCCAGGTTGACAAGGTCCTACCAAGACCCAATTCCCTGAGCCTTGGGTACCCAACTGCAGTATGACAGGTGGCCCCTAGGATCTTTTCCAGGTGTGATTGCCTATTAAGTACTGAGCAGCACCATAGAGACAGGTACCACTGTCCAACCACTAAGCAATCACAGGCTAGTTTTACCCTGAGTTTTCCATTTTATGCAATGTTGTTGCCTGTGAGTTCTGGTAAGATGGGTACTGTTATGATTTCCAATTTACGAAGAAAAAAAAATCTCAGATTCAGTGAAATTAATTCACATGCTGCAAGGCACACAGATGGTAAGTGGAAGAGCCAAGACTTGAACCCAGGAAGACTCCAACCTCCAGCCTGCCAAAAGCTAGTTCATGATAGCTTTGAGTTGCTCCCTTC
The DNA here is from genome assembly GCF_000622305.1 of Nannospalax galili. Lineage (NCBI taxonomy): Eukaryota > Metazoa > Chordata > Mammalia > Rodentia > Spalacidae > Nannospalax > Nannospalax galili. The sequence goes on along the minus strand of NW_008349093.1, from coordinate 200,708 downwards.
TACCTAGGCTTGTTCTGTGCTTTGTGAGACATTCTCCCAGATTATGCTCAATCAGACTTAGGGTTCTGTGAGGGTCACTTCCCTGTTCATAACCCTTGACTGTGTCAGTCAGCAGCTGGGAAGCTGTGTTCTAGCCAAATGCTGGATGAGACTAGGCCAAGCAGTTTCTATTTGAGTCCATTCAGGAAAACAGTGGCAGCTGTGAAAGCAGGGTTGGGTGTTTTGTTTCTGTTACTGTTTTTCATTCAACCAACTGAGCCCAGCCCTTTATTAAACAAAAAGTGCTTTAGAAAAAAAAAACAAAACAAAACAAAAAGGCCCAGCTCCCCAAGGCCTGTTCAAAACAGTAGGATCCTGGGCCTAGGAGGAAAAACAGGAATCAACCTGTCAGTGGAAGGGCTGGGAGCTGGTTCCCACCATACCCAGCCAGGGCAGGCAGGCAGGTGTGCGGCAAGAGCAGCCCAGCCTGGCAAGCATGGAATGGAAAGGCAGAGGACAGGCATTTTGGGCATGCCCTAGACTGGGAGTGAAAGGGACAGGGAAGGGTGAGTGGAGAACAGGGAAGGAGCCAGAAGGCCTAGCAGAGAAGTGTCTGATCTGTCTTTGTCCTTTCTTTTAGCAGCAGCAGCAGCAGCAACAGCAGCGAAGAGAGTTCCAAGCACGATTCCCCACCTTGGAACAGCACCCATACTCCAGAATTGCAGGGCAGTGGCATGAGGTGGGCATCTCTCACAGAGCTCTGTGTGCAGGGCCATGGGCTGCAGCCAGAGGCCCGCATCAACCGTACTCAGGACAGATCCCAGCCAGAGGCACAGCCACAGCAGGAGGAGGTAGCCTGACAGGTTGGCCAATAGGATCACACTAGAAGACCCACGGTGGCAGCTAAGTGTTCACACTGCCCCATATGGTGAGCAAATCAATTCCTACTGAAGTGTCCTGGAAAGACCCTGAATATGCCCTACTCGGTGGTGTACAAAACCTTAAACAGCTGAATTCACTCCCAGATCCTACTTTGACTTGGGGTTCAAAGGTTAACCAAAATGTTAGACCCCACAATGATACTTTTCACCCTTTCAAGTGCTGGCCTTAATTTAGAAGAGAAATATATTTATCACATGATTCAAAGGCCACATGTCTTACACGCTAACCCATGGTAATCATGGCATCATTTAATCCTCGCAATAATGGATGAAAGAAATAGTGTTCCACAGTTTTTCAGATAAGAAAACCAAGTGTAGAGGAGGGCCCTCCAATGGTCTTGCTGGAGTTCAGATAGGTACAAGGAGAATAAAAACAGGTACAGGTGTGGGTGGCCTTAGACCCTACACTCTTCATCACATTTCATTGCCTTTGAGTATTTCATCACTGTACCTGCCTACCAGCAGGGATAGTTGTACCAACAGTAGGAATAGTGGACTTTTGTAAGGTTGAGTGGTGTGATGGTTGGTTTTATCAACACTGTCTACAGACACTACATCTTGAAAGATCTCTGGCTGCATTATAAGAAACATTTTCTGACATTTGTTTGCTTACTAAAAAGATACCTGTAACCAGGAAAACAACCACAATGTATTGACCTCTCCAAACGTACAGTTCCAGCAGTCAGCTAAGCCGAAAGGAGGAGGAGCCTGTTTGCCCATATCTCTGTGGCCCCTCTTTCACTGAATGGGTACTTCGCATCATCGTGGGTGTGCTAGCTCTGATTCTGGAAATAGTTTTCCTGACATACCACTCCTCTGATGGAGTGACTTTCTCTTCTGGAGTATCCATGATGGCTGCAGGCTTTATTTTTGTTGTCCTTAGTGTTGTGCTAGTTGTGTATAAAGACAATGAGAACTGGAGGAGCGTAGCACTGCTGCCCACACTGGAGGCAGGAAGGAGGGCAGACAGCTCCTTCTACATCTCCCAGCCTCTGGTGTTAGCCAGCACCAAACTGTAACTCTGCACTGAACTTCATACCCCAAGCCCTCTGAACTTTTAAATCTTCTGAGCATTAAAAAATAAAATAAAATAAATTTTCTTTAATGTTGTGTTTCCTAATAAAGAACAACACCACCACTACCACCCCAAAAAATGTACAGGTCCTAAAATCACCAAAGAGACAAGCCTCTGGGTGTGTCTGTGAGGAGTTTTCTAGATTTAGTTAATTGAGGTAGGAAGACTCATCCTAGCATAGATGGCACCATTCCATGGGCAGGGGTCCTGGACTTCATAGAAAGGAGACCTCTTTCTGCTTCCTGACTGTGGATGCAATGTGACCAGCTGCCTCCAGCTCCTGCACCACCATCACGGTGATGGACTGTATCTCTCAAACTGAAGCCAAAATAAACCATTTCTCCATTAAGATGCTTTTGTCAGGTATTTTGTCCCAACAGGAACAGTAACTGACACAAAGCACAAAAACAGTAACTGACACGGCATGTGAGTCTCCATTAAGAGCTTTGTTTAGAAACTAATTGCTCCTGACATGAAGACTGTGGAGGATTAGAGCAGCTATCTCCCAACTCCCTGCTTCCTCTGTTCACTCCAGTGCTATGAATTTAAAGCTCCCAGTTTCTAGTCACAACCATGCTGCCCTTGGCCTCTGCATGTATCCAAAGCTCTGGCTACGCTACACACCCACACGCTTCTTGGCCTAAATGAGCATAACCAAGCCTCCCAAACAAGGGGCCTGTTCTTTGCATTCCGTGGGTGCTGGAGCCCAAGAGATGGTGTGGGTATGACGTATGCTCACATGCCTAGCTCCCCCCCATGGCCCCTCCTTGGCCAAGTTTATTCCCAGGTCATTTGTAGAACATCTACTGGAGCTAAAATTAAAGCAAAGCATTCATGCCAGAAACCTGCCTCTGCCAGTGAGCTAGATATTTGTTGCAGATCCTGGAATTTTTCCATCTCAGGCTGTGGAGTACTTTCTATTTAGAAAAGAATTTGCAGTAATTGGGTGATTCAATGCCTGCTCAGTGGGTTGTCAAAAGACAAGAATTCTCACCCACAGACAACTAAGCAGGCCCATGTTCCGGAGCTGCTGCAAAGCTGTTTGGTTTTTTTTTTAAGTTTGAGAAAATTATAGACCTCAAATTCTTTTTCGTTGAAATGGATTGTGGGCTCAAGAACATGTTATACTGGATCCTAAGGCCTCCAGCTATCTCCCCTGGAGGACAGGCTTATGACTCTGACTACATGAATCTTACCTGATTAGTCTAGTTATTAAAATGAGAGTGACAGGGCTTATCTCTTCAAAGATAAGAGAACAGTTGATTAAATAACCAAAAGGAGCCTCAGTTATAAAATATCTGTATATGTAGAGCTATTTGTCCATGTTTGTTAGTGCGGCTGTGTTCATTTCAGAGCAGTGCTCCCAGCCACAGGTGACCAGGCTGTAGTTCTGGGATGGAGCCACCCCCAACTGGGTGGATACTGGGAAAGGCTGGGCAGATAGTGGGCATGGCAGGAGCTGAGAATGCACTAGGGTCCCAAAACTCGCTGCCACTGGTCTGCCATGAATAGTTGGGCAGGCAGCATGGGGAACAAGCAGATAGGGTTGGGGGGACATTGGGTTCAGCTGAACAAGCAGAGACAAATAATGCAAGTAGCCTCAGAGAGCTCACTCACAGGTAAGTGGCTTCAAGCAGCACTGGTCAGAAAATAGACCCCATCCTATGCTAGGGTATAGAGGGAGATTCCTGTAGATCTGAAAAAAATTAAGCAGAGCCCCAACTGCTGGGACCGCATAGACACACAGTGGATGGAACTAGGGTACAGGTGGGGTATAATACAGGAGGATTTTTTAAGTATAATTTCTAGAACCCAGATGCAAAGCTGAACCAGATCATCCTCGGAGGTTCAGGCAGGGACTGAGTGCACTGATCGCTGAGTGTTCCCACTACAGTGATGAGAACCACAAATGGTCAGCCTGGAGCCAGGGAACATGCTACATCATAGAGGGTGGGCGACTAGACAAGTAGACAACTCCCTGCAGGAGACAGGGATGAGCTTCTACTGCACCCCATGAGGATGCAAGCTAAGAGGCTCCCTGAACTGTGGGGGTGGGAGGCTGCCCCCTCCCCAGGCTAAGTTGCTAAGCAGCAGCAAACTCTCACCATGCTATGCTGCAGGCAGCAGAGAGGGCAACAGCAGCTCTGTTCCTGCCATCAGCCAAAGGAGCCCGTGGCACCATCTTATCTCTCTGGAGGACTTTTGAACATACCGAGAGCCTTAATTTGACACCCTAGGTCCGGTCCCTACATGTGATATAATGAGACGTGGCCACTGCCATCAGGCCCACGTAACTATATACTTATATTGCCCAGTGGTCCCCGCTGGACTATGCAGATTCTAAATTGGCTTCTACCAGAGCATGTTGGGAGAGAACTGCCAAAGCTGAGGAGCTGGGGGGGGGGGGGTGGGAGAGAACTGCCAAAGGTGAGGAGGTGGGGGGGGGGGGGCAAAGAAGTTCAAAGGTCAGGTAGTGCCAAGCTGGCACCAGAGTAGATAGGTGCATGAAGTGGGGTTTGGGCCACCAACTTCACCTAGCTTAAGTTACCTGTGATTAAAACTGTGTCCAAAAGAAATTAAACCCACTCCAACCAACCAGTCTTGTAGCATCAACTCAATTTTAACCCTCCTAGGGAATCAAGCCTTTCCCCAAACCTATGTCTATGGTACTGCTAGCAGTCATGAAGGGCAAGTGGATGCCACAATTCCACAGCCTCTCAGATACTTTTACATGTGCTCAACCTTTCTGCTGAAGAAACATCTCCTTACAGAGCCAAATTCACTTCTTTTGTTCACTAGAGAAAGAAGAGTTTTTATTTGCTTAGTCATTAAATCAATGGGCCCAACCGGATCAAGCACTCGCGAGTATACTTTTCTACAGTAGAGTTGGAAACCAGGAACATTGTTTTATCCATCATTCTTATACCAGACATGGAGGGGCCCCCACAGATCAATGGAGGTACATATCACACCCACATTCTTTTGGGGGACAATTCCCTTCTCGGGGTATACATACAGTCTTCATCCTCCAGCCCCATGGGGACCCCAGAGCCGTGAGGAGGGAGGCATCAATCCAGCATTTACCTAACACATTAGTAACATAGCAAACAAATCTGCCCTGGGGGAAAAAACATAATCTTCTGCTTCCATCAAAAGGATTCAGGAAGAAAAACAAAAAAGAAAATGTAGTTTTCTGGCAGAATGGTGACAGCTGTTTTGCAAGTATAAATACAATCCTCACAATGAAATATAACCTCTCTCTGAGGCTCAGGTCCATGTTGTTTACTACATGCAGCATCTATTTTCCTTCCGTATGTCACACACCCAGTCCAGAACCTCAAATAATCCAAATTGATAGAAATGCGTGACAGACCAAAGAGATTTTTCCTTTCATTGCAAAGAGTTTGTGCTTGTCAAGGCTTGCTTCATAAATCCTACAATGTGAATGAAAGGGATTTTGAGAAATGTATTCTTTTTCTAAAATAAACCAGTGTTTTGCATGTATCCGGGGAGCCAGTACAGTGAATTACATGTGTTGACATGTTTGTCGATTGATTACCTAGTTGGCCGCTTATAGGCTGCCAAGCACCCTCTCTGTCTTCCAAAGAAAATCTTTTCATAGGTAATATATTTTTAAGTAGCCTCACATCAAAGATGCTGTTGAGCCACCATAAAGTGAGTTCTGAGCCGAGATTAACAGAACATGGTGCACTGCACTATCGTTTACTCCCCATGCCTACCTGACATTTAAATAAAGTTCCATCAATCCATCCAGACGTTTTTATGAAATGTAATTAAAGATGCACTGCACACAGGAGGAGCAAATGGTTAATTTACTCAGCACTCTAATTCAATTTTATGGAGACCCCAGACTCTGCCAGCTTGATTACACTTCTGGACTTCAGAAAGCCTCTTTGCTGATATCTGTGGGCCCTGCATCCGGTGACAGCAGCTTTCTATAGATCCAACAGGTTCTGAATGCTGACACCCCAGATACCTTGGAAGTCTGGTACATGAACAGCATCTGGCTTTGGCTGGGCAGAGCTCAGTTAATACCTAATTGGAGGGAAAAGAGCCAAGAAAGGTGGGGAGTTAGAGAAGTGGGGAGAAGGGATGTGGCACAGGAATGACTCACTCTTGGGAGCCATGACTGTGCTCCTGATGACTAGAAGTAGGATGCAGTAGTCAGTGCTGGCACCTTCGTGTTCCCCTCTGTGACCTGGCTCCTCCGGGCTATCTCTTGATCTATAAAGCAGCAATCCTAATGCCAGCCTATTCTGCCACCAGCAAGGCACAGGCACACCTGTATTTCTAAACCACCTTTTTAAGTATCTTGGAGAACTGAACTCAGAACTGAATTTTCTCTGTCTCTTTCTGTCTCTGCCTCTCTCTGTGTGTCTCTGTGTCTCCCTCTGTGTATCCCTCTCTGTGTCTGTCTTTATGTCTCTCTCTGTCTCTGCCTCTGCCTGTCTCTGTCTCTCTGCCTCTGTCTCTCTACTTCTCTCTGTTTCTCTGTCACACACACACACACACACACACACACACACACACACACACTTTGTTTTGACTGTTCATCTCTGCCCCATCCTTATTTTAGTATTATAACTAGAAACAGTACCATTTTCCCCTCATTGCAGAACTGCACACTCATTCATAGAGAAAGTTAAGAACAGCTGTGAGAAAGTTTAGCTTCTTGGCACAAGCCTGTAATCCTAGCAGTTGAAAGCTGAAGCAGGAAGATCATGAGTTTGAGGATTCAAGAGCAGCTTAAGTTATATAATGAG
>NW_008349093.1:188274-193835 GCF_000622305.1 Nannospalax galili | reverse complement strand
AAGGAAGGAAGGAAGGAAGGAAGGAAGGAAGGAAGGAAGGGAAAGAAAGGAGGAGGAGGGAAGGAAAGGAAGGAAAGAAGGAAAGAAAGAAGAGTAAGAAAAAAAGAGGGGAGGAAAGGAGAGGAGAAGGGAGGGAAAAAAATCAGCTATCAAACTCAGCAACAGTGGATTTTTTTTTCTTAAAGGTTTCCATGTCTTTTCAAAAGTGCAAATAAAAGATTAAAACATTCTGTTTGCAGTCACAAATCCATGCGTCAAATATACCAAACAGAAGAAGGAAAAAAAAATCCAACAAATTAAACTCCTAAAGCTCATTTATCTCAGGTGGAGTCTTGAGGTGGTCTGTCAGATAGATGGTCAGCAATTATTTTGGCTCCTAAACAGCAGGCCTGACAGAGGGCTGAGATACACAAGATCTAATAATAATTACATCTTTTTTGTATGTAACACTCTCCTGTTCCAAAATACAATTACCCACATTGTTTCATTAAATTGGGGAGGTGGGTCCTAAGAGATGATGAACTAAGTATTTCTTCAGTACCTTTTACAAAAATGAATAAAAAGTGAGTTCCAGGACAGCTGGGGCTACAGGGAGACCCTGTCTCAAAAAGACCAAAAATAAAAATAAAAATTAATCTGAGAGCTGGCCAATGCATTACTCCAAAGATGTGTCACCAGCTAGTGGCAGAACAGACCTCCCAGTTCCAAAACAGCCTCCATCCCACCACCTGCCACAAGCAGCTTCTAGATGATTTCAGGATGGGGACGATGCATCTGGAGGAGACAGCACAACCATCTTAGGATTTCCTATTTGTAGATGCTCCAAGATCTACAAATGAGAAATTAATTTTCATTTCCAGCCAAAATCCAGCTATAATGTTAGCTATTCCTCTTAAACTGACTTGAATGGAAACTCCAAGGGAATTTTAAACAACACTTCCCTCTGTGGACCCAACTACCCCCTCTTTCCCTTTCTCTCCCCCAACCCACAAACATCAAACTGTTCCTAGCATAAAGAGAATAACTGTCTTTCTAAAACCTCTTTGTTCCTCACTGCCATGAACCCCTGGAGTGGCTGCCAGATGACAGTCTGACAATCCCCCAGCAGCTGCTGCAGCATAGCCCCTCCTGGAGATGACACTGGCTTTATTTCAGTGCCCCAAAGTGGTAAAAGCTCATAGAGTCTACAGAAAGAAAATATAGACCCTACCTAGGAAATAAATTGCCTTCATGAAAATTATTTAGCAAGTTTCCCCCACCCCCTCCTTTAAAGGGGAGGATTGGCTGTGTTTACAAAACCTGGTGACTGTTTTAAAGCTATTGTTTAGTTAACAGCTTCTGACATCAGCCCCAGAGGTGCCTGATCACTTTCTGTGTGTAAAACTTCTCAAGGAGAGCCCAAGGTGATGCTAATAACACCTGTCAACCCGCAGAGAGGTAATTATAAAGCCATGATTAAAACAAAGCAAACCCTTCAAATGCCATAGCCTTCTTCCTCAAAATGCCACGTGACAGGGTCCCAGACACCAGACCACCCTCTGAATAAACCCCAGGAATAATGAACAAACACATCCCCCATGTGGTCCTGACTCAGAAACACCCACAGAGAGAGCAGTAAGCATCCAGTGCCCAGATGCTACCAACTACCTGGAGCCCACCTGGGAACAGCTCCCCCCTCCTTCTCTTCCTCCTCCTCCCTCCTCTTAGGAATCATTTGCAGGCCCCTCCCTCAGAGCCAGACCAACAGTGAGACTAACCAGCCAGGTTTCTGACAAGCTCCCCTCCCTGCCTCCCTCTTCCCTGTCCCCCCGCCCCCAGCAATTCTTTTCACCAACCATGCTTGGGAAATTTTGGTTTAGCAAATTCTGACCCCTTGGTTAGGGCTAGTCTGAAAATTTAACAACCAGAATATTAAGACTGTGGCAGGTGTCCTGAAGCCTGGGTGTATGTAAGAAAAACTGACTCTGGGCTGCAGGGATAGCTCAGTTGATAAAGTGCTTACTGTGAAAGTATAAAGAGCTGAGTTGGTTCTCCAGAACCCACCTTAAATGCGGGGGGTTCGAGCCTGTGACCCCCGCGCAGTGATGACTGGGGATGAGTAAGCACACCGTTCGCCAGCCCATGCCACCCCCCAGTACCGGGAACACTCAGGCACACTGGAGAGCCTAGTCCAGCAGGGACTCGTTTGTTGCAGGTGTTACAGAGCTTATAAAGGCATCTGGAACTCCCCCTCTCCCCCCTGAGGGTGTATCTTAAGGATGGTCATGTGCTGATCATGCACTCCTCAGCAGTGTGGAAGCATCCTTCAGACTTTTAAAACAAGTCAGGCCGTGCCCCAGTAACTTCCTCTCGGACCTCTGCAAGGTGGGGCCTTTAAGGTCCCCACACTTAAGCTGGGCACAGGATACACACCTGTAATCCCAGCACAAGGCTCACAGGCCAACCAGCCCAGCCTTATCAGTGAGTCTCAGATCCTTGAGAGACTCTGTCTCAAAAACTAAGGTTCATGGCTCTTGAAAGAACACCCAGTGTTGTCCTCTGGTCTCCACATGCACACACATTTATGTGCACCCATGCACACTCTTGTATACACGAGGGAGAGGGGAGAGGGGAGAGGGGAGAGGGGAGAGGCCAATCCAGCAAACCTGGAGAACCACCCAGGGATCTGTACTTGACCAAGAACTGTGAGACGCTAGGAGAAGCAAGCCAAGGTCTACACTCTGTACCCTCTGCACTATGCCAACAATCCACAGTAAAGGCAGCCTGGAACCTTCCCTCTCTTTCCACCATAAAGCTTTAGCACTCCCCAGCCTATCTATAAGTCTCTGCCAGAACCTTGGGAATCATGGTTCATTCCTTCACTCCTGCAATCTGGGGATAGTCCAAGCTTTTTGCATCTGGTTGGTCATTTATAAGCACAGATCTTAGAAAAAGCCATGGTTGGGCAAACAAGTGCCCATGGCATTTCCTGATGGTAGGAGCAAATGCTGTCTACACTGAAGCTTTGGGAACAAAACTCTGGAATCAGAGTAACCCCAGGAATCCATGTGTGCCGGATAGCTTTAAGTTGTCAACTTGACACACCTGAGTAGAGGTGAATTGGGTGAATTGCCTCCATTGGACTGGCCTATGGCCATGTCTGTGGGGCATCTTCTTGATTATTGAGTGATGTGGGAGGGCCCAGCCCACTGTAGGAGGTGCCGCCCCAGGCAGGTGGGCCTATGTTGTATAAGAAAGCAGGCTGAGCAGGGGCCAGGGGAGCAAGCCAGTAAGCAGCATTCCTTTATGGCCTGTGCTTCAGCCCCTGCCTCCAAGTTCCTGCCCTGAATTTGTACCTTAGGCTCCCTGATGAACTGTGACCTGGGAGATATAAGCCTAATAAACCCTAACCCCCCACCCCCAAGTTGGTACTGGTCAGAGTATTTTGTCATAACAATGGAGAAACAAACTAGAACACCATGGGATTTCAATTGTTCCTCTCAAAGGGCTGCAACTGACCTGGGGAAAGGAGCCATAGAGCACCATGGAATAGGTCAAGGGCTGCAGAGATAAACAGACCTGGACACACATCCACACTCCAGCCATGTTCTAGCCACATTGTAGGGCCCACCCCCAAAGCAGAGTCCCTACCAGATTCAGAGCATCCACGTCACCTGGGAGTTGGTTGGCAACGCAGAACCTCAAGCTCTGCCCAGGCCAATCAGCGTCTACACTTGGCCCAGACTCCCAAAGCGTTGTGTACTGGCTTAAGACACTCATTCTGCAAGCCTGGGTCCAACTTCCTCCAGGAAAGAAGTGATTTCTTCTTTTCAGGGACATCAAGAAAAGTGAAAAATCCAGAATGCTACATACATGTGATTACCAGGCTGGCTCTTTCTCCTGACTCACTATTCTCCCTCTACCCAGGAGAGCAGAAGGTGTGCTCACCACACCCTCACCAGCTCATCCTTTCTTTCCTAATGGTGGAATTGAATTATAATAAAAGGAAAATGCTTTCAGCTGGAAAGCGCTCTGCTCACTAAACCTGCTTGCTTCCAGCTGTGAGGATCCAAGGAGAGGCCCAGCAGGGAAAGAGGCATCCACTCTCCTCTTCAGTTCTCCAGTGGGAGGGGTGGGAATAAGAAAAGCCAAGAGTGGCTGCAAGGGTCTGTCAATCAAGGACAAAGGGCCTCAAAAGGTGAACAGGACCCTAATTTCCTAGTAGAGAGGGCAAAAGAGGCCCACTGTTTGAGCTCAGCTCCCACGGGCTGACAGTGGATCCTGTGCTCCAAGAAGGTCCATCACATCTCTCTCAGCTTCAAGGAAAGCAGAGACGCCCCTCCCACATCGCTGGTCTCAAACAGTGACTCCCCCCCCAACACATTACAACCAGTGTTAGTAAACTGTTCCCTATGCCTGGGGTCTTACTTCCCAAGAATTATCTCATTGATGAGGGGATGGTTCAACATACATAAATCAATAAATGTAGCCTGCCACATAAACAGACTCAAGAACAGAGACCACGTGACTATCTAAAAAATCCAGAATCGGGGCTGGAGAGATGGCTTAGCGGTTAAGAACACTAACTGTTCTTACAGAAGGACAGGGTTCATATCCCAGCACCCACATGGCAGCTAACAACTGTCCTGTCCGTAACTCCAGTTCCAGGGGATCTGACAGCCTATTCTGTCTTCCATGGGTATTGCAGGACACAGGTGCACTTACCTACATGCGGGCAATACATGCATACCTATTAAATAAAAAAAAAATTTTTTTTTAAATCCAAAATCCATTCATGAGAAAAGTCATAGAGAAATCTAGGGATACAGGAGACATATTGTGGCATAATAAAGGCAATATACAACAATCCCAAAGCAAACATCATGGTGAAAAACTCAACACATTTCCATTAAAATCAGGAACAAGACAAGATGTCCACTCTCTCCGTTCCTGTTCAATTGCACTTGAATTCTTAGCTAGGCCAATAAGACAAATGAAGGAGATACAAATTGGAAAGAAAGAAGTCAAAGTGTCCTTATATGCATATGATTTGACTCTATAAATAAAAGACCCTAAAAACTCCACCAGAAAACTGATAAATACATTTAGTAAAGTAGTAGGATATGAAATTAACACTCCAAATCAGTAGCCTTCCTATAGACCAACAAAAAACATACAAAGAAGGAAATCCAGGAAATGATCCCATTCAGGATCATCTTAAAAACCAAAAAAAAAAAAAAAATCTTGGAATAAATCTAACCAAGGAACTGGGGACTTATATAAAAATAACTTTAAAACATTGAAGAAATTGGATACCAGAAGATGGAAAGACCTCCCATGCTCATGGACTGGTAGGATTAATATTGTAAAAATGGCCATCCTGGTCGGGCATGGCGGCGGTGGCGCACACCTTTAATCCCAGCACTCGGGAAGCAGAGGTAGGTGGATCTCTGTGAGTTCCAGGACAGCCTGGTCTACATAGTGAGTTCTGGTACAGCTGGGGCTACAGGGAGACCCTGTCTCAAAAAGACCAAAAAATTTTTTTATTTAATAACCACATGATTAGAAGAAGCATATTCAAT
>NW_008349093.1:141278-188240 GCF_000622305.1 Nannospalax galili | reverse complement strand
GGAGGCAGAGGCAGGCAGACCTCTGTGAGTTCAAGGCCAGCCTGGTCCCCATGGTGAATCCGGGACAGTTGGGGCTACAAGCAGACCCTGTCTCAAAAAGACCAAATAAATAAATAAATAAATAAATAAATAAATAAATAAATAAATAAAATGGCCATCCTACCAAAAACAATCTATAAATTCAATGCAACACCCATTAAAATATCAACACAATTCTTCACAGAAATTGAAGAAAATAAACTTGAATTTCATATGGAAACACAAAAAGTCTAGGATACCCAAAATAATCCTAAACAATAAAGGAACTGCTAGAGGCATTGCCATCCCTGACCTCAAATTATGCCACAGAGCTATAGTAATAAAAGCAACATTGTACTGGCATAAAAACAGACACATTGATCAGTGAAATTAGAATTAAGGACTCAGGCTTAAATCAGCACATTTACAGTCACCTGATTTTTGACAAAGAGTTACAAATTCATACCAGAGACAAGAGCCAAAACTAGACAGAGAAAAGAGAGACTCTTCAACAAATGGCGCTGGTCAAACTGGATAGCAGCATATAGAAGAATGAAACTAGATCCCTATCTCTCACCATGCACAAAACTCAACTCCAAATGGATCAAGAACTTCAATGAAAGACCCAATACCCTGAATCTGATAGAGAAGAAAGTAGGGAATCCACTGGAACTTGCAGACACAGGAAAGGACTTTCTGAACAGAACTCCTACAGCACAAGCACTAAGTCCAACAATTGACAAATGGGACCTCATGAAACTAAAAAGCTTCTGTAGAGCTGGTAAAGATATTTTTCCCATTCTGTAGATTGCCTCTTTACTCAAATGATGCCGTCCTTTGCTATGCAGATTGTGGAAGTGTTTGGAACTTTGGGCTGGAAAAGCCATTGAGTGCTCAGGGCTTAATGGGAACTTGGAAGAGAATGCTGAGAGAATGCAGCTGATGCAGACTTGGCTTGTAAAGTTTCAGAGAGAAGTCTGAGAGTTCATCAAAGATTCTACTGGGAGCATTCGTGGGATACATTGGCTGGGACTGAAGAATCAGCTGCAATTCACAAGAGACCAACACCACTAGAAAGAAACCTTTACTGGAAAGATTATTCTGGTTAGCTTGAGCTGAAAAATCATCTATGATTAAAAAAAGACCAGCATCATTGAGAATCTTCTGGGAAATACTGCCTTAGAGTTCAGCACATAGAAACTGTGGTCTGAGGGGCAAGGCTGCATCTCAAGCTGGAAACCAAACATGCTAAAGTGTAAGGTATCCCACATTGTAAGGGTTTTGAAGGAATGAGGGGTCATGGAGAGCAGCTGAGGCTTGGCACTATGAGAGGCCATTGGTGAAGGTGAAGCCTAGGTTACAGTGGAGAGTCTAACAGATTGGAGACGCCAAGACTTGGAATGACCATCAAGGACAGCAGCAGGTGTGGAGTGGAGCCTGAGCCTATGAGATAAGCTGTCTTTACTGCATGCAGATGGCAGAGCCGCAGAAGTAGAGCTGCCTAAGCCTTGTGGGGACTAGAAGATCATGAGTGAGTCCTAGATATCACACATTGAGCTACATTGCTGGATTTTGGTTTTGCTTAAGTGTGCCCAGTTTTTCCCTTTTGCAATAAGAAAGTATTCAACTTGTTTCTTATTTTATAGGTGCCTGTAGTTAAGAAACATTGAATACTGTAAAGAGACTTTGAGCTTTTAAAGTGTTTGAAATTTTTAAAGACTATGGGAGTTTTTAAAATATTTTATTATTTTTATTATTTTTGTGTATGCGTGTATTGCCTGCATGTAGGTAAGCGCACCCGTGTCGTGCAATGCCTGTGGAGGACAGAAGAGGTTGTCAGATCCCCTGGAACTGGAGTTAACAGTTATCTGCCATATGGGTGCTGGGTCTTCTGCAAGAACAGTCAATGTTCTTAACACTGCACCATCTCTCCTGCCCCAACTGACTGTGGGACTTTTAAAGTTGTACTATGTGTTATACTGTGATATTACCATGAGATCTTGGAGATAAACAAGAAAGGAAAGGTTATGGTTTAATAGTGACGTGTTTGTATGTCAAGTTGGCAAGGGGTCAATTGTACTGGTTAGTTTTGTCAACTTGATACAAACTAGAGGCATGTGAGAAGAGGGAACCTTGATTAAGGAATTTCCTCCTTCAGATTGGCCTGTGGGCATGTCTGTGGAGCATTTTCTAGACTGTTAATTGACATAGGAGGGCCTAGCCCACTGTAGTCAGTGCCATCCCTTGGCAGGTGGGCCTGGGCTGTCTAAGAAGGGTAGCTGAACAAGCCACTGGGAGCAAGCCAGCAAGCAGCCTTCCTCCATCTTCTCTGCTTCAGTTCCTGCCTCCAGGTTCCTGCCTTGAGTTCCTGCCCTGATGTCCCTTAGTGATGAGCTATGACTGGGAGTTGTAAAATGAAATAAACACTTTCCTCCCCAGTTTGGTTTTGGTCAGTTTTTTATAGCAATAGAAAGCAAGCTGGAATGGAAAACAATAGATTTCCCCCCATCCAAGCCACTGCTTATAAACCAAAGGGAAAATAGAACAATAGTAACCCAGGCCTGAGCTGGTTGGGAATTCCCGCAAGAAGCTAGTGTGAAGGCCATTCATGGGGAGTGAACATTGTCTTGAGAGACAGTGTGTTGGAGCTAGGCCCACCCCACTCTTTTCTTGGCTATCTGTGAGACAGAAACTCTGCTTCTAGGAGATGCTCCTGGGGGTGTTCACCTAGCTTCTGGGTGTAGCAGGTGTCTTCTCCCTTTCTCCCCACTCCTTTCTTCAGTATGAGAATAGCAGACCAGAGACTTGTCTGTGGACTGTAACTGCCAAGAATTTTGTATTACTTTTCTTGTTTTGACAAAAGCAACTTAAGGAAAGGATTGAGGCAAATGGTCACATTGCATCCTCAATCAGGAAGCAGAGAGAGATGAATGCTTATGCCCAGCTGGCTTTCTCCTTTTTCATTCAGTCTGGAACTCCAACCCATGGAGTAGTGCCATCCACATTCAGGAAAGGTCTTCTCTCAGTTAAACAGTCTGTCACAGAAAGATCCCACTCTGTGGTGCCAATTTTTGTTCAAGCTTTTCTGACCACAAGCAACTTGGAGAGGAAAGGGTTTATTTTAACTTACAAGTTTCAGGTCATTGATGACAGAAGCCATACAGGAACTCGAGGCAGAAACTGAAGCAGAGACTAAGGAGGAATGCTGCCTACAAGCTGCTTTCCCCTGGTTTGCTCAGCAACCCTATTACATAGCCCAGGCCCATCTGTCCAGGGGTGGCACCACCCACAGTGAACTGGGCCCTCCTTGCATCAATTAGCAATCAAGAAAATGCCCCCACAGACCAACCTTATGAAACCAATTTCTCAACTGAGGGTCCCTCTTCCCCGGTGTCTTTAGTTTGTATTAACAAAAACTAACTGGCATATTTTCTTTCTTTCTTTTTAGTTTTTGAGATGAGGTCTCACTCAGTAGCCTAGACTGGCCTGAAATCTCAATCCACCACACTCAGCTTGGGGTTCCCAATGTCTGTCAGAGTCACTCAGCCCTTCTTCAATAACACTGTGCACAGGGGTGTGACCTGCAGGGGCCTTGGCTGCCCAGCAATAGAGTAAAGCCTCCAATCATGAAGGAAAACAGAACAGTGCAAAGATTCGTCTTTCCCTTGTCCTGTTTTTACAGTTGTTTTCCACACTCTTCACTCCTGAGAACCCTAGGAACAGGAAATTGGGTTTATGGTGCTCCAGAAGACAGGAAGGCAGGCAACAGTGCTGAGTTTCATTCCTTTTGTTTTTCTTTTCATTTTCTGTGTGTGTGTGTGTGTGTGTGTGTGTGTGTGTGTGTGTGTGTGCGCGTTTTTTTTTTTTTTTTATATATGTGTTTTTCCTCTTGTGTGTGGTGTGTGTGTGTGTGTGTGTGTGTGTGTGTGTGTGCGCGCGCGCGCGCGCGTGCGCGCGGAAGCCTCTCCACCTTATTCAATGAGGCAGGATCTCTCAATCAAACCCAGAGCTTGCAAGTATGTCTAGTCTTGCTAGCCATCTTGTTCTGGGACTCTCCTGTCTTCGCCTTCTGAGGCAGGAATTACAGAGGGGCTTCCACACCATCCAGCATACACCTGGGTTCTGGCAAACTGAACTCGTCTTCCTACTTGCATGACAAGTGCTTTAGCCACTGAGCCATCTCCCCAGACCCATTGAGGCTCATTTCTGCTTTTAAAAATCTCTGCCAGTCTTTACATCCCTGGGCTCTTACAGTTCTCAAGAATCCTGGAATAGTCTGATCTCTTCTTAGACCTTAACAAGCAGAAAACACGGGTCTCCCAAAAAAACCTTGCTCAGACAGTAAGCAAACATAGTTAATTAAATTGCATAAAATATTAGAAAGATTTAAAATCAGTCTCTTTGGGCATCTTTGCAGTTTTCCTTTGCAGGCATTTAACCTGGCCTAGAGTGAGATGGTTTCCTGGGAAGTGCCTCTGGGGTCATGACCAGGTGAGCAGCAGCTCACACAGGCACTGGAATGACCCGAAATCACACTTAAGCCGCCTATTAAAAGCCAAGCTCCAGCCTAAGTTATTTGTACTCACCTCAGTCCAGGACATGGGAGGGGCCAGCCAAGCTCCACCTGGCACAGGGACTCCCCGGCACCTGGCCAGGCTTCTCTGGAGAGTCTCAGAACAGTGTGGAACTCACATCAAATCTAGGGGACAGATGACGGACAATACTGGGGAGTCCACTGCTGTAGGGAGGGGCTGCCAGAAAACCCACTGCCTAGGACTTTGCCATGGATCTGCCCCTGCATGCTCCTGTGTTTGGGTCCTTGGCCAGCAGTGACAAGTCAGCCCTTCAGCCTTCACCATGCCAGAGCTATAGAGACAGTAATCGGAGCTCTGACTCCTTCTGGTCCCACCGTTGTCTACTGGTCCAGCCAAAGCAAGGCCACACCTATGTGTCTACAACCTGATGCAGATATCCCCCCTTCCAATAGCCTTTGTTGGGTTTTCCTCAGGACTAATACTTTTCTCTGCTTCCTCACAACACTAGCCCACACTGAGCCCAACATATGTGATTGAGCCCAACTGTAGTAGCCTGTCATTTCATGTAGTTCCTGTGACACCTGTATAGAATGCAGCATGTAGATGCCACCACAACATTTTCACCCAAGGTATTTTAAGCATAAAACCTTATCTAGTTTTTGTCAGAACAAGCCAGATGGCCAACTTCTAGTGAAAACATTTAGTGGTGCAACTGTCAAATTCTCCTTGCCTTGTGACAAGAAGGACAGATCCCACTAGAAGGTCCCATGGGATGAATAGACACTTAGCTAAAGATTTTGCAGGGCCTGAAGCATGATGGGCCGGAAGATGTTTGGCATTGACCTCTGATCAAGCTGGTGCTAAATGGACCATATTTAAGCGAACAACTAGAGGCTCTGAGACTCAGGAGGTCTCCAGCTGCTCACAAATGATGGCTGTGTCCCAGCAACACATGGGCCCGTGTGACCCTTCTCTTTCCTAGCTCCTTGTTACAATCTCATCTGCAACTGAGTTTGCTCTTTCCATGTGTCATAAATCAGTCCATTGGAAAATTCTCTGGGGTTAAAAAAGTACAAGAAAAGAAAACCTTAGAAAAATAAGTAATTCATTTATTTCTACTTCAAAATATACGATATACATTAGGGATTCTAAGAGGCAGAATAAACCACAGGATGATTCCATCATAAAAAAAATAAGGTAAAAAATAATAATTGCCCATTTAAGATCCATCTTTAATCCAGCAGAACAGGACATAAGTTGCCAGTCATCTTGCTGTTCTGGCGCATCCCTCCACTGGTGACTTTCTGGCTGCCCCCCAGGGATTCAGAATCTAGAAGTTCCTGGAGCATCTTGAGGACTTGCTTTGGTTGGCTAGCAGCAAAGTCCTGCAGGCGGGACCCCATTTGCCCCTGGAGGCTCCTGGCCAGCTGGCACACCACAGTGCGCACATTCCCGCCACGCCCAGGCAGAACACCGTTCCCAGTCATGTTGTTCAGGAAGTACCAGAGGACAGGAAGGGCATGCCGTTCCACAGTTTGGGGCTTCCGGGGGTACACTGAGGCCACCAGCACTGTTGCAAAGAAAAGAGGGAGGGTCACTTGAGGTGTTCATTCTCTCTCATCTTACTGTCCTCTCTTGGGACATTAATTCTGTCCTCCAAAGGGCAGACACCCCAGTAGGGCTGATTTTTCCCTTCGGTGCTGTGCGTTGACTTACCTCAATGATGGATTGTGACCTAGAAGTATGAGATGAAATAAAGCCTTTCCTCCCCACAAGTGGTTTTTGATCATGACATTTATCACAGCTATAGAAACCAAACTAGAACACGACCTGTGAAAGTCACACCAACACAGAGAACTGCTCCACCAGGGATGCAACTGTCCTGGCAGGAATGAAGATTATTCTAGAGAGACTCTTGCGGCACCCATTTGGCTCTTCAACTATGGAGACAATGGCTGCTAGAAAATTGAAATTTACCCAGGAATCTCATGCTGGGAGAAGACAAAGTTAGAAGCCTGATGCCAGCTGGAGGAAGAACTTGTCTCCCTAAAAGAGATTTCATAGTTCTAACAACCTGTCATACCACCTTGCAGCAGAGGTTTAGAGACAATGACAGTGGATGAGACCACACCTTGACCTGGACTGTTTAGCTATGCATACCTCTACTTCAACCTACACCTCAGGTCAGGACCCCTAAGATAGTCCGGGGGAGGTCACTGGACCTCGTTGTTGCTCTTCCTCCTTTTCTTGCTTTTCCCTCTTACTTGTTTCTTTAATTGGCCTATTGAGAATGGGTGGCTGACCCTAGCTTTTTAGGGCTGCCAGAGCCCAGGCTCTGACCCTAACAATTCTGATAACAGGGAGAGAAGTCAAGACTCTCCAATGAAGCACTCTGGCAGATAAAACAGCTAGGGAGGAACAATAACATCAGGGCTTCCCAGTCTCTGGATGCCAAACCTCACAATTCAGTAAGAGTGATCTGTGAGGATGAATGTGTGTGCAAGTCATCAGGCTCCACATAGACCGTTTCAGTGATGAAGCCCCTGAATCTGGTTATCCAAGAACTCAAAATTCTAAACTCAAGAATACTCAGCAGCCAGCTCTCCATCACCAGAGTAGGTACCAGGGTTATGGCCAACAACAAAGCCTCTCCAGGTCTCCATGAAGGGTTGGTTTGGCCTGAAGGGATGGCTGAATTACTAAGCACATTAGTGTTAGTGCTGCTTGTTTTACAAGCAGCTGGCTCTATGTAGCCAGCTCTGTCTGAAGTCCTGCCAAAGGCCAAGTTGTTTTCATTGATTTATGGGGTCAACAAACTGGAAGAGTCTGGAAGATTTTGTGGGCACAGCCATATCCCAGAAACTACTTTAGTTGGAGATTTGGAGCTTCAAGTCTCATTTCATGCTAAAAGGATAGACATGAGCCCATTGGCCAGAAGAGGAAAGCAAGACTCAGGCTAAGGAGTTTTGTTCATAAGGACAGTACTGAAGATGAGGTCACTCTGCCTTGACTCCCTACCCCTCACTCACACTGTCTTCCAAACGTCTAAGGGTTCCATATCTCAGAGGCTGGTCCGGAGCTTTAAAATCTCCTAGTAGCTCCTTCTTTCACCAGCTTAACATCAGCCAAGACCAAGGGTGTTCCTCTGATTTCAGGGCCAACCCAGGACGTGGAGAGCCAAAACAGATGGCCTGAGCCTCAGATCAGCCTGATGTTCTCCACAGCATTTCCATCAAACATAAGTATTGACTATGACTAACCCAAGCACTATGAGCACCCCAATCTATGGGGCTCCCCTGGAACCACTAAGGATCACAGGTCCCTCTGACATCAAGGTAACAACATCAAGGAAGGTAGGGCTATACCCTCTAGGTCAACCCATCCATATCAGCATCCACTAGGAAAGGCTCCAATACAAAGAGACTTGAAGCGACTTCATGAACAGGAGTGCTGGCTGGAAAGAACCAAGGGCTGTGCTCTCTAGGATTGAAGCAAGCCATGTAGGGAGAACATGTTACCAAGAAGACAGAAAAGTGACCCAGTCAGCCCCAAGGAGGTGGGGGTCAAGGGGAGACACGAGAGAAGCAGCTATCTGTATAGAACAACCACAGCTCATTTCCAGAATCTCACCCAGGAATAAAAGTAAGAACATGAAAAACGTGTGTACCCTATGTTCATGGCAGCATTACTTACAGGAGCCAAGAGGCAGGAGCAACCCAGTGTTCACCAGGTGGATAGGTAAACACAGCATGATGTACACACACAGCAGAATACTGTTCTGCCTTAAAAAGGAAATTCTGGGACTAGGGAGATAGTTCAGTCAGTAAAGTGTTTGCTGCAAACTTGATGATATGAGTTTGATTCCACGGAACCCATATTAAAAAAAAAAAACTGTGGGGGCTGGAGAGATGGCTCAGTGGTTAAGAAGCAATGGCTGCTCTTCTAGAGGACCCAGGTTCAATTCCCAGCACCCACATAGTGGCTAACAATGTCCGTAACTCCAGTTCCATGGGGAATTCGATGCCCTCTTCTGACCTCTGCAGACATTGCACAACACAGGTGCACTTACATACATTCAGGCAATACACCATACACATAAAATAAAAAATAATAAATATTTTTTTAAAAAACTGGGCACAGTAATGTACATCTATAATCTCAGCACTGGGGATAAAAAGACAGGAGAATCCTTGGGGCCAGCTGGTCAGCCAGTCTAGCCAAATCAGTGAGCTCCAGATTCAGTGAGAGACCCTGCCTTAAAAAATAAGGTGGAGAGACACTGCAGAAGGTCAGAAACCTCTGACCTTCACACACATACATGCACAACCACCCATGTATTTATACACGTGCACACAAGAACACACACACACACATGCACACACACACACCCCGAAATTCTGACACTGCTACAACATGAAGGAACCTTAAAGACATTATGCTAAGTAAATGAACCAGTCTTAAGAAAATAAATTGTGTAGGATCCCACTTACATGAGGTACTTAGAGAAGTCAGTCTCACAGAGATAGGAAGTAGAATGGTAGTGCTGAGGCCAAGGTGGTTAGGGAGTTAATATTTGATGACTGATAGCTTCAGTTTTGCAAGATAAAAAGAAACGGATGGTGGTGATTGTTGGACAACGTTATGAATGCATTTAATACCAATGAACCGTACCTTTAAAATAGTGACAGGAGTAATTTTTTTATGTTATGTGTATCTTAACACAATAAAGACAAGAAAAAAGAAAGTAAGAATAATCCCAAGAACTAGGCCCAGGAACAACACCTTGACCTCTACCAAAGTCATTCGCCAGCCTGTGCCTTATACAACCCCTTCCTCTGTCCTTTCATGGCTGACTCACACACTTTCCTGCACCTTGTCTCTCTGAGCAGTGAGGTGTACTCCCCCTCTCAGGCCCCAGAGGCCTACTTCTCAGGAAGAACAGCAACACCCAGCCTCAGCTCCATGGCTCACACTCCCTCACCTGCTCATGTCTCAGCTGCCTTAGGGCCATGCTCCCCAGGTACAGAATGTGGCAGTCATCTGACTGGCCAGGTCAGTCTGTCAAGCTGGCAGAGGGAGAGAAGTCCTTTGGGAGCCATTGTGAAGGAGCAACCCCATTAAACTCGAGCTTAAAAGACAGCTAAGTAATTAGCAAAAGATTTACTCCGAGTAAGCGGTGCTATTTCAGGCCATGCCTCTGTCAAAGGAAATGTTCTTGCTGCTAGCTGACACCAAGTCAGCAGAACTTTGGAGAAATTTGCCTTTGAGGTCTCTAGGAAAGAGATGGAGAAAACCATAGTATGTGGATAATCTATAGTGAAGCTTCTCATCCACCTCTGGGGCCCCCTAAGTTACCTACACCAGGTTAGGTAAGGGTTTCCCTCCAAAAACACTAATTTTTTTCCTTTTGGAGACAGGGTCTTGTGTATCCCAGGCTCATCTCAAACTCCCTACTTAGCTAAAGATGACCTTGAATTTCCTGCCTCTACCTCCCAAGTGCAGAGATTACAGACTTCTATCACCATGCCCAGTTTATGCAATGCTGAGAATCAAACCCAGGATTTTGTGCATGCCAGGTAAACACTCTTAACAACTGAGCTACATTCCAACCTTTCTTTTTCCAGTGCTAGGGATGGAACCTAGAACCTCCATACATTGTAGGCAAGCACCCTACCACTGAGCTACATCCCCAGCCCCTCAAAATACTGATTTTGTGTAAAAGAAAATGACTATTATGTCTGGTGGACTTCAGTCCCCAGTTTCATTCTACCTGCTTGGCGCCTAGATGGGAGGTAAGGAGCCATTCCAGGGATACAGGGAAGACTGAACCAGGATGCAAAGGCAAGGCCAGGGGCAAAAGAAGAGGTGGAAAAGCCAGAATTAGCTGGCACCCAGATCCTCAATGACACTGCCTGTGACAACCCCTGAGTGTCCAAGGCCAAAGGGTACTAGAGGAGCAGCACACTGGTGATATATCATGGGGTGTGCTTCCCAGAAGCACAGGAGAAAAAGGAAAGAGGAGATGATGCTAGGTGCCAGGATGCTGTGGGTCAGGAAGAGGGTGACACCAGGATTCCCAGGCATGGAGCCACATATAGGCTGATGAGAGCAGTCTTTCCTCAGTTGCAACCTGACCAAAGCAAAGATTCCAGCCAAGGCCCCACCTCACTTAAGGCAGGCCCAGCATGAAGCTGAGGGGCCAGGGGATGGTCCGGCCAGTGTCTGTCAGACTAAAGAAGCAGCATCTTTTATAATTCTCGTGACAATGTCCTCTTCTGCCAAGTTATATGCTTAGCAGTGTCTACCTGAAAGGGCCAGCCTTCCTGACTCACCACAAAGGCGCTCAATGGAAGCCAGGCATTGGAGCACATACCTGTAATCCCAGCACTAAAGAGATTGAGGTAGGAGGATTTCAAGCTCAAGATCAGCCTGAGCTACATAGGGAGACCCTGTTTCAAAAACAAGAGGGGACTGTGGAGATAGCTCAGTGTCAGTAAAGTGATTGCCTTACAGCCATAAAGACCTGAGTTCCATCTCCAGAACCCACATAAAACACATACAAAAAAGCCAAGCTTGGTGGCACATGCTTCTAATCTTCTCACTGAGGAATGGAGAGAGGTGGCTTCTTAGGACTTAATGGTCAGACAGCCTTGCCTACTTAGCAAGTTCCAGACCGATGAGAGCCCCTGTCTCAAAAAAGCAAGGTAGACAGTGCCTGAGGAATGACAGCTGAGGTGGTCCTCTGACCTCTGTCTGTATGTGCACATGTGCACCTGCACACACAAGCATGCAAACACACACACATTTTTTTAAAGGTGCTCAGGGGGCTAGAAGATCCCTGGTCGATAAAGAAGAAGAAACGTATTCTTAGAAACCATTTGGTTATATACATACGTGGCTCATTTTGACCAAAAACAAAGATTGTCTTCTGGTAATGTGGAGATTGTCACACACAGGAAAAGCAAATTATCAAAATTCTTAAACTCTGTGAGATTTAAGAAAGCATATTCCAGAAGAGAACAGTCATGTCCAGGCTGGGTGAAATCAGAGGTCTTACCTGATAGGCGTTCTGTGACATCCAACACTGCAGGGCCACTCAGGAAACGCACACGACCAGCAAATGCTTGCAAGAGGCAAAGGTGGTCTGAAAAAGATGGAGATGTCAGTGGCCATGGTGCTGCGGGTCAAGCCATGGCACCAGGCACTCAGGGAACCAAGTGCCCCATACCCACGTGGGGAAAGAGGCCCTATGGGGAGCTGAATTCATTTTTCCAAATCACAGTGGGGCCTATTTTTTAAATCATGTGTATGGAGGTCAGAGAACAACCTTGGGTGTTGGTCTTATTTGAGATGGGGTCTCTTGTTTGCTGCTGCTGTACAACAGGCTAGCAGGCCTGTGGGCTTTTGAGATTATACTGTCTCTGCCCTCATCTCACTGTGGGAGTGCTGGAATTATAGATATATGAACTACCACATCTGGGCATAAGAACTCAGATCCTTACACTTACATTGTAAGTGCTTTATCCACTGAGCACTCTCACAGAATCACTTTTTTAATGTGAATGGACATTGGATAACTGGGGAAGAACGAGTGGTCTAAAGCAATTAAACTGACTCCCAAACAGGCTGCCATTTACTCCCATGGATCTGGTTCATAGTGTCTGTGATTTTCCAAATCGTCCTAAAGTGAAGATGAGATAAAAGAAATAGATGGATGGTTGACAGACAGACAGACAAATAGCAATGATAGCTAGGGTGAGTATGTGGACATTTTAGTGCATTTACAGCTTTAGGAGAAAATGAGCCATTGAACCACGGTCATACAAAGGTCATTAAGGGACTGGGGTTAGCATTCAAAAGTCATGTCTCTCCTTGAAGTCTGAACTCATACTCTAACCAATAGGACATACCCATCCCAGGTAATCACTTATTTCCTGGGATGAATACTTCCTGGCACCCTTTATGTAATAGACATGGAGCCAGGAGCTAAGTAAAAGTCCTCCCACACCCTAAGAGGTTCCTTTGACTTGAACATGAGCCTGACCCAGGGTGAGAAGCTCTGTGCTGCTGTAACCAGGGCCTGGAGACCAGAATCAGGGGTGACCAACTCCACTTGGACAGCCCAGAGCTGTCCCAGCTCTAGCACTGATAGCGTACACCCCAGCAACCCAGGATGAAGAGTCCATCTTTCAGGATGGAACCAGCTGGTATACTCTACTGGGGCTACAGGAGGGACTTATGAGCTGGGAACATGAGTATCTCTTCATGGGTTCACATGAAACCTCACTGCCTAGACTGATTTCCCCCTTGCCTATAAAGCAGCTAGCCTGAGGCCCAGGCCCAGCATGAACGCGTACGCCAATAAGGCAGCATTCATCTCTCAACTCACCTTTCAGGAGGCTTGGAGGAAAGAGGGATTTGGAATCGCTTTTTTAAAAATGTGTCCCTGGAGTGCAGCTCCCCTGGATACCAAGTCAAACCAATGCGGAAAGCACTGGGACTGAGCACTACCACCACCACTAAGATGGGAAGCTGTCTCAGGACCTTTTAGACTCTTGGGCTGGATTTCTAAAGCCAACTGCAGCGGGACCCTGTACACAATCATCTAAGCTTCTAAGCTGCCCATTGCTCCTACTGTAGCTGATATTCTCTAGTTTCTCAAACTATTAAAGACCTTCAATCTTATACAGACACAGGAGGTATCCTGAGAATTATGTGCTAACTCAGAGAAGATGGACCTCTCTCTTTCTATCTCCCCATTGCCCCTGAACCTGGAAGCCCTGGGGATGCTCGGCTCCTGACATGCCCAGCTCCCAGCATACATAACTCCCAATATTTTGCAACCACAGCAGTCATAGAATACTTAATGAGAGGTGGGGCCAGCAGTGAAATCCCTTTTCAGGGATGTAGTTACAGCGCTTGCCCACACCTGTCAGGAGAGCAGGCCAGGTCCAGTCACCCAGCAAGTGTGTTCTTGGTCCATTTTCTGCTTCCATAATTTAAAAAAACAGAATGGGCAATTTATAAAACAACAGAAATATATTTGGCTCAGTGTTTAGATGCTGGTAAGTCTAAGAGCATATGCCAGTCTCTGGTGAGGGCTTGGGTACTGCATTAGCCCATGGTAAAAGGCAGAGGGACACATGTGTGTGTCAGAAACAGAAAGGGGCCAAACCCATCCTTTTATCAGGAACCCACCCTGTGATAACCAATCCACCCCTGCAGCAATGGCGTCCACCCTTCATGGAGTGGAGCCTCTGGCATGAGCACCTCGCAGAGGTCCCACCTCTCACCACCACCATGACAGCAATTCAGTTTCATCATGGTTTAGGAGGAAACCTCCAACCATAGCATCTGAGGTGCAGAGGCTGACATATAGACAGTTTAATAAGTAGCTTGTTCAAGTTACATAGTGAAAAGAATGAACTTGATCTCCCATAATGCTCAGGCTAGCTCTTGGCCTCTGACATAGTCTTCCAGGGTCAGAAAAAAGTAAACTTGGGGAGTACTTGAAAATGAACATCTAGCAGATAACCATATCAGGCCATGTTCCCATGGCATCCAGCAGGTAGCAGGTACCTAATAAATGTCTGCAGAGTACAGGTACTTAATAAGTACTTTCAGAGTATAGGTGCTTGTTAAGTGCTCAGAGTATAAAGTAATGTCAAAATAGGACACAGTTTTCCCAGGCTGGTTTGTGAACTCCAGAGCACCACACCCAGGCAGTTGGCCAGTTTTGTTCTGGACACTTTTTTAGAGTGAACACTCAACTTTTGGGCCACGTTCACGTTTAATGAGACAATAAACCATAGTGATGATGGGTGTAGACTGGGTATAGATTGACTGAACTTAATTCCTGGCTTTTTCACATATCTTGGGTAACAATGGATGAGCCACTTATTCTCTCTATGCCTCAGCTTACCAATCTATAAAATGGAGGCAATCCCAGTTCCCTTCTCATAGAATTGCTGCAAGAACCAAATGAGTTAATTTAATATTTAGAATTGAGCTTAGACCATATGTATGTATTAGCTATTTTAATGAGTTTGATTATTGTCCTAAAATCCTTTAAAAGTCAAGCAAACTTCACATTGAAATGATCAAATAAGACCATATAGAAATAGAGTCTTACAGGCTCCTGGGACCTTGCTCATATGAATTTACAGCAATGGTGTCAGCATGCACAAGACTTACGCAAACTCGAGCAGACAAAAGCCTAGCACAGAACTGTGGAAATGGGCAGCAGGCCCCAACCTTAGCCGAAGAACTATTAGCAGCTAATTACTACTAGATGAAGAAGAGCTGATCTTCTTTAAGGAGTGACTCTTAGATAGGCTGACTACACCCCACTGAATGAACTTGCACTGAGGGACACCTAGAGACACTAATTTGACTCAATAGGCCTTAACATAAATGAAAGAATGCATGAAATCCAGTAGGGGAGGAGCTATGGGAGGGGATGATGGGAGGGGATGATGGGAGGATGCTGATGGGGAAGGGAGTATAACAAGGACCAAGATGCTGTGTATGAATTACACAAAAATTCAATTTAAAAATATTTTTAAAAAAGAGGCCAGATAGGGCTGGAGAGAGGTCAGTGGTTAAGAACACTGGCTGTTCTTGCAGAAGACCCAGGTTCGAATCCCAGCACCCATACTGTAGCTAACAACTGTCAGTAACTCCAGTTCTAGGGGATCCAACAGCCTCTTCTGTCCTCCACAGGCATTTCAAGACACAGGTGCACTTACCTACAGGCAGGCAATACACTCACACACATAAAATAAAAAAATAATAAATAAAAATTTTTAGAAAAAGGCCAGACACTTGAGCTACAGATGTGACAGTGGTGGAGCCCTTGCCTAGCATGTACAAAAGCCCTGAGTTCAGTCCCAAGCACCATTTAGAAAAAAGACACTGGAATCTAAACTCTGAGAGGCTAAAATCAATACTCCATTAGCCTAGCTCACATTTCCAGAGCCTCTCTTCTGCCTCACAAGGAAGCCAAGACTCACTGTGTGGGTGAAGAGACTATTTAAGAAGCTATGCAACAAGAAGAAAGCGGGCACTGGCTAGAGAGCCTGGGCTCCTTTGTCTACACCGGGTAGAGGGGTCATCAGGGGTAATCACACCTGTTCCACCTCAGGAAGCCCTGAGGCCACCAGGCCATGTCATCTTCAGGCTACCTGGAAGCCAAAGAAGAGCCGTGTGTGTGTGTGTGTGTGTGTGTGTGTGTGTGTGTGTGTTGAGAGTTCCAGGTTCAGTGAATATACCTCAGAGAACGTCCTCTTTCAGATCTCAGCAAACACTCTCTCCCTTGACTGACTTCCCCTTGTTCTCTGAAGGCTACATGAGTTAAAGGATGGTGTGTGTGTGTGTGTGTGTGTGTGTGTGTTTGTGTCTGTGTGTCTGTGTGTGTCTGTGTCTGTGTGTCTGTCTCTGTGTGTCTGTGTGTGTCTGTGTCTGTGTCTGTGTGTCTGTGCATGTCTATGTCTGTGTCTGTGTGTCTGTCTCTGTGTGTGTGTGTGTGTGTGTGTGTGTGTGTGCGTGTGCGTGTGTTGTGGAAGCCAGAGGACAACCTCAGGCATAGTTCTTTAAGAGTTGTCCACCTCATTTTTTGAGACAGGATCTCTCACTGGGACTGGGGACTTGCCAATTTGGCTAGACTTGCTGAACAGCCAGCCCAAGGATCCACCTGACTCCATCTCCCCAGTGCTGGGATTACAAGCACATTAACACCATGCCAGGCTTTTTATGTAGGTGCTGGGGATCTAACTCAGATCCGCATGTTTGTGTGGCAAGTTCTTTCATGACTAAGCCATCTCCCCAGCCCCACAGAAGAGCTTTTTAAAGAAAGCGTAAAAAGCATGGCAGTGTGGACAGTGGCAGCAAAGAACTGGAGTGGAAACGGCATGGGGATAGTCAACACAGACTTAGTAACTTGGAATTCTTCCCTGTGGCCCAAATTGGGTGTGGTTGTGAAGGAAAAATGGGATCTAATTCACCTGCACAAGCATGCATACTGTGGGGCAGCCCATGACTCAAGAGTAATTATATGCGAATGCTCTGATTTATTTAATCAGGACACAAATTCAAGTGTATAATATGATCATAACTACATACATAAATATGCACACTAAAAATCTAAAATAAAGCCAGATGTGGTAGCACATGCCTTTAATTCCAGCACTCAGAAGGCAGAGCAGACAGATCTCTGAGTTCAAGGCCAGCCTAGTCTACATAGTGAGACCCTGTCTAAAAAAAATTTTAAATGAAAGATGACAAATGTTAATCGCTGTTTATTAAAACACTATTTATTAAAGGATTTGGTACACATTATAAATTTGTTAGTTTCCTTTCAAATGCTTTAGATTTTTCATTTTTTCAATAATTAATAAGCATGGCTTTTACAACAAAAATGAGCTTTATGTTTTCATCTAGGAAGACTATAAAGTAGCATAGAAAGCTGGGTGATGTTTGTTTTCTTTGGAGATTTTTGAGGGACTCACCTGTAGTCCAGACTGGCCCTAAACTCATAATAAGCCTCCTCCTGCCTCAGATTCCCAATTGCTAGGATTACAGATGTGCATCACCAGTGTCTGCCTGGATAATGTTAAATGAAAGAGGCAAAATCAAAACTGTGTTCACTTTTGATTTTTAACTGGGTAAACCTGTATGCTTGTAGACAAATAGCAGATCAAGATATTTTTGAGTGTTTGGTATATTGGATATGCAACCTGGATACCGGTCTTAATCCCATTGACAATATAATACTGGCCATAGGAGTTACAGAAAGCAATGTGTTTAAAGTCAGAGAACAAAACTGCAAAGGTAGATCTGAGACCACCCTCATCCCAAGCTTATCTGCACTCTCCAGCACTGGCCAGAGGCTGGGCTAAATTAAGAGAGCTCCTCTTAGCGCCAAGAAGCCTGAATGCCAAGGTCACCTGGGAGAAGCAGAGCTGTCAGAAGCCTGAGGTTTTCATCAGGGAAGTTTCTTCTCTGACAGATGCAGTAGCAGAACCCAACAGGGCCAACCAGTCTGCTCCTGCACTTTCTTAATCCTCAGAAAAAGTCCCCTGAGATCGGATCTTGGTGTAGGAAGAATGTCATCGAGCCTCCAGCCCAGAGAGACCCCAAGGTAGGAAATGAGTGATAAAAAACAGCAATCAGGAAGCAAGCCCACGTCTCCTCCCTCACTACACCCCGCCCCCATACGCAACCGCAGCAGAAACCTGCACCTGTTCTGCCAAACCACCACCCTCAGGAGAACCAGGGAATAAGAAGAAAGAATTTGGGCTGATGAGTCTACATTATCACTGAATTCCACAATCCAGAAGGATCTTAAGAGGCTGCCTAAGAAGGTCAGCCTCGCCACTCAGTTGTGCCATCTGGACTTTGTGCCAGAAGACGGCAGCCTCATTTGGCATTGTTCTGGCCCTGCAATGGGCAGGAAACAAACAGCACCATGCTGAGCTGTTGCTCCAAGACTTTCCACATTTAAGCACTGCTCAGCATTTAACAGTCTGCCTCCATCCAGCCTGGAGCCTAGAATCCCTGGGGGCCATGAAGAAGCAGGCTTGAAAGAAAGTTCCTCCATTGAGAGGGTGCAAAGGGATCACTAGAACCTTCAGGCTCAGCCGGATAGTCTGGGAAGATCTGGATCCTTTTCTGTCCCCACTGCCCCAGGCTCTGCAGCTACCACTCACCCTAAGGAGCCAGCTGAGTTAACTTGTTTCTACTCTGGGCCAAGTTGCTCATTCTAGGCAGAGGAGAGCCCTTACTGGGGACAACTTGATTCTATCCTTGGTATTTGCTGTTGGTAATTAAATTCTCCAGGTCACTAACCTAAATCCCTATGGTTCCAATCTACATGGATCTAGAAGTCAGCTTGTCAATTCATCTTCAAAAAACACTTTCAAAGCCAATGCTGCTGGGGCTAGAGAGATAGCCCGGTGGTTGCAGAGGACCCAGGTTTGGTTCTCAGCACCCACTGGTAGCTGACAATTGTCTTTAACTCCAGTTCCAGGGGAATCTGATGCCCTCTCCTCACCTCCACAGGCATTGCATGGCACGGGTGCACTTACATGCAGTAGACAAAACACTCAAACACATAAAATAAAAATAAATAAGCCATGCTTTAAAAATTAATGCTGCTGACTGGACTGAGAAGGTGAGATACATGGCAAAGCCAACTGGTCCAGACTGTTCATTCCCACACCTGCTCAAACAGCACCTGGAGCCAAGATAGTACACTTGAATTCATGCTGTAGGCTCTACTTTTTGCCAAGAATTTACTGAGCTACATTTAACCCTTTGAGGCCAAAACCATTCCATCCCAACTTTGACACTGATCTAAGAATTACAGAAGACAGCTCCCCTCTCGCACCTGCATCATTCTCTCTGGACCAAAGCTTCTAGCTGCTGGACCAGAAGGGCCATTTCCAGCTGCATCCAAGGAGGTCTTGTCCCATAGGAAGGGAGACTCACAGGCATCTCCCTGGTAGTTAAAACACTACTCACAGTGTAGTCAGAGCCCCAAAGCAGACTGCTATGCTTTGGATATAGTTTGGCTTCCCAAAGGTGTAAGTGTTAGGAGTTTGATGTCCAGTGTTGGAAAGCAGTGAGACTTTTAGGAAGTGGAGCTTAGTGGAAAGTGATAAGATGATTTGGGGCATTACCTTTCCAAGGAATTAATCCTGGTCTTAAAAAGTGAATTACTTCCCACTTTTTTTAATCTGTGTGTGTTTATGTGCAGACACACACATGTGAGTACAGTTGCATTCATGCCACAAGCACACATATGAAGGTCAGAAGGCAATCTCAGGTGCCAGTCCTCGCCTTCCACCTTATGGAGACAGGGCTTCTAGCTGTTCACTACTGCATTCGCCAGGCTAGCTGGCCTATGAGCTTCAGGGATTCTCCTGTCTCTGCCTCCTATCACTGTAGGAGCGCTGGGATTACAGACCCATATGCTGCCGTATCCTGCTTGATGTGGGTTCTGGGGATCTGAACTTGGGTCCTCATACTTGCACAACAAACATTTTATCCACTGAGCTATTATTACCCCAACCCCAACAGTGGGTTCTTATAAAAAGATCAAAATCAGCCCCTTCTTGGTCTCTAGCTTCCTGTCTCACCATTAATCTTCTGCATGAGCTTCCACTATTGTAATGCTGTTCCCCATTGGGCCTCCACCAGAGCTGAGTAGAAACTGATACGATGCTCTTGAACTTCTAGAACCATGAATTTAATTTCTTTTTTTTTTTAAATCAGAAAGTTCCAAGCCTTGGATATTTTTGTACAGAAGCAGAAAATGGACTAATACACAGGCCATCTCCAGGCCTACTGCTTTCCAAGGTACTCATTCTAGGTAGATACAGGAAGGCCTCAGGTAAACAGTACCCAAGTCTTGTGACTATGGAAGACATCAAATTCTATTGTCCAAAGCTCTAGGCTCCACCATGCTTGGGAAGGTTGGCCTAGTGACAGAGAACAGAAACTGAGAGCTTTGGAGGAGGAACAGTTAAAATAGTCCTCTCTCCAGACTTGAATGCTCATCCTCCTCAAAGTCCAAAAGCCCATTTTGCTTGGTGTAGATTTTCCCAATAAATTCAGGGCCTGAGGTGATTTACCAAGAGCCTTGGTTATTGGCAACAGCAATCTCACTTACCCAGAGCAGCGCTAAGAACAAGCCATAATTTAGAACTCGATTTATATTGTTTGTTCTACAGCAACAAACTCAGCAAATCATAAATTTCCTCTGAGATGAAATGTGGAAATTGACAATATTTATGAACTCAAGAGACAGAGAAGGGCTTGACCAGGCCTTTGATTTGTAACTGAAACTCCTCTTGGTGTCTCTAGCCAAGGACACAGCTGCTGTGCCATGCCCAGGAGCTGGGCTTGTGCCAAAGCATGGGGAAGGAGGAAGGATGAGTGTATGGAGGGATGTTTCCAGCCTCATCCAGAATGGTCTGTGAATGCCAGAGACCAGATATTATTACTTTGAGTGCACCAGACACACAGCAACAGGCAAACAAAGGCCACTTTCAAACACAAGCTTCTTCACTCTAGCCCGGACATAAACCTACTCAAGTGCGACTTTCTTAGCACACCTGACGTTTTGAACTTTCCCTTCCAGGTATCTGCCAAATATCACCTTCTAACTACCCAGGAAATGAAAGGAACAGAAGCATAAGCATCAAGAAGTCCACATAATAATGTAAAGCACGTGAGAGCCAAGAAGTTTGTGCCCATGAGACTGGAGAGATGGCTCAACAGTTAAAGAGCACTGGCTGCTCTTGCAGAAGACCTGGGTTCAAATCCCAGCACCCACATGGTGGTTAACAGTCATCTCTAACTCTGGTTCCAGGGAATCCAACGCCCTCTTCTGTCCTCCATGGGCACTACACAACATGCTTACATATGTGCAAGTATACCATTCATACGCACAAAATAAAAATTAAAAAATGTTTTGGTCTTTTTGAGACAGGGTCTCCCTGTAACCACAGCTGGCCTAGAACTCATTATGTAGACCAGGCTAGCCTTGAACTCACCGAGATCCACCTGCCTCTGCCTCCCAAGTTATTTTGATATATCACAGTGAAAGATTTATCGTCCTCTTTTTTTTTTTTTTTTTTTAAAAAAAAAAAAAAAAAAAAAAAAAAAAAAAAAAAGGTCTTGCCCCTTCTGATGGCCACCTCAGCTCCTTCCTTTTTCCACTGTTCTTTTTCCACTTCCAGTCCATTACCAAGTCCTGGCCCAGCTGAACCTTGCCAAGCACTTCTCATTCATCCCCTGTGGTGTCCTGTGTCCCTGGGAAAATCATTTCCCTCAAGTGACTACAGGGAAGCTAGACCAGACTCTCTCTCTCTCATTGTCTCCATTCTCGACCATGTGGTGCCTAATAGACAGAATGTGAAGAAGCCTCCAGCTAAGAATTATGGTGGCCCTACAATGCCAACACCTACTCTACACAGCCTCAGAAGAACCAGCCTCAGACCCTGGATGCCAGTCTGCTGACTCCTAAGCAAGAAAGTGGGTGCGGTGGCTCAAGAGCCAGCTGCCTCCCAGAACCCCGTGGGGTCTGCAGTGGGATACTCACCCAGGCTCTCCATCATCGCATCCAGCACAGTGGAGGCAGCAGTAGAAATCCCAGAGTTCTTAGAGTTGAGGTTGTCTGCAACCATGATGATGAGAGAGAGCAGCATGGGGTGTACACTCTCTTGGAGGATGGGGAACATCTGTGCGAGGGATTCCAGCGCCCACTGGTTCACTTTCTTGTTGGAATCTTGAAGCCTTGGGGTGAAGGCATCAAAGACCTATTGAGGGAACCAAAAAATGAGATCTCATGAGAACTCAGGCTGAGTTTGCCCAATCAACTGGCCTTCACTTGGGACTCCTCCTGTATTCCTGAAAGGGATCTCCAAGATATACCAGAATGCTCCCAATGATGAAGAATGGGAAGGAGTGATAGGTGTGTATGGATCATTCCTCACATGCCAGTCATTCAGAGCATCCAGTTAGATCCTCCATACCACCTTTACTGGTGACACTAGCAATCCATGTTACTATGTTATCACCCTGCACTTTCCCCTTAACAGCTAAGCCTCAGAGAAGATGATTCAGCTCACATAGCTTGTAAGAAACCTGGATGGGTACCAGGTCCATTGATGCAGCCTGGGTCTCTAATTGCCAGTGGCTGCCTGACAGCCTAACTCCCAGAAGAAATAAGCATATGCCCTGGTGTTCAGCCTGTGATTGCTGTGCCTATTCCCAGCCTGTCCATCCTTAATGGCCCAGACACCTATCCAACCATGGTGTCTGACCCCAAATACTATATAAAGAACTAACCAGGAGTGACTTAAAATCTTGGCCACAGAAACTTTACTCCTGACAGAGGTACGGTAGATGCCCAAGAAACCTCTGGGCATTTCCAGGTTATGCTCAATCCCTCAGCCACATTCAGGTAGTCTTTTGGTAATACAAAGGTCATCAGAAAAATAAGTATTTAGCAGGCTCCCTGAACATCCCTCCAAACCAGTTCCAATTATCCAGATAGAATTGGCACCCACAGGGAAAAAAAAAAAAGAGGGCAGGGGTGGGCCATGCTCACCTGGACCAGGTTGGCAGCGATGAGCTCTGGTTTAACTTTACAGTACTCAAGGAGCCGCCCCACACCTTCCATCCGGGACTGGAACTCCTTGGCCTCCAGCAACCTTATCAGCTCCCGCAGCTGCTCCACCATTTCCATATCACCCCGCACGGAGGAGCGCAGCCCCGTCAGTCGTGGGCCATTGCAGCCAAACCTAGGTGGAAGCAGGGGCTGACCCCTGGGGAAGAGCCCAGGGGATGAACACACCTCCTGCCCCATGCCCCATCCCATTGCCAGGTAGAGCAGAAATAGCAGTGTCACGTGCAGCTTAGTCCAACCCCAGCTTCTCCTCTAAATGCTGCTTAAGGATACTGGTCTTGGAAACTCCAGGAGTCTCTTTTCCTCAAGAGACAACAGCATGATCATCTAGGGTCCCATCCTCTGATCAACAGGCAGGGCTCCCTTTTCCTGACTTTCACCCTCTCTTTTCAGAAGACATGTAAATAATTGCAAGTAAGAAAGATTAAAAGTGAGGGTATATCATGTGAACATGACTGACATGTGTGTGTGTGTGTGTGTGTGTGTGTGTGTGTGTGTGTTGCTAAGGATGGAACCTGGGTTCTCATGCATGTTAGACAAGTACTCGCCACAGAGAAGCATATCCCAGCCCCCGTCCAGCAGGGTACATTTAATCTAAGAATAGAGTAAGAGTCAAGATTCTAGAGTTTACCACACCCCATCTCTGTCTGGTACCCACATCCTGCACCTTGTTGACAAGGCTTTCTCACACTCCTCCAAGAACAGGAAGTATGCTGAGAAGCCCTGCTCCCTTTCATTTGAATCACATGTCTATCAGAGCCCCTAGACTATTCCAGGCCAGCATTACAACAGCTCCACACAGGACACATAGGACTCACAACTAGTTCAATACTAGGGTCACTAACTGATTCTGCTCTATACCAAGTCCCACCCAACAGGTTCCAATGCCATCCATTCTGTCCTTTGTTCCTGCTTCTCACATTCTTGTTACTGAATACCAAGAGCTATGCTGGGTCATGAAAACAAAGAGATGAGAAACAGTCTTTGCCTTAAGCATCTCACAGATGGATAGGAGACAGAACAGGTGGTAGGTGTGCAGCATAAGCAAAAGCACGACACAGCAGAGAGAGAAAGGATGAGGAAGGGCAGGGGCTGGGGGCTGATCTGGTCTGGTGAGAGAGGGTGGGTAGGAAAATACAGGAAGTTACTGCTGAAGAGGTGGGCAGGACCTTCCCCAGCATCCTGCTAAGGTTGGCTGTGATCCTCCCAAGACGTGGCAAGATGGTTTAAATGTCAAGCAGACGATTCCTGTTTGGCATTTTACTGTTCCAAGCACCCACCCTCCAAGACTCAGGCCAGGTCTTTCTTGTCTGCCTGTGTTCCAGCCCTGTCTCTGAACTAGTCCCAGACTGGCCAATCTGGTAACTAAAAGACATACTGATCTAAGTGAACAAAAGGATGCTGAGCTTACACAGAGAGCTCAGCCAACAAGTCCCAGCTATACAGGCAGAATCACGTTCTCTCAGCCAAGACTACAGGAATTACCCTCTGTGGGCAGGTGCTGCCAAGCCCACGATTTGGTCTGCTGAAGATGTGTGTGAGAGAATGCACCCTATAAGTTTATTTATGAGAAATGCAAACCCCAGTCCACAAGCCACCCCAGAGCAGCCCCTGACCATAGATAAGCAAGACATCTCCATTGGCAGCTTTGACAATGGAGCCACAGGGACATGAGAGCAGCCATACCCCTCATCACTTGGCAGCCCATTCTCACACACCACCAGACTCTTCAACACCTTGTGGCCTTTGGCAGATGGAAGTTCATGATTATCTTGTATTCCCTTAAGAAACAAACAGAGAAGATGAACCAAAAGGGGTGGCCTGACATCATAACAAAAGGGCTAAAGCTTTCCACCTGGAAGTGCTTCCTGGTCACAATCCAAAGCCCTGGAATTAGCTGAGCAGAGATCAAGATCTCCACTTAACACGTGAAGGTGGGAGGCCCTGGAAGTTTGAGGTGCACAGGGGTAGACTCAGGTATGGGCACTGAGGACAGAAAGCACATTTAAGTCCCTTGTCAGGAATCATGATGAAGTGGGAGCCTCTGGGCTCCTGATCCACTCTCCTGACCCACACAAGGGCTGCCAGGCTCTGCCAGCTGCATTCCATTGGCTCACCCTCTGTCTAATGGCCGCCATGACTTTCCGCAGGTCATGAGACGGGAGGGACTGCTTCAGAAATGCATCAAATTTTGCATTGGTCATCAAGATATTCACCATCTTCCGGCCATAAAATCTGCCATAGGAGAAACAGCAAGATGAAGAAACAGTCACCGAGAGGCCCAATAAATTCACTCTACAGCTTTATACAACTTTCCCAATTACAGTGGGAGAGGTTTGCATACTTCTAATTAGGAAAGCAAGCCCTACATAGTTAAAAATTAGATTCATAAAAGAATAAACATCATCCATAATGCCATTACCAAGAGAAAATCACTATTAAATTTTTATATATTTCTTTAGTCTTTTTTCTATGCATTTACATTTTAATGGATATCAGAATACATAGGCAACTTGCTTCCAGTCTTTTCACTTTCTTATTAATCATCTTATTAATCATTGAATATTCTTCAAAGCATCCTTTTTAATAGCTACCCAGTATTCTGGATGGCTATACCAATATGTCCCTAACATTTTTCTAGTTTGGGACACTTAGAAGTCTATGGAAGGGTACACTGGAAAAATATAGAAGGGAATAAATAGTCAACTCTACCTGTAAGTAGTGCTGGCTGGGGACAGGAATCAAAAGGCTTCATGTAAGAGGCAACCCTTGGGTTGGGACTCAAAGGATGAGTACAAGTTCATAAATGGGGTGGGACTAGGAAGTAAGGAGGAGGAGGGTCATTCTAGAACCTACAACATAGTCTGACACAGCAGCCAGATACAGTTACAGAATATGAGGCGGAACATAAGGAGAGACTAGACAGAGGGGGGGGGTGCCACCTGCTTAGAGCCATGTGAAGGAGCTGGGCTTTGGCCTGCAGGCAATGGAAAGCTAAGGAAGGGCCAGATACTCATGTTAGTCCAAATGTCTCTGGCAAGAGGGTGGGTCATGGGGAGCAAGACTAGGGGTTTGAAAGAAGGAGAATGGGGATAAGGGCAATCAGGTTCCAGAGGTGGCAAAGGGGTTGAAATCGCAGGATTTCAAAGCTGGTTGGAGGCGGAGCAGGAAGCATCTAGAATGTCTGCACTCCATCCAGTCTAAGACTGTTGATTCTAAAATGCATCACTACCTTATTTTCCACTAAGTAAAAACAGGACAAGAAACTGCGGACAATTTCCACTGCCTTCAGTGCCACTGCCACCCGAGGAACAGAGGTCATGTGACTTGTGCTCTTTTCCTTCCTTAGAGCAAGTGAAGTTCTTACTTTGCAAGAAAATGTGGAATTTTGATCATCCCTGCCACATGAAGACTTGCTTTATTGATCTCATTGAGGCCCTACTGCTATACATAACTTTTTATTACTGCAACTTTTCATTTCAGTGCCAAATAACAGTATAACATTTCTAAGACATTTTAAATAGGAATTAACTCAACAATTCTCTGCAGAGCACCCAAAATGACTTTCAAAAATAAACAGTTGACAAGCAAAGAAAAGCTCTAAGCATAGTTCCTACAGTGCAATCTTTAATTCACAAGTTTATACAAGGAGCCTCAACAACCAAATCTGAAAATGTACAAATAGTAAAACCCAGGTAATAATCGCTGGCTGGCCCACAGCAGCTGTGAGAGGCCTCGAGCTGGAAGATACATATGTGCCAACTTCAAAGATATTGCAATGTGGGGGGGGGGGCATGTGTCTGGGATTCAGTAAAGAATGGGAGCATCTATTTTGCACTTGGGCGAGTTGGTAAATAACAGCAACATTGAACAACAGAGGGAACACAATCTGAGAAGCAAGTTTGGGAAAGCAATGAGATCCTTTAGGGACACTTTGTACTGAAGATGGCAGTGGGAGATGCAGGGATGGGTCCCCTGGAGGTATTAGAGGTAGGAGGCTGATGCCCAAGAGGGTAGGTGCTAGAAGGAAATACTGGAAAACTGCAGTTTGCTGATGGTGGGAGAGCCAGAGAGGAGGAGGAGAGAAGATATGATGGTTAGTGGGTTTTCTGTTTATTTTTGCTTCTGTTTTAAATATTTTTAGTGATTCTTTGAGAATTTCATACAATGTATTTTGACCTTATTCGGATCCCGTCCCCAATCTCCTCTCAGATGCACCCCCACATCCTCAACCCCCTTGCTTCATAATCATTATTATTTTTGTTATATTTTATTTATTTGTATTTTATGTGTATGAGTGTTTTGTCTGAATGTATGTAACTATACCACATGAGTGCAGTGACTGTGGAAGAGAGGAGAGCACATTGGATCTCCTGGAACTGGAGTTACAGATGGTTGTTAGCCACCATGTTGGTGCTAGGAACCAAACTTGGGTCCACTGCAAGAGCAGCCACTGCTCTTAACTGCTAAGCCATAACTTTATCTCTCAATTATTTTTTAAGGACCATCAAGTCTAATTTGTGTTCTCCAAATGCTATTGGGTATGGGTCCATCCCCTGGAGTACAGTCAACATACCCAGCATCACACTCTTAAAGAAAACTGACTCTCTGTTTCTCTCCCAGTATCTATGAACTGCCAAAAGTTTCTCAGCTATGGCTGGGGCTCCTTGCCAACCTCCCCACTCCATCCTGGGATTTTGGCTCCTGGCTCTGACTTGTGTATCCTGTCACAGTGCTGTTGGGTTCATATGTGCAACTATCCTGTTATGTCTGGAAAACAGGATTTCCTTGTATTTATCCACCACCTCTGCCTCTTATAATCTTTCCACCCCCTCTTCCACAATGATCCCTGAGCCTTGGGAGGAGAGGGTATGATATTGATGCCCCATTTAGGACTGAGCACTCCACAATCTCTTATTTTCTGCATGTTGACAAATTGTAGGTCTCTGTGTTAATCAACATCTGCTGCAAGAAGCTCCTCGAGTGTGAGTTTAGAGATTCGTTAATCTGGTAGGTCTGCGGTTGCACATGTGCCACACGATCCCGCTGGAGGTGGCAGTGGCAGAGGGAGGGTTAGCTGGCTGGTGGGACTTGGGGAGGGACTCTGAAGGGACTCTGGCAGATGGGGGGGGGATCTTGAGGGTACCATGCTGTGATGATTAGTTTTAATTGTCAACTTGACACAATCTAGAATCATCTGGGAAGGGACGCTCAATGAGAAATTGAACCATGGCATGCCTGTGAGGGGTTTTCTTAGTTGGGTCAATTGAGGTGGAAAGACCCCTAACTAAATGTGTGTGGCACCATTTCATGGACTGGGTGGGCCCAGGACTGAATGAAAAGGACAGAGCAAGCTGAGCATGTGCATGCATGCATTAGTTCACTACTCCCTGCTCTTGACTGCAAACGCAGTGTGACCAGCTGCTTCAAGTTCCTCCTGCCTTGACTGCCCCAAAATGATGGACTATATAACGGGGAATCGTGAGCTAAAATCCACCACTTCTTCCTTAAGTTGTTTTTGACAGCATATTTTATCACAGCAACAGGGAAATATCCTAAGACAGAGGACTAAGGACATTCCACAACCGCCTCTATTCAGATGACAGGCAGGATGGAGAAATGGTCCCAAGGGGCAAGGAGAAGCAGGAAGTACAGTTACTTGGAAACCAGGAGGCACAGGGTACCAAAAAGGAAAATGTAATGTAGCCAGTGTCATCCAGGGAGGAATATTAAGTCTTAGAGAGATGCTAGGTCTTGATTTCCATCTCTGAAAACAGTCCTCTCCAATATTCTTCCTTTCAGTGAACAATACAACCATTGACCCAGCTGTTTGGTTTAAAGCCTAAGGGGCATCTTTGATGTGTTTTTGAAACCCTCACCACCTATTGGCTCTGCCTTCAAAACAAACCTAATGCCACCCCTCTCTTCTGGTCCCAACCTCCAGTCCCTCTTGCCAGGTGCTGCTCCCCTCCAACTTCTCCCATTTGAGCAACCAGAAGTATTTTAATCAAAA
Organism: Nannospalax galili; assembly: GCF_000622305.1. NCBI lineage: Eukaryota > Metazoa > Chordata > Mammalia > Rodentia > Spalacidae > Nannospalax > Nannospalax galili. The sequence continues at coordinate 159,481 of NW_008349093.1, read as the reverse complement.
TGCTAGCAAGTATGTGAATAAAAAAGTCATTAGTAATGAAGAAAAGACATTGAAAGAATGGCAAGTCGTCACTGTCCCTACACAGCTCTCCCTGACCCTCAGCTTCAGGCCACTCCACTCCAATCTCCATCCATCTCAGCTTTCTCTTTGTCCCCCTTATCTGTTTCTTAAATGCTCGTTGTATTTATTCATCTATGTGTCTTCTTCAACTAGGAGGTAAGCTTCAAGACAACGGGGGCTTAATTTTCCTTATTCATTGTTGTATCCATAATAGTGAAAAGAGCACTCAGTAAACACCTCTTGCAAAAATAAGCTGACCAATCTCATCAAGAAAAGCCCTGGGGCAGGTGGACACAAGAGCCACATTGCAAGGAGGGGAGGGAAGGGAAGTTAAAGAGGCACTGACCACTGCCTAAACAGGCTGGCTCTGATGCTTCGGAGGCAGCAGCTAACAGGAAAGGATCCAGCCTCCATCCATCTATCTGTCCCTCTGCAAAACCCTGAGAAAGCTGAGCTGTGAGCTGTGGCACCAGGCCCTGATGGGTACCTAGTTACCTTGGCCATACCTGGGCCTGAGTCCTGCCCTACCTCGTGTCCTGGTTAGAGTCCTGGGCCAACCTCACCAGGTTGTGCACCAGCATGTCTGTGTTGTCCCTGGTTCCTGAAAGAAGTTTCTCAGCTCCAATCTGCTCCAGGACAGCAGAAAGATGCTTGGCAGTGCATTTCCGGACTAAGGGGTTCCGATGGCTGAAAAGAAACACAATCACAGCCAAGTGGTCGGTCACAGAGTAAGGGTTTGGAGGCCCCAGACTAACATACACACAGAGCTAAGATTGTAGACTGCAGACCTATGTTCATGCCAACCATGGCTTTAAAGCCTGTCCTCTGTGAGCTGGGGGTGTCTTTGAGGAAACAGTAGTCAGTTCCTGATGATGGCTGAAGGTGACCACGGGGACATGCAGTGAGACGATGTTCCCTAAATGGGCCTGTGTATACACAGGGCCTTCTTGAGCTAAAGTCATCCTGTCCACACATGTGTGTCCCAATCTTTCCTCAACTTAGGAAAACCCTTCCCAATCAATGTCTCCTTCTCCCAGTTCCACAGGCACAATCAAGCGTCTCCTCTGAAGTGGCACCTGCTTGGTCCCTTGGTAAATACAGTTGCACCCTTATACCCTAGCCCCTCAGTCAGGCAGCTAGCCCCCTGGGAGTAGGTGCCATGCTGACTCTCTGTTGTGTCACCCTGGTTCCTGCTGGTGTTCAGCACATGCCTGTTATTTAGTGAGAGTTTAGCACACATTTGTGCAACTTAACTGGGTGATTTGGTCATTGCAACAGGTAGAACCTGAACTCTGATAAGAGAAACCCGTCATGGTGTCAACTTCTTTCAAGCAGGGCTTCTATGTCCACAGCTCATCAGACAGCACTGACACCACACACACGCTTACACACACATACAAGAACATACATACACACACACACACACACACACAGTGTCCCACATCAATGGAACACGTAAAACTCTCCTCACTCAGTGTAGCCCATAGGCCTATGCTTTGGAAGCTAAAGCTGAATGTACATGTTAGCACAGGAGATCCAAACATACGAGCCCTGTTATGGGCTTCTAAAGGACACATGACCTGGTTCTTATTGACAATGATCAATTATTATACCCCCTGTGTCAGGCACTGTGCTGGCTCCTTTTACCCATCATCTCCCATCAACTCCATGAATTACTACTATCATTCTGCAGATGAGGACACTAAGGCAAAGGGAAGAATCTACAAAAAGCACCATTTCTCCCAAGGTCATTCAGCCACAACCAGTGCTCAGTAAATGTTAGGTAAGGTTCTAAAAACTGTCTCTGGAGCCATTCACTGATTCCTCAGAACTACCTCGGGTGATGGGCACCATTATTATCCCCATCAATGAGGAAACAGAGGCCCAGAGAGGGGACCCCACTGCAGGATGTGAACCCAGGCAGTGGGGTTTGGGAGTGGCTCACATTTCACAATAGATAGTGAGGCAATAGCCAGGATCTGCTGGCCAACACAGCAGGCCCTAGATCTGCTGAGAAGCAGGTGCCACAGTGTGATGACTGACTTACAAGGGCAGAGAGGTGTTATTGCTCTGTGGGAAGAGGGGCTTGGAAAATGCCTTTGGTTTTGCTGTTGGGTTGTGACATGAGGGGAAGTAAGTTGGGCTCTAACAGTAACCCAATCTCCTCCCTCATGAGAGAGGCCAGCTTTGCTCCTGGCTGTCCTCACTGGTTCTACATTTCATCAGAAAAAAACATGCTCTCCTGGGAGAGATAGGAGCCCCTGAGGCACAGCTGAGGCTACCTCTGCAGCCTTGTCTCCCAAGCATTACCATGGTCACCATGCACGTTCCCCAGTCTGTGAAGAAAAACAGCACTCCCCCTTCCAGTCAAACTCAGCCCATTCTCTCCATCCTGGCCTAGAAAGGGTAGCAGGAGCCCTCTCAAACCAGGATCTTTCTCCCCCACATTTGCTATGAAGCCTGCAGTAGGCACCTTCAGCACCCTGACCCCCAACATCCCAAAAACCCTCTGTAATGCAGTTTCTGCTTCCTTCCTCCCTGTCCCTTTCTCCCATTCTTCCATGTTCCTTTCATACTCCAAGTCCTCGCCCCTGACACACACCCCAGACAGCAGGCAGCACATACTAGACACCCGCAGAGGTGAGGGCCCCCAGGGCACGAGCAGGGGTGACGTTTTCCACCATGGCACCCAGGGCCCTGTTGGCTGCACGCTGAATGAACTCGCTGGTGTTCCCCATCTTCTGAAGAAGGCAGCGGGTGATCTCTTCAGCCTCCTGGTCCATGTTCTTCTTTAAGGACCGGAAAAGGTCTCCCAGAGTACTGATGGCCAGGCGGGACACCTTAGAGCGGAGATTAGTGACCTTGGAGAGAGAGGAGAAGGGACCTCCAGGATGGTTGGACCTCCCCAAGGGCTCTGAATACATACAAGATGGATACTAGGCTGACTCCCCTCCCATCTTCTCACCACCCCAAACCCCCACCCTCATCTTTGACCATACTAGAAAAGAGAACCTTTCCATGTCCTTGGGTAGAACAGCCTCATTTTGTTATCATAACTATTAATTCCATCTTCATCATTGTCTGAAATTTGCATACTTGATCTGCAAAGTGCATGCTATATTTCAAATCAGAATATTTCCCACAGGTTATAGCCCCACCCCTGGTTCCAGATCAGCTTTCCACTAGTTGTATCTACCATCAATCATATGAACAAGCTGCACCTCATACTCCAACTGCCATGAATAGAACCCTTCTCACTGCCATGCCTTCTGCACCATGATGAACTGAAATTTCTCAGAAACATGAGCCAAAATAAATCTTTCCTTAAGTGTTTTGTCATAGTCATGAGAAAGGAGCTAGTTCAGCACATTTACAAAACCTGTCCACTTTATTCTTCACAGCTACTAGAAGACCTATGACACTCATTTTGCAAAGGGAGACACCAACCCTCAACCACGTGACACCTCCAGCCTGTGTCAACACATTGTCTTCTGTCTGTATTCATAACTCACCTACCCTCACTAGAGCAGCCAGTTCCCAAGGGTGTGGACTAGCCTCTACAGGGATCAAGCTCATGTTACTGCCTTTCAGAGTGGAGCTTAGGCTGATCTCCATGCAGGCCTTAGAAAATGCTACACAGCCCAAGGTTGGAGATCAAGTCCAGAACATTCCATCCTTCCTCAGGTATTTTGAATTTATAGGACAGCAGAGGTTGTGACAAATGAGCAATGTGACTTCAAATGTTTCAATTCCCAAAGATAACAAATAAAGAAACCCCAGGTCTCAGTGTTCCAATCTAAAGGACAGGTGATAACTGGAGGCTGAGAGATAAAATGGCTAATGCTCTTGGAAGCCACAGACGCTTGTGGTTTCTGTGTAACTCACCTGAGCAGCTGCACAGGGAAGAGGGAGTGGACTGGGGGATCTGGCAAAGCACACAAGCTATGGGGAGGTCTCACCTCCACGGTTACTGCCAAGGACACATCATGCAGCCTCGCACCAAGGACCTCCGAGTGACAAGCTGCCAGGCGCTGGATGCTCACCAGGCCCTTCTCCTTCATCTGCCTGAGAAGAAAGGCCAGGCCTGTCACGGGAGGGAAGGAGGAAGGAGTCCTGTTCCTCTGCAGACAACCCCCAGCAGGGTGCAAGTCCCTGGCCTCAGGGGCAGGGCTTCTGGGGTGTCACCAGGCCTGGAATCCTAGCAGCTCAATACAAGCTGTTTTATGGGCTCCTGGCTAGCCCTCCCCTCTGGGAGTGCTGGGATCTGAGCCACCCAGGACACATTTGGTCCTTTGATACAAGGTGACACCTTCGAGAGGATACTGTAAAGTGAGGCTGAGGATGGGGAAGGCCTCTGTGAGTGTTCTGGGCCCCAAGTCATCACTTCAGTCATGACTGAGATCTTATGTCCCATTCGTGTAGTGGCAGGACACTCCTATAAAACTTGATTTAGATGGAGATTAGCTCTGTTAGAAGAATGCTTGCCTAGCCCTGGATTTAATTCTCCCAGCACTGCAAAAGTAGGGCATGGTGGCACACACGTGTCATCCCAGCACTCAGGAGGCAGAGGCAGGAGGATCAGAAGTTCAAGGTCATTTTCAGTGCATTCAAGGCCAGTCTGGAATACATGAGACCCTGTATCAAAACAAATAAATGAACTCAATTTAGATAAATAAAACTGTGACCTTCCCCCACCTCTATATTTCATAATCAAGTTCCTAACTAGCTGTGCCTGGCTCTGGCATGTCACAGAACAGTGAAAGGGCAACTTAGAAGGGCCCAGGGCATGTACAAGAAGTTAGAAGCACTACATACATACACCCACACATGTGTGCATGCATGCATATGCATACACACTTCTAAAACAGTAGAACCCAGGGTTGGAGAGGAGGGCAGTTGGGGGCAGGAGCTCTTCTGCAACCCTCCTAATTAGCTCAACCCCCACATAACCCAGGCCACACAGGGAAGGCGCCTCCTCACCAGTCATTTCTGTTGAGGCACTGGAGGGCATCTGTCAACCCCACCTCTGGGTTGGAGAAGGGCCTCAACTCCCTGAAGGCTCTCAGATCCATCTCCTCTTCCTCTTCCTCCCACTCAGGAGAGCCCAAGGTAAGCACAGCAGGTAACGAGTTAGCTGCATTCAATGGAGAAAAACAGCAAGCTTCACCCAGGAAGACAAGTAAGCAGCTATTCATTCAAACCCTCAGGTGTCATGCCTGGTCCCCCCATGCAGGCCACCACGAAGAAAGAAGGACCTAGATATGCAAAGCCAGAACCTGGGCCTCACCTCCACTTAACTTTCTACCAATTGTTCATGCCAGTGAAAACTCTATTGTTATAAACACATTGGCCCAGACTGCTTGGTGTCAGTCACATAACAAAGCCCACTGTGTCTGTGACTCAGCCCCAGTCTTTTCCCACCTTGGTTGGGATGTGGCCCAGTGAGTCACTGAAATGCTCCCTACTCAGTTGATGGTACTCTGATCGTGCTCCCACCCATGAGCCTCCGCTCCTTCCGTCCTAGCATCCCTCCTCTTGTGAGGTTGCCTGAGCATGAAAGCACTGATAGGCAGGTGGCTGAAGGAAGGCAGAGGGGCGGTGAAAAGCTCTGGAGGAACAGGGAGGAACTCCAGAGATGTGCCCACAGCTCTTCCTCCAGCATGCAGCCAGGACAGCTCTTTGACATGTCTCCCTTCCTGGCTAGTTCTATTCTGAGGTTTACCTGGTTCTCCATCCCTAGAAGGAGATCCTGGGTCTGGGTATGTGATTGTAATTTTGCGTGCGTGCATGTGTGTGTGTGTGTGTGTGTGTGTGTGTGTGTGTGTGCGCGCGTGCGCACAGTGTTAGAGATTGAGCCCATGGCTTTCTAACATGCCAGGCAAGCATTCAACCAACTGAGCTACAGCATCAGCTGTCTCTACTTTTTATTTTAAGTCAAGGTCTCACTAATTTGTCCAGGCTAGCCTTGGACATGCAACCCTCCTACCTCGGTCTCCAGAATAGCTGAGATTATAGGCCTGTACCACCACCCCCAGCTAGTGGTGAGCACATCTAAGCAGAGAGATAGCCCTTTTCTTAAACCAAGTCACAAAGACCTCCTTCCTATTAGCCTGTCCTGAGGGCATGATCCTGCAGGCCTCCCTGTCCTTCAGAGGCAACACAGACATGAATTACATATGGTCTGTGACGCTTTTGAGAAGTACTGGTCCATTCAGGGGCAGGAGCAAGTCAGCCGGTTCTACTACCCTCCCTACTTACACACACACACACACACATAGGACCCCACAGGGGCCACTCCAGCATCTAGTCTCTAGAGTTTGTGTTGACTTTATCTTAGCCTGCCACTCCCATAAAAGCTTTTCAACAGTGTTCCTAAGTATGTCTTGCCACAAGTGGCCCAGGAATTTCCATTCTCTGCACACACACATGCAGAAGGAACTAAGGAGACACAGCTGAGCTGATCTAAATGCACCTGGTCCCCTGAGAAAGGCTAGAATCTCATGAGGTTCATTAGGAAGGCTAGGACAATCAAGTGTTCAGTCCTGAAATCCCATCATTTCCAGGGAGACCAAAGAGTTGGTGCAAGTGTAACTGATGAAGCAACTGAAGCAGTGCTATGGTGGTTGTCAAGAGAAAGAAGAGGATTGCGGTTCAAGGTTCAAAGTCAGCTCCAGGGAGGTCATAAGAGGAAGATGTGGCCTTTTCTTTTTCAATATTTTATTTATTATTTTTATTTTATGTGTATGCATGTATTGCCTGCATGTAGGGAAGTACACCCATGTCGTGCAACGCCTACAGAGGACAGAAGAGGCTACCGGATCCCTGGAACTGGAGTTACAGACAGTTGTTAGCTGCCATGTGGGTGCTGGGATCCGAACCCGGGTCTTCTGCAAGAACAACCAGTGTTCTCAACAACTAAGCCAATTCTCTCTCTCTCTCTCTCTCTCTCTCTCTCTCTCTCTCTCTCTCACACACACACATTCTAGGGATCAATCCCAGGGCCTTGTACATGCCAGGCAAGTGCTCTATCACTAAGCTAAATCCTCAGCCCACCATAGCTCTTAATTGCCTATAATTTTAACTTACTTTTTACTTTCCTTCAAATTAAGCCTCTTTCTAAATCCTAAATAAATTTATTTTAAAGGAAATTTTATGTCCCTACCTTAATAAGTAAAGTACTGTTACTAGTCATATACTAGGATGTTTACAGTAAAAGGAGAATAATATTTAAACCCTTAGCTATAAAATTTCAGCTAGCCTCTAAAGTCTTTGAGCTTAAACATGGATCTCTTTGTTAAAACAAGAAAAAGGTGAAGGTAAGCATGGTGGTACACACCTATAACCCCAGCACCTGAGAGACTGAGGCAGGAGGATCAAGAGTTTGGGGCCAGTCTGGGCTACGTATAGACACTGTTATACAAATGATGATGATGACGATGACGACAACGACGATGATGATGGCGATGATGACGATGATAATGACTGATGCTAAAGACTAGTCCCAAATTAAGGCTTTCTGTTTGACAGTCAAAAAGATAGACTGAATGGAAAAGGGAGGTGATTCAACATTATTTATATACTAAAACTAGGCTTTAGTCAGCGGACATTATCTACTACATCACACTGAAGGAAACTCTGAATCAGATGGACTATTTTCAGTTTTTTTAGTAACAAAATCTGTTCAAATTAAGCCTCATTTGAATGCCTAGTCTACAAAAAAAAAGTGAGGCAAAATAGAAGCTCTTCTGGAAGAACTGGACAGAACTCCCCCTGGTCCTTTGGTACCTTCTCTAAGACCTGCAGATCCCCTGATCCCAATCTTCAACCAGCTAGCCCTGACATTTTGCAGCCACAAGCAGGCATCCAAGCTCTTCCCAAATATCCCATTCTCCAAAATCCCACTTCTACCCCCATAGCCTACTTCCCAGGCATTTGCCAGCATCTTTGGTCCTGGTATACCAGTGACTCCTTTAGAACATGTCAAGTCAGCTGGCAAACCTAGATGTGACACTGTGGGCCCCCTAGCCTGGCCCACAGATGATTATGAGTCCCAGACACTGGTTCTCTTCCTAATAAGGTGACCCCTACCCTACCCACCCCCCAAGTTGAACATGAGCAGCAAGCCAAAGACAAGCAGCTGAGGTACCCACTTCTTGTGCACCAAGACATTCTGAGGTGGCACAGGCAGAGGAGGTCTGAACCTCACCTGATGCGTGGCGGGCAAAGCTGGGTTCCTGCTTGCTGACGGGGATGCTGGGCAGGGAGGCTCGGTTAGCCCGCTTCCTCGGGATGACGCCAACGTTGTTTCTGCGTGGGTTGCTCAAACCAGTGGGCACAGACAAGGTTCCACTGCCTCGAAGTGGAAGGAGGCCTATGGAAAAAGTCCTAGACTGAGCAGGTCCTCTGTCCCTCTGACCCCAAGGTCCTGTGGAAAGGGGAGCATCAGCGGGTGGTGAGAGACAAGGGCATGACTCCCTACCCTGTCTCAGGATGCAGAGGGTGGGAAGCTGTGGGCAGCCCATCTTTTGGAAATCTGAGCGACTAGGAGTTGACCAGAAGGCTTCCCCAGTGCACCAGTACCTTCCTTCACTAAGGTTCTCTGAGGCTCAGTGCCCTGGGAAGCCAGCTCTCGCTCTGGCTCCGCCTCTGCCTCCTTTGCCCTCCGAAGCAGTTCCATCTCCTTCAGCTGCTTCAGTCGCATCTTTTCCTGGGCAGACTTGGAAATGGTGACTTGGATCTAGCACAAGGTCAAGGAAAACTCTAATGACCTTGGGAACCCCACCATTTTTTCTATACCTTCAGTTCATTCATTCAATCAAACAAGAAAACTGTTGCAGGAGGGATAAAAAGAGCAAGTCCTGGCCCCCAAAGAGCTTCATGGAATGGTGTGGGGAGAGAGTCCTGGCCCCCAAAGAGCTTCATGGAATGGTGTGGGGAGAGAGTCCTGGCCCCCAAAGAGCTTCATGGAATGGTGTGGGGAGAGAGTCCTGGCCCCCAAAGAGCTTCATGGAATGGTGTGGGGAGAGAGTCCTGTGTCCTAAGAGCTTCATGGAATGGTGTGGGGAGAGAGTCCTGGTGTCCTAAGAGCTTCTCGGAGATGGAGGGGACAATAAATAGGCCAATCTGACATATCATATAAGATATGCTAGTTAAGTGTGGTGGCTCATGCCTTTAATCCCAGCACCCGGGAGGCAGAGGCAGGCAGATCTCTGTAAGTATGAGGCCAGCCTGGTCTACATAATTAGTTCCACGTCAGATAGGGCTACATACCCTGTACATACTCCATCTAAAAAATATATTTATATGCTAAAAGAAAAGTAGAAAGACAGATGATGGTGGCTTTGATAAGAAAACCCTTTAAACAAGGGACTCCCTTCAGTGAACTGTGAATGAAGACACAAATGAAGAGAAGTACCAGGCCACAGTCTAGGAGAGAAATGTTTTAGCAGAGGAATGACTGCAAAGGCCCTGAGGTTGGAAGGGCCCAGCTTGGGTGGAAACACTCCGAGTCAAAGCAGGGATAAGCCACCAGGACAGGAGGAGGCAGGATCCAGCTCACACTGATTCTTACAGCCCATGACAAGGGCTTAGGCTTTTCCACAGAAGGACACAAGAAGCCATTTAAGGTCTTGAACATGACAGGACAGGATCCAGCTTCCATTTGAGGAAAGCAGCTTTTCCAAGTGCTGGACTTTCATAACATTTTAGTTTGAAAAAGATTGAGACTCATAAGAAGTTATAAAAGTGGTAGCCTGGAGCAGGCTCAGTGGTTAAGAGTGTGTTCTGCTCTTCCAGGGGACCAGAATTCAGTTCTCAGCAGCCATGTCTTGTGGCTCACAACCGCCTATAATTCCAACTTCAGGGATTCCAATGCCTTCTTCTGATCTTTGCAGGTACCTGCACACATGTGGCATTCACTCACACAGACACATACAACATACACATTAAAAAATTAATATTAAAATTGGGGAGTCAGGCATGATGATACATGCCTTTAATCCCAGCACTCAGGAGGTAGTGACAGGCAGATCTCTGTGAGTTCGAGGCCAACCTGGTCTACACAGTGAGTTCTAGGCCAGCTAGAGCTACAGGGAGACCCTGTCTCAAAAAAAGCAAAAAACAAACACACAAAAATAATAAAGGAGGCAAGGCTCAGGGTTAAGAACCCTTGCTGCTCTTGCAGAGGACTTGGGCTCAGCTGCCAGCACCCACATGGCAGCTTCCAGCTGTCCATAACTCCAGTTCCAAGGGATCCCACACCCTCTTCTGGCCTCTGAGGGAAGCAGGCAGGTCCATGTACAAATATACATGGAGGAAAAATCTTCATACACATAAAATAAAAATAAATCTTTTTAAAAAAAAAATAAGTTGTAAAAATGGAACAAAGAGCTCTGTATGCCCTTCACCTAGCCTCCTCCAATGATGCTATCTTCTGGAACCATACAACAAAGACTTCCATTTCCCAATGACTGTGCTGACTGTTGCATAGGAAGAATGTAGAACAGGTGGGAGCATAGAGAACCATTAGGGGATAACAGTTTGAGGCAAGGTGAGGATGGGGGTGGACCAGGGCTCATGGGCATGGGGACAGTGAAGCAAGCAGTCTGTAGGCATGCTTTATGCTTCACACATAGAGCTAGTTCTGCCAATCGATAAGGTATGGGGAGAAAGAGGAAGTAGCCAAGGGTAGGACCAAGATCTGGGGTCTGGGCAGTTAAAAGGATGGAGTTGCCATTCACTGAGTGGAAACACTGTGAAGTAGGGATTCAAAAGTTGAGTTTTAGATATGGTAGGTTTGAAATCTAATTAATTAGATATCAAGTGGAGATACTGGAGGTCAGGGGAAGGTGGCTGGTGAGGGCTTTGAGCATCTTTAGTCTAGACACAGTACCTAGCATCAAGTACTGGAGCACATCTTCTGGGGTAACCAAATAGCCCAGAGGACAGAGGACCAAGCCCTGGGGACATCCTGTCTAGAGGTTAGGAAGATGGAGGGGCCCACAGGGGAGGCAAGGAATGAGCTGCTGAGAGCCAAGACAGAGTGCCCCCTTCTCATCTCTGTCCCTAGGTAGAGAATTCAAGAGGGCTGCATCGCAAGCTGAGTCAAAAGCTGCTGCTGGGGCAGAAGAAGACTGAGATGTGGCTGCATCTGAGACCTCAGTGGGGCAGTGGGAACTAGAGCTGCCAGCCTGAGGCGCACTCTGAAGAGGCAGTAGTTTTGGTTTGCTTTCATCATATAAAGATGAAAAGGCTAATGAGAGCCAGTGGGATGCTTGGGAATGATTCAGTTTCAGGGAAGACCTTACTGCACAGGCTAGAGTTGGAGCACTGGATGGATGGAGCCAGAACAGGAAATGGTGGTAAGTGAGTGGGACCTTGGAGCTCGGATAACGTCCAGGTGCTGCATGGAGGTTGGGTGTGTGACTTGCAATACCAGTTCTGGAGTGAGTGGCTGCGGTGAGTTAGAAGCTAAAGATAAACCATAGAATTTTCAGGTTCTCCCTCGTTAGAATGCAGCCTGTCCCTTGTTACTGTTAATATAGCATCCCTAACTATAACATAACATAGTGCCTGCTCAGGGCAGGCCCTCAAGATCTGTTTCCTGAGCTAAGCTGTTATATCTGTTTCAAAGAATGAGCACAGGGGTCTCATAACAATGACTCTGTAAGTTTAACTAAATTCATCCCAACCAGAGAAAAGAAGTCACCTCCCCAAGGTCACCTTGCAAGTGCAAGGTATTTGTCAGCCTGTCAAGTACAGCTTTGGCCCATCAGCCTCTGAGTCAGCTGCCTCTCAGTTACTATCTTGGGGGTCAGTTCAAATTACTCACCCTGGTTCACCTAAGCCTTCTGTCCTCTTCCCAGCATCCTGCTTCCTTCCAACCCACATATGACCTTCTTCTGTCCTTCCTCCTCCCCTTCCATCTGTGTTCTTGCCTGTCCCCATTCCCCACCATGGTCCTTAGCTCCCTCCTTGTTTCTCTTCCTCTCGGCATCCCTTAACCCCAAATGGTCCACAGGCCCAGACCGTAAGTGTTTGGGGCAGCTGCCTCTATAATTCTTGACTCTGCCTTGTTTCCTACCAGCAGGCCCCACACAGCAGATTCCTGAAGCAAGTTTGCATTTATCCAGTTGGATCTCAACTTCTTCCTCCTCTCTCTTCCCTGATACCTTGGTGCTGGTCCTCTTCTGGTCCTCTTCTTTCAGCAAGGGGTGGGCTTCTTTGGCATGGCTGAAGAAGGAAGCTGTCAGCGTAGGGGCAGACTGTGATGAAGCCAGGGACTTCTCAGGGGCTGCAGCAGACCTGGCTCTGACTGCTGGGACCAAAGGCTTTGGCTCTGAGGAGTCAAGAGCAGGGATGGAGCTGAGGACAAGGGGAACCCTAGACTGTCTCTGAGTCCCTGACCCTATGACTGATGAACTTTACTCTCCAGGCCCTCCACCCTCAGTCCCTCCTGGCTCACACTTCCCTGATGAAGAAGCTATATTTATTCTACAAAGTAGCATTGCCAGAAATGCTGAGGATGGCATCATTCTCCATTCATTCACTCATTCATTCATTCCTTTAAAAAGCAAGCATTACAGAGCTTATTCTAAGATGAAGAAAGAGTCAGAAAACAGGGTCAGGGAGAGAAAAAAATAAAACAAGCCTGCTGACCATTTTATGCCACTCCAACAGAGTTGGGAGGGGCCAGAGAACTTTGGATCATTAGTCCAACCCTCTCATTTCACAGATGGGAACGCTGAGATCTAACAACCTTCAGGTGCCCTTATGATTGATTAATATATAAATTTATGGGTTGGAGACATGGCTCGGCAGTTTAAGAGCACTGGCTGCTCTTGCAGAAAACCTAGCTCAAATCCCAGCACCCACATGGTGGCTAACAACCATCTGTAGCTCCAGTTCCAAGGGATCCGACATCCTCTTCTGGCCTCCATAGGCATTGCATGACATGGGTGCACTTACATACATGCAGGTATAACATTCATATACAAAATAACAAAATAAAATAAAATTTAAATAAAAATAATAAAATACAAATTTATTTTCAAACAATATCAATTCCATAGAATCTCTTTGTCACTCTATATTTTCCCAATCACTGGATTTAAAAGTACTTTTTTTATTGTGAAGGCAGAGATGAGTTCCTTAATTTTCTCCTGCCTATAAATTTGATCACTCACTATCCTTGAGAGACACAGCTAACCAGGGGTCCACTGGGATTGGAGATGCCACCTGGAGATACCAGAGACTGGAAAGGGTACCTTGAGTCTAAGTTTCTAGACAGGCTCCTTGGTCACTGGGTCCTCTGCCTTTATGAAGGGTTCCTCTGCTTGGGGCTAGGAGAAGGATTAAGAGGTGGGGTGACTAGGAGCTAGGAAGTCAAAGGTGGGGCAGACGACACAGTATCAGGAACCAACTGACCAGGACAAGGTCTGCAGGATGCCACAAGATTTGGAACAATAGCAGAATGGCCCCTACTATATGGTATTGGGCAATGTCATCCACAGCAACAGTCACAATGTTCTAAGACTTTATACCTACTTCTTCACCTACACCCCTAAGGAACACCTAGAGAGGCTTGTCTGAGTAGCCTGTCCCTATTCACTGAGCACTAGTGACACGGCCTCCTGGCCCAAACCCCCATGCCAGCCATCTAGCTCATAAGGATGTTTGGCATACTATATGCTTCAATCCAGGCATCCTGAGCTTATTTCACACAGTTGAGCTAGGGAGCCAGGAGAAGCAGCTGCCATTAGGGTATCCCTACGAGGCCTGCCTCTCAGGCCCAGCTCAGTAGCCTGTCCTAGAGCTTGCTAGGCAACAGCCTAACCACTCTTCCAGGTGCCTTGCCTACTGAGCTGATAAGCAAGGGGCCTGCAGGAAGCTACTTACCCTCCTACCAGTCAGCACAACAGCAGCCACCTGCAGCCTGGGCTCAGAGTGCCTCTCAGAGGCTGTGGCCTCTTTCCCCTGACCTTTAAATATTTAATTTATTTTTTTTATTTTATGCGTATGCATGTATTGCCTTCATGTAGGTAAGTGCACCCATATCATGCAATGCCCACAGAGGACAGAAGAGACTGCCGGATCCCCTGGAGTTACAGACAGTTGTTAGCTGCCATGTGGATTTCGAACCCGGGTCTTATGCAAGAACAGCCAGTGCTCTTAACCGCTGAGCCATGTCTCCAGCTCCCTCCCCTGACCTTTAGTACTCACCATAATCCAGCTTCCCTTTATCTCACATGCTCTCCATAGCAGCAGATCATCAGCCGAAGAGATTCCCTTCCACACTCATTCTCCTCCCTTGTCCCTCCGTTCTCTCTCTTCTCTCTCCTCCCTCTTGAAAGCTTCTACCCTTTCCCTACTTACTTCCTGGGGTTGACCCCATTGCCCTGACCTTTGAATCTGCTGGGACCAGCTGACTGAGAGGTTATAAGAGGAGGTTTCCTGTCTCACTCTGTCCAGTGAGGACAGACTTCTCTATCTCCTTAAAACAGAGCAAGAGGCTTGGTGTGTCAGGCCCCTGCTCTGCAGTGGTGTAGCACTGAATGCAAATCTGGCAAGATGGTTTTCTAGACCCTGAGAGTAGAGTGTGTCAGCTCACTGAGCCTCAGTGAGACCTGCATCTGTCAAAAAGGGACAGCACATCTCTGTCGTCTGGGCTACATGAGTTGGTGTGCATCCTGTGCCTGATAGAGCAGACACCAATAAGCACTGCTGCCTTCCTAGTTGCTGGCCCAGGCCTGTCACCACCCTCCAGGTGTAGCAACTTCAGCTTCCCCATCCACCCATGAAGGGCTTGACCTGAGACCCTATAGACCTCCCGTGACCTAATTCCATGACCCAGTTCATGAACACAAAGAACAAACAAGAGGAGTGCTGACAGGAATACATACCCAGAGATTCAGGGGTCTTCTCCAGAGGCCCACTCTCCCGAGTCAATCTTAAAAGAAAGGGAAAGAAAAGAACTCAATGGAAACCAGGAAGTCAGAAACATTAGGGCAAGAAACCCAGGGTTCCTCCATTGTGAGGAGACAGTGAGATGGGGGGTAAAGGGACTGGGTTGGTATCCCAGTCAGAGTGGTAGGAGATGTAGCTCCTTCCACAAGCACAGGGTTGGTTGGATGCTTACCAGACCAGGCCAGGCTGGGAGGCCAGGCACAGCTCTGGGAGGTTCCCTGACTATGTGGTCATCTAGTCCCCAGGCAGCAGCATCCACATGGAAACTGCTGTCCTATACTGGACCCTTTGCCTCTGACTTTACCCTGTTGAGGGGCCTTGGATTTCTCCCCCAAGCCCCTGCTGCCTGTGCTGCCCAAACTAGAGGTTGTAATAGTAGCCTCTTTTTGTAATTGTATTTATTATCTTTATGTGCATATGATGTGGGGGGAGGGTCCATATGTGCTATACGCTCAGGTGGAGGCCACAGGGCAACTTTGTGGAGTCGATTCTCTCCTTCAACCTTTAGATGGGTTCCAGAAATTGAGCTCAGGTTGTCAGGCTTTCATGCCAAGTGCTCTATCCCCTGCCATCTCATTGCCCCCGATACACACTTTTTTTTTAATGTATGTATATGTCATGTATATGCCTTTGTGTATAGGTGTTTGATAGTGTAGAAGTACATGCATGTGGGGGGGGGTGTACATGTGTGAATTGCAGAGAAGCCTAAGGTTGACATCTAGTGTTTTCCTCATCCATCTCCACCTTACACACCGAGGCAGGGTCTCTCACTGAACCTAGAGCTCACTGTCTCGCTAGTCTGGCTAGCCGGCTTGCTCTGAGAATTCTGCCTCCACCCCTCACACACTGGGATTATAGGTGGACCACGATGTCCACCAGTTTTTATGCACTTCTAGGCATCTGCACTGCAGCTCATGTTGTACTGAAAGTGCTCTACCCACTGAGTCATCTCCTCGGCCATATGGTGGCCTTTTGAAGTCATAACTGGTCTTACCCCACACCAAAGAGCCTTTGATGGCATGTCTTTCCTTCAAGATAAAGCCTACCTACTCAGGTGAGAATGTGTGGGTCCCTCAGGCAGGGAAGCATACTCTTTGAAACTTCCTAAATGCCAAATACCAAATGCCTGCCTCTTCTTTTGTTCTCCTGTGAAGCGCTATCCACTCTTCATCTTTCAAAATCCAAGAAATTCTCCCAGCCTTAGATGGTTTTCTACTGAGCTTCCCAACATGGCAGGCAGACATCTATCTCACCTCTGACCTCACTGGACTTGGACTGGGTGCTTTCCACAAAATCTCTCTCATCTCCTGGAGTCTTATTCACCTTGATTTCCAAAGCACCTGACACATAGTAGGTGCTTAATAATTTTTAAGTGACTAAGTGGGTAGACAGGTGAATGAATGAATGAATGAATGAATTATGAATGAATGAATGAATGAATGAATGAGGAGGCAATAAATTAAACTTGCCACCCACTTGATAAACAGCCTCAGAGTCAGTGAAGAGTGATCCAAATTGAAGACAGGTAGCTCAAGGCAGGTATTTACTGTGTGACTAATTGACACCAGCCACCAAACTTAACATCATGGGCTTTTGAGATATGGCCCCTGTCTAAGTTAAAGAATAGAATGAGGTCTAAAACAAGACAAAACAAGTAAAATAAATAAAGCATAGAAAGAAATACTCAGTTTAAGTAGCCAAGATGTGTTAATTAAATCAATAAAATGATGGAAAGGAGGTGGGGTGGCCAGGATGTCATGTGACAGGAGCAGAGGTAGTGACTTTCTGTGCTTGCTGCCCTTGAAAGTCACATAGGATGGAACAGGTGAAGCAGGGGTGAAAGGGCAGAGATGGGGTACCAGAACCAGATGGGGTTAAGAAGCACCACATAGGAAGTGAGGCTCTGGCCAAGGAAACAGCATGCCCGCAGAAGGATGGATGGATTTGTAGCACAGGAAGGCAGTGAGCGTGCCCCGTGAAGGTCAGACCAAAGAGGTTCCTCTCAAAGCTGCTGGCAACAGGAGGTGAATGAAGATAGTCACGGGGGGTTGAAAATGGAAGATGAGGCTGGATGGCAAGGAGCTCATGACAGCAGGTCAGGAGCTCTTGAGTAAAGTAAAAAAGGAGCTGTGAGTGCAAACTGAGAGGGAATAGCAGGGACAAGAATGAGGTGGGGGTTTCTGTGCATTTGTTGTAAGAAGGCATCTGGAGATCCTAGAGGACAGCCTGAAAGGGTGTATTCCATCAGGGTAGCTGCTTGGTGGGAGCACAGCAGACCACCAGAGAGTACTGGGTCCTGGCCTCCCTCTGGCCTCCAACTACCAGAGGGCCTGAGAATCCAGGGAACAGCCTGACAGCCCCTAGACCCTGCCTCCACATGGAGGTGAGGATTTTGTGAGGCCCCTCCCAAGGCCCCAGGGAAAACCTGGCTTTGGTCGGGTAAGGCTGAGATCCTAGGGGACAGCCTGAGAGGGTGGGTTCAGACCTCCTCCATCTGGGTAGCTGTTCGGAGCTCAGCAGACCACCAGAGAGTGCTGGATTCTGGCCTCCCTCTGGCCTCCAACTACTAGAGAGTCTGGGAACCCAGATCCTGACAGCCCCTGGATCCTGCCTCCACGTGGTAATGAGCTTCCCCTAATTGTGCCATCCCATCCCCCTACCTAGGATTTTATGAGGCCCCTCCAAAGACCCCAGGGCACATCTGCCTTTGGTAGGCTAAGGCTGGGATCTCAGCAGACCACCAGAGAGTGCAGAGTTCTGGCCCCCCTCTGGCCTCCCTCTGCCATAGGGTTGACAATGCATAGGACTGCCTGAGAGAGCCTGGATCCTGCCTCCACATGGTGAAGGAAGCCTGAGTATACCTGACTGGAACCTGAATTGGGCTTCTGTGGGTACTCCTGAATAGCTGATCTGAAGCCATCAGTTCCCTCCAAAATAAACCTGAAAGAACCTGAACCCTGTACTAACAAGCTTTACATACGGCTCTAGGCACCCTGATAATACAAACAGAAGCATACTTCAACTTAATTCTCATAGCAGAATCATAAACAATAAAAGCAATTCACATGCCAAAACCACAACGAAAGAATAACAAAATGGAAAGCCAAAACAATATGTCCCCAGAAAAGCCCACCAATCCTGTAGTAGAGTTCTACAAAGAGAACCCCCTAGGGATAACC
>NW_008349093.1:139383-140197 GCF_000622305.1 Nannospalax galili | reverse complement strand
GAGACATCTGAATTAAATGATACCATACATCAAATGGACCTAACGGACATTTTTCAATTATTCCACCCACTTTCTACTCAGCACCTCATGAAACTTTTTCAAAAATTGACCACATACTGGGCCACAAAACAAACCTCAACAAATACAAAAATACTGAAATAATTCCATGCATTCTATCGGACCACAAAGCAATAAGGATCAAAATCAACACTGGACGAAGCTCTAGTCACTACACGAACTCATGGTGATTGAACAACACACTCCTAAACAATGACTGGGTCAAAGGAGAAATTAAGAAAGAAATAAAAGAATTCCTGGAATTCAACGAAAAGGACAATACAACACAAGACAACCTCTGGGACACATAACTTCTCTTAAGAGAGAAGTTACAGTCTTAAGAGAGAAGTTAAAAAATTGGAAAGAGCCCAAATAAATGACCTAACACTGCAACTCAAGGCACTGGAAAGGCAAGAACAAATGAAACCCAAACCCAGCAGAAGAGAAGAAATAACAAAAATCAGATCAGAAATTAATGAAATAGAAACAAAGAAAACAATAAAAAGAATCAATGAATCTAAGATCTGGTTCTTTGAAAAGCTAAACAAGATCGACAGATCCTTAGCCCAGTTAACCAAAAGAAAGAAAGAGCAAATCCAAATCAACAAAATCAGAAACGAAAGGGGAAACATCACAACACACACCCAAAAGATCCAAACCATTGTAGGGGAATATCTTAAAAACCTAGACGCTACTAAATCTGAACATCTAAAAGAAATGGATGGATATCTGAAATCATGGGAACCTCCAAAGTTAA
>NW_008349093.1:138986-139329 GCF_000622305.1 Nannospalax galili | reverse complement strand
AAGAAATTGAAACAGTAATACAAAACCTCCCGACTAAAAAAAGCCCAGGCCCAGATGGATTTACAGCAGAATTCTACCAGACATTTAAAGAAGCCAATACTACTTAAATTACTCAAAACAATAGAAACAGAAGGAGAACTCCCAAATTCCTTCTATGAAGCCAGCATCACTCTAATACCAAAACTGGGTAAAGACACAACCAAAAAAGAAAACTATAGACCCATATCCTTAATGAACATAGATGCAAAAATTATCAACAAAATACCTGCAAACCACATACAGACACACATCAAAAAGATCATTCACCATGACCAAGTAGGCTTTATTCCAGAGGTGCACGGAT
>NW_008349093.1:137528-138824 GCF_000622305.1 Nannospalax galili | reverse complement strand
AACATAATTAAAGCTATATACAACAAACCCACAGCCAACATCATTCTAAATGGAGAAAAACTGGAAGCATTCCCATTAAAAGCAGGAACCAGACAAAGATGTCCACTATCTCCTCCTTTTCAACATAGTGACCTAGTGGTCCCCTTCATGTCCCTCACTCGTCCCCTCCCTGTGGAACATTCCACTTTCCTCATCTCCTCCCTAGTAGCATCTCTTCCCTACAAGTAGAGATCCAATTTTGTCAGAACAATTTGATGAAAACACTGTCTTTCCTCCATTGTGCATTCTGGACACCTTTGTCACTTTCAGGTGACTGAAATTGCTTGCATTCATGGTTGGGTCTTCTCTTCTGTTCCATTGATCTGGGTCTCTGTTTTGGGACTAGTACTTTGCTGTTTGCGTGACTATAACTCTTTATATAATCTGAGATCTGGTATGGTAATCCCCCAGCATTTCTCCTTTTGCCTGAAATTGTTTTGGAAATCCAGGGTCTTTTATGCTTCCATATGAATTTTAGGATGGCTTTTTCTAGCTCTGTGATGAATGTCATAGGTATTTTTATTTCCATTGAGTTGAATCCACAGACTACTTTTGTTAAGATGGTCATTTTCTACCATCCTACCAAATGCAATATATAGATTTAATGCAATCCCAATCAAAATCCCTGTGACATACTTCACAGAATTAGACAAATGCATCCTTAAATTTATATGGAGGCACAAAAGAGCTCAGATAGCCAAAGGAACCCTGAGCACAATGAGCAACGCTAGGGGGAGTACTACACCAGATCTCAAAGTATACTACAGAGCCATAGTCATAAAAACAGCATGGTACTGGCACAAAAACAGACACAAAGATCAATGGAACATCACTGAAGATCCAAATCTGAGTACACGCAATTTCAGTCACCTGATATTTGACAATAGTGCCAAGAACACACAGTGGAGGAAAGACAGCATCTTCAACAAATGGTACTGGCAAAACTGGATCTCCACCTGTAGAAGAATGAAGCTAGATCCTTACCTTTCGCCTTGTACAAAAGTCAACTCCAAGTGGCTCAAAGACCTCAATGTGAAACTGGAAACCCTGAAACTATTAGAAGAAAATATTGGCAGTAACTTACAGGATATGGGTGTAGGAAAGGATTTTCTAAATCAGACAAAAGTTGCACAGGAGTTAAGGTCAGCAACCAATAAGTGGGACCTCATTAAACTAAGAAGCTTCTGTACAGCAAAAGAAACAATCAAAAAAGTGAAGAGAAAACCCACAGAATGGGAAAAAAATCTTCACCAGTGA
>NW_008349093.1:129444-136623 GCF_000622305.1 Nannospalax galili | reverse complement strand
TCAAGAAATTCCAATGGACTCTCATATGAACATTTGAAAACTGCCCTGTTCTGACTTTTTTCTAGTTCCCTATATAGAACTTATAATGCTAATTACTCTTACCTTTACTTCTCCTTCACATCTCCTATTCATGATTCAAGGACTTTCTTTTCCCCTAAAGATAAGAGTTACGCAATTTGGGAGTCCTTTAGATATACCCACTGAAGGGGTACTCCAATTGCCTCACCCTGCGTCCCTGTTCAGCATGGAAGAAGCCAGAGTGGTCGGCATCCCTATTCCCTACTGGCAATTTGGGTAACCCCTTCAGAGGATGGCATGATAAGACTAGTAGGTAGGAATTGGCTAGGCCATTAGAGTAAAAAGACCCCAAAGAAATGTAACCAATTTCTTGGCTAAATGTCAAAATGTCCTTGGGCCTGTTAGCAACGTACTCTGTTCCAAGGCCAAAAACGTCAAAAGCATTTGGAGCTTTTCTCTAATCCTTAAAAGATTTTAGGGTTACCTCTTCAGAGGGGGGAATGTTGGAGGGGAGGGAGTGGGCATGGATTTGATCATAACACCTTATACGCACGTATGAAATTCTCAATAAAGTTTTTGTAAAAATTAAAAAAAAAAAGGCGTCCCCCCATGCCACCCCTCCCGTCCCCTGGGGACAACCTGTGAGGACTAGGAGGCACAAGGAACCAAAGACAATGCCAATATCTAAAGACCCAGGCAAGTGCCGGCACCTCAGTGGAAATAAGGAGCCAGTGGGAAGGTGCCCTGTGTGGCCCTGACAACGTGCAGGCCCCTCTTTCTCTAATGCAGAAGTGAGAAACTGGAAGGGTTGGGCATCATATCAAACACGCCTTTAATCCCAGCACTCTGGAGGCAGGGACAGGTGATCTCTGTGAGTTCAAGGCCAGCCTGATCTACATAGTCAGGCAGAGCTACATAGTAAGACCCTATTTTTTTCAAGTGAGAAACTAGAGGTGCCCAGTGAGAGCATGGGCCTCCAGGGAGATGCCAAGTAAGAACAAAGTCACCCACACCCACACAGTCCTGGAGGCCAGGGCACAAGTAAGAACAAAGTCACCCACACCCGCACAGTCCTAGAGGCCAGGGGCACAAGTAAGAACAAAGTCACCCATACCTGTACAGTCCTGGAGGCCAGGGCACAAGTAAGAACAAAGTCACCCACACCCGCACAGTCCTGGAGGCCAGGGCACAAGTAAGAACAAAGTCACCCACACCCGCACAGTCCTGGAGGCCAGGGGCACAAGTAAGAACAAAGTCACCCGCACCCGCACAGTCCTGGAGGCCAGGGGCACAAGTAAATCTTGAGAAGAAAACTAAGAATTTTAAGGATGGCCAGATTTAGGAGAGGGATGACAGGGAGTATACTGGAGACTACTGGAAGGCTAAGATGCAGGTATAAAGTCAGGGAAGAGAGGAAGGAAAAACATTCAAGGGCTATCCACAAGCCAAAAATTTTAGAAAGTCAAGAGTCATGAGATGGGAGGAAGCTGGAGAAAAATGGGAGAGTTCCTAACATCTAGGCCAAAAAAAGAGGGATGAGGAAATGACAACCACACTAGGTAAACCAGGCCCATAGTTCATGAGTGTACACACATACACATATACATACATGCATTCACAGATACCTTCATAGACCCACATCTATCACATACATACAAACATGATCACAGACATGCACATATAGACATATATACACATGCACAAATATCATAGACACAACAAACACATTCACATACTTATAGATCTATGCACATTCACTCTGACATCCATTTGGACTGACCATGGGATGCTGGTAGCCACTTAGAAAGCTCTTCCTGTCCTCCTCACAAGCAGATTCATTATAACACAGAGCCTTGCTCCACTGAGTCTCAATCTTTTCTGTGTATGAAGATCCCTTTTTTTTTTTTTTTTTTTGTCTTTTTGAAGCAGGGTCTCCCTGTAGCCCCAGCTGTCTAGCTGTCCACTATGTAGACCAGTCTGGCCTTGAACTCACAGAGATCTGCCTGCCTCTGCCTCCCAAGTGCTGGGACTACAGGCATGCGGCACCATGCCTGGCTTTTGAAGATCCCTTTTTAAATCCAAAAGCTTTATGGAAAACCTACATACTACACACACACATACACACACACACACACACACACACACACAAATGGTTGTATTTTTAGTCTCTATTAGTTAAGAATACATAATATGGGGCTGGAGAAATGGCTCAGTGGTTAAGAGAACTTGCTAGACTCGGGTTCAATTCCCAACACCCACATGCTAGCAACCATCCATAACTCCAGTTCCAGGGGAGCCAATGCCCTCTTCTGATCTCCATGGGCACTGCACAACATGGGTGTACTTACCTACATGCAGGCAATACACTCATACATGTAAAACTAAAATAATAAAATGTTTTAAAAGGCTATACAATACATAATAACAAAGATCTACTATGAATTCAATCACATCCTAAAATAATTTGTATTTTACTCATCACTATAGCAACCATATTAAGAAAATAGAAAATTGCCAGGCATAGTGGTACATGCATTTAATCCCAGCATCCAGGAGGCAGAGATTTCAGGCCGGCCTGTTCTGCATAACAAGTTCTAGGCCAGCCAGGTGCTACATAGTGAGACCTTGTTTCTAAAAGAATTTCAGAAAAAAAAAAAGAAAAGAAAAGAAACTGCGCCTGCCATAGCAATTCAGCCTTAAGGAGTCTGCGGGGTGAGGAGGTATAGGAGAGGTATAAGCGGCTTAATGTCGGCCTCTTACCGTGTAGGTGGGGCCCTGGATCCAATAAGGATGTCCTGGCCTGGAGCCAAGGGACTGGACAGGGAGCCAGGCCTACAGGACGTGGTCTCTGTAGGCACCCGGGCCTTCGGGATGGGTGGGATCACGATGCCTCCCAGAGACTTGTGCATCTCCTCATCATTGCAGTGCAGGTATTGCCGGGAAATCTGCACCTGGGAGCAGAAGGGGTTCTGGTCCAGGGAAGCATCCAGCTGGCTGCTCAGCTCCCAGGAACCTCACACAGGGTGTCTCCTTCTGCCAAGAGCCAGCAGGAGAAGGGGTGCTGGGAAGTAACCTCTGGCTTCCCTTTTTATTCAGAACCTGTCCCATCCCTCCTGGAAGTTCATTGTTTCCCAAACACTCCAGGCGGAAAGACTGGCAAGGTTTTTTGTTGTTTTTATTATTGTTTGGATATTTTTGTGTGCGTGACTACCAGAAAAATCTTTGAACATCAGAACTGGAGGGGACCCTCAAAACTATGTGATTCACACCTCTATTTGCAGAGATACACAAAATAGGGCCCAAGGAGAGGGAATGTTTTGTCCAAGGTTATTCAGGAGTGAGGGGCAGAGCAGAAACCAGAACCCAAATCTGAGGCCCAGCCCAGCCTTCTGTTCCCTCTGCCAACTCTGGTTTAAACAGGCGGCCAGAAAGCTGGGGGATTCTGAGACATGAATACCAGGAAGGCCTGGAGACCACCAACTCTAGAACAGATGGTCTTGCAGCCCCTGAATTTCTGAGGGAGCCACCGAGAAGTCCCAGGTCAGCTGTGGAAGGTCTGAGGCACTGTAGGGGGAAGAAATGAAATGAGAGCCTTGAGCATCTCTTAATGCCACCCTGACCTTGAGGGTAGTCCTGAGACACCTGCAGAGATGCACAAGGCACAGGGACAGGGGTTGGTAAAGGAAGAAAAGACAGACAGAAGAACAGCCTCAGGAAAGACTCAGCTGTGCAGCTTCCTTACCTCCTGGGCACCAGCTCTCGAGTCCTGGGAATCCTGCCTGCTCCCAGGAGGGTCCAGGTCCTTCTCCTTGGCACTGTTGGCCTCAGGGGTGGTAGGGATGCTCTGGATGGGAGGCATCGGCCTGGGTACCCTCAGCAGCCTCTGCGAAGTGGTACGGGGAATGGTGCTCCTCAGAGGAACTCCTTTGGGGCCTCCCCCAGGATCCAGAGAGGCTGAGGGTGGGGTGAGGAATGAGTTAATGCCTGGAGCATGGGGAGTGGAGAGGGATTCCTGTGCCTCCCCCAGGCTCTTGTGTCCTGACTGAGACTATAAACAGAGAGCACTCTGCCCCTAGCCCCAAGCCAATCCTCACTAGAACACTGAGCAAGGAGAGGGCACTCAGTGTCCTTTTCTATTCCAATAGAATTTGGTAGAAATGCCAATCAAAGGTGAAAAGACAAGATCAGCACCAGGTCATGAGAGTGGATAGAAGGTTCTAATACCGGGGAGAAGCTGTATGGCTCATGACAAGTCTAACACTGTGTTCCTGAGTTCACTACTATGCTTTGACTCAGAAATGCTCCCTGCAGGCTCACGTTTAGGGCACTTGTTCCCCAGCTGATAGCGCTGTTTCGGGGAAACTGTGGAGGTTTTAGGAGATGAAGTCTAGCTAGAAGATGGAGGGAGTGGGTTGCTAGGGACAGGTCTTTGAAGGTTAGAGCCCAGCCCCTTGTTCTAGTCTTATGCTTAGCTTCCTGGCCTGCCTTGATGTGAGCAGCCTCCAAACGCACGTGTCCAATGCCATGAACTGAGCTATCCCACCATTCCTTCCCCACCATACCAACTGAAACTGTGAACTCAAATAAATCTTTCCTCTCTTCAGTGATTTCTGTTGGATATTTTGGTCAGAGATGTGAAAGAAATAATACATTCACTAAGACTCAAGAACACCATTTCAGTAAAATGCCAAGCCAGGGCCAGGCAGATGACAGGGGCCAAACAATCATTCTGGTCCCCCTTATTTTTCAGCTAATGTGGGGTGCAGCTGCCTTGACACTCCTTACCTAGCCTAAAAGAACAGACGACCCCCTTCTAGCATGTCTGCTAAACTTCATCCTCACCACCCCCTGCCTATCCCACGTAGTAGCATCCCCTTAGCAAGTATCCACTAACCAACCAGTCCCTGCAGACCCCAGAAAGCCTGAACACCTGCTAATCCTCATAGCCTGGGTGGCCTGGGGTCCCTGGCCTCAGAGTGAGTAGGTGGGCAGGGCTCACCTTGAGAAGATGCCGCCACGCCTTCTGAGAGCCGCCTCTTCTTGAGTTTGTCCTTGATCTGGATAGTATCCCGGGCCACACTGCTGGCCTCTGATTCCAGCAAGGGACTGGCAGCCAGGGGGTGGGGCCCCAGGGCCAAAGCTCTGAAGTTCCTGGGGTAGCCATTCCTGGCCTGCCAACCCTTCAAAGGAACATCAAGTTTGAGCCTATCCTGGTCCACATCTCCACTCAAAAGCTGTGATGGCTTCTCATTGCTCAGCAAGACACTTGGCATGGGCTGTAGAGAGGCTGAAGGAAACAGAGACACAGTGGCTTGGTAGCCAGGGCCCAGGGTAGCACCCAGGCACCAGCAAATTCATTAGTCTTCAGAATAATCAGTCACATGCCTGGTGAGCCCCAGTCATTCCTTGTTTCGGTCCTTCCTAGAGCCATTTATTCATCAATGGTGCCTATGAAACACCTACCCCTAATGAGACTCATATCATGAGATCCTCAGGGAATGAAAGGGGATCCATACACAGTCCTATCACTTAGACAAGAAGTCCTAAACACTTAGGAAAGGCCATCTGCCCAGAGACCACCTCCACCAGCCTCCAAGATCCAACAAGTATGTTCAGTACCATCGAGGGCTGACAATATTAAACAGAGTTCAGAACAAGTCGTGCTCATGTGCAGACTTCAGTTCACTCAATTCTTCATTCAACCCACACTTAATGGCACCTTCAGTGCTGAGCACTGCCCAGGCAGTAGAGGTATAAAGGTGAGTGGGACATAGCCTTTTTGATTAAGGGACTTTCCATGTATTAGAGAAATAAGCCCAATAACAGGTTCAAGGAAATATAAGATGTGTTCTAAGTTACAGAAACAAAATGCTCAGTGCACTTGACAGTGGTAATCTAGAAGGCCTTGGTGAAGTGCTGGGCTTCAGAGGAGCCCTAGAGCCCAGGAGGGCAGGTAGAAGGGTGGGCAGGGAGCTTTCAGTTCTTCTGTATTATGACTCTTCTTGGAGTCCCTTAACATAAGTCCTCATACTGATACCAGTTACTAGATTGTTGCTAGCATTCGACCCGAGGACAGCCAAACTCTCAAGCAAGCCATAGGTCTGCAAGAGGGCTGGCCTGAGAGCACACAATTAACCAGAGCCATGGAATTAGCCACTCAGAGCAGAGGGATCAAGCTGCCATGCTAGCAACTCCCACTTCCTACTTCACACCTGGTATCTTCCAGAGCCCAATGTGCATACCACCAGAGATGCAGGCCCCTAGGGACCAGACTACCAGGGATACAAGCATGCAAACCCCCCAGTGATGCAGACCTCCAGAGATGCAGATCCCCAGGGATGCAGACCACCAGGGATGCAGATCCCAAAAGATGCAGGCCCTCAGGGATGCAGGCCCCCAAGGGTGCCAATTTTGTTTTCCTAGAGCTTGTGAGACATCAGGTTCCCAGGAGGGCTAGGCAATGCTGAAAGGACCACTTCCCTATTCCTAGAGTCTCTGTCTGTCACCCCCCACCCCCTGAGGCACAGAGCTAAAAGAACTGAGGAGAACCAAAGGACATTTTGTAGGGTTTTTGTTTGTTTTTTGTTTGTTTTCTTCTCTATTCTCTAATCCTTTTTGTTTTTTTAAATTTATTTTTATTGAATTTTTGCAAATTTCATGCAATGTGTTTTGATCAAATTTAGATCCCCTCTCCCATCTGCACCCCCTACTACCCCCTGCTAATTTCATGTTCTCTCTCTCTCTCCATATATATATATATATTCAAACTTGTGTCCCCAAATGCCCTTCGGTATGAGTCCATCCACTGGAACCAGGTCAGCCTACCAAGTCTGACCCTTAAACGAGCTATCAGTTACCTCTAAAATAATTTTGAAAAACTAAGGCCAGGTGTGGTGGTGCTCACCTTTAATCCCAGCACTCAGGAGGCAGAGGCAGTGGATCTCTGTGAGTCCAGGCCAGCCTGGTCTATGTAGTGAGTTCCAGTCCAGCCAAGATTACATAGTGAGATCCTGTCTCAAAGAAAGAAGGAAGGGAGGGAGGGAGGGAGGAAAGGAGGGAGGAAGGAAAGAAGGGAAAACTGGATCTTTGACTAGGCCACAGAAAAGAACTCTGGTTGGGCAGAGTGAATTAGAAATAAGGGTAGCACACAATTGAGATACA
>NW_008349093.1:118781-128886 GCF_000622305.1 Nannospalax galili | reverse complement strand
GAGGGAGGGAGGGAGGAAGGAAGGAAGGAAGGAAGGAAGGAAGGAAGGAAGGAAGGAAGGAAGGCAGGCTATGCATCGCTTCATATCTTTTTTTTGCTGTTTAGTGAGTGCAATTTTAATTCTGTAAACTTAGCATGTTTTTCAAGCTGTTTCATTTTCTAAAATGAGTTTTTTTTAACAAAACATAAATTTAATAACACCCCTAATTGGTAACATGAAATCAAAGAGAGGAGAGACAGAAGAAGAAAGAAGGGAAATTTAGTTATATCAGTTTGGTTTTGTCTTTTCTTAAGTAAATGTGCTAGCTGCAACTGTGTGTGATCTTGGAGTATAGATCCAGTGACCTTAGAGCTCTGTCCTCAAGAAGATAAAGGAGGAGACCAGAGCTCTGCTGAAGAGGCCTCGGGCTTGCTAGCATCATTATCTTGGCACTTCATATCTTTTAAGTTGGTATATAAATGTCTTTGTTGAGCCAGGCATGGTGGCACACACCTTTAATCCCAGCATTCAGGAGGCAGAGGCAGGTGGATTTTTGTGAGTTCAGGGCCACCCTGGTTTACATAGTGAGTTCCAGGCCAGCTGGGCTACAGGAAGACCCTGTCTCAAAAAGACTAAATAAATAAATAAATATAAATAAATAAATAATAAATGTCTTTGTCATCAAGTTTAAATGGTTGCAAATGGATGGTTTTTCATCTTTAAATTTATTTTATTTTTGGATTTTTTTAAAGACAGGTAACCCAGGCTGGCCTCAAACTCATTACGTAGCTGCAGACCTTGAACTCTGACTCTATTGTCTCCTCCAAAGTGCCAGAATTATAGTTACAGGCACTTATAGGATAGTTTTTTTAATATTTTATTTTTTAAAATATTTTTTATTCATTATATTTCATTTTATGTGTATGAGTGTATTGCCTGCATGTATGTAAGTACACCAGTGTCTTGTAGTGCCTGCGGAGGTCAGATGAGGATGTAGAATCCCCTGGAACTGGAGTTATAGACAGTTGTTACTGTCATGTAGGTTCTGGGAACCCAACCCAGGTTCTCTTCAAGAGCAGCCTATGCTCTTTCTTCACCTCTGAACCATCTCTCCAGCCCCAAAAAGGGCATTTTAAGCAGATGCTACATTACAAAATACCTGCTGTAGTTTGAGAATGCCCAGGCATCCAGCACCCTCACTTTCTCCTCCAGGCTGGGCCCAAGCTCTGCTCTGTGGCCTTGACTGGGCAATTTCTGGGAGGGCTCTCCATCCCCAGCCAAAGTCCTCGAAGAGGCCACTAAAGCCATTTGGTGTGACCAAGTCACCAGGCCAGGTCCTCCTGTCTCACCTTCATCAGAATCTGGCAGACTAGAGTTGGAGCTTCCAGGTAGGGGCACTCTGAGGCCAACACTGGTCCGAGGGACACTCCCACAGTACACAGCCACTGGAGCCAGGACCTCGGCTGGGGACAGAATCACAGGAGAATGGCACATTAGAGTCCTCTGGGACCAGGACCAGGACATAACCGAAGAATGGCAGCATCATAACCCACCACCACTCTGCCCCTTAGAGCCTCTCCCTGAAGGACCAAGGACATGTAATGGCCCAGTCCTCATAGCAGAACCCAGCCCACAGATGGGAATACCGACAAGGCAGGGTGCCTGCAATATCCACCAAATCCTACCAACCTTGAGAATTCCAGTGTCTACTTGCACTCCCCTCTCATCACACTGCCTGCTTTCTCCCTCTCCCCTCCCCTCCTCTCTCTCGCTCTCTTTCTCCCCCTATCTCCCTCTCCCCCATCTCCCTCCAGCACTGGGCTGACCCACCCCCACCCACAACCATGCTTTTTCAGCTTCCTTCAAGAAGTCCCCACCTCCTGCACCCAATGACACTGAGTCCTGCTGTGCACAGCCTGGGCCTCTGTCACAGTGCATCTCACTGCTCTCACTGGGTCACCTCCCCACTGCCACCCACTATGGAGAAGCCTTGATGTTGACATAAGTTCAGAACATCTGTTGCCTACCCCACTCCTAGGGGACCTCAAGCACTGAGGAGATGACACCCTTTACCCCGAAACTGGCTCCATTCACACCTGTTCTGTGTATGGATTCTGACCTGTGCAAACTGACATACAGAGGTGGCAAGGCTGCCCCAGCCTTCCTCCATAAGACTGCAAGGCCTGTGTGGGACAATGAGGCACAAGCAACCGCTCAATGTGAAGCCTGTGAGCCCTAGTGAGGGACAGGGGTGAGAAGGCTTCCTAGCAGGGGAGGAACCAAAGCAGAACCCTGAGGAGAGGAAATTAGCTAAAAGATCTCTCCTTTAAGAATCCCTCCCCCATCCCCTCCCCTATCTACCCATAGCCCTAGGTATACCTCCACCCCTCAGTAGGCACTTGACAAATGTCATTAGGCCTTCCTCCTTTTGGCTCAGCCCCTCCCAAGCACACCTCAGAACCACCTAAGGACCTAACCTGTCTCCAGAGAAGCCCACACGCAGGGGGAATCTCAGCTAACCTCCCACATTGAGACAGCCCCAGGGTAGACTCAGGAGTCTGTGTTGTTCCTATTTCTGTTGCAGTAGGTCCTTGAGAAAATAAACCAACCTCTCTGAGACTCAGTTCCCACATAAGCAAAACAAGCATTTGGGTTGCACCAGGATTCAGAAACATCTTCATCCTATTCTTAGATTTGTAGATTTTTCTTAGGCTCTACCCCCTTTCTCTTCTCCAATAGACTGAGGTCAGATGAGATCAGATTTAGTTATGAATTACATGGTGGCATTCCTATGTGAAAGCCCATGGCACACTGCCTGAGCATCACACTTCTCCTGGCTGCTCCACTCTGGGGTGTTGGGTCTCAACCTTCCTTCCTAAGGTTACCTGGCCCCCTCCAAGGTTAAACAGCAACTCTGTACCTGACAAGCATCCATTTTAATCTGGGGAGGCCTGATCCCTTCAGTTCCCAGAGAAAACCTGAGCACCCATAACTGGCCTCCAGAGGCAGAGCCAGGCCTGACCACCTCCTGACCCTAAGTGTCAGCATCTCTTGCCCACCCACACACTCTCAACCACCAGATGGCATTACCTTCAAAGAACCAAACCACCCTGCCTCAGAGTAGAGACAGTTCAGGCTGAGCCTCCAGAGTACTCTGTACCCTGAAGCCAGGGAACCCTGCAGACAGCCAGCATAGTCTGGACAGCCAGTGTTAGCACACAGTATGAGCCTGGTTGCGTCTCTCCAGCACAACATGACCTCTGGTGGCATCAAAGAAAGTTTCCAGTCTGTCAAACACCTTGGGCCCTACCTGAAGGAACATCTTCACGGGTGCCCATGCCCTAGGTAGGGAAGGTGCCCGCCAGGCCGTATGGAGGCAGGGGTCCAGAAGGCTCTTCCCTGTGACATCCAGGGACCTGTGTGAAAAAAACAAAGAGAGAAACACTTTAGAATCACTTTGCAGAGAGCCACCACCGGAGCTAACGTCTGACCAGACCTGAATACCCTGGTGGCTTTGCTGACCTTTGCACTCTCTCAGAAATGTCCAAGTTTCCAAGTCCTGAAGCCACATGATCCTGAAGAAAAGTTTATTAGGAATGTCAATGGAACCCAATCAACCTGTCTGTCATCCTTGCACTTGAACAGTGGACAACTTTAGTGCTTGGTGAAGGTGTAACTGGCACTTTTCCATATTTTCTATTTTCTTCCAAAGCCCTTCATTTGCCAGCTGCCTGCAAGCCTGTGATGGACGCTGAGCCTCGACTCAACCTCAGGGTGTTGGCGGGGTCTCTCCAACACTGGTGCTCCATGTTGCTTTTACATTGGACCTGCTACCGCCTATATGAAGTGCACAGCCTAGCTCTCACCTCACTGAACAAGCCACCTCTCACCCTCTCGGCCACCTTGGCCATCGTGATCACCTCAGCTTGACCACTCTGAATCTTTTCCCCACCTCCCTTAGTTCTTTGGGGTCAGCCATCAGCTCTTGCCCTTAACCGTTCATTTTCCCCATGACAGGGCTCTCACTGCAAGCTCTGGGAGTCCACACAGTTTTAAGCATTCTTTGCTGAAACAGGGTAACAGGTAGGGATCAGGGACAGCCAGATCCCATCAGTGGCAGAGTCCAAGGTAAAACTCGCATCTCCCAGTGTCTACTCCAGAGAGCACGTCCCTCCAGATACCATCTGGGGATAGGTCAGGATACCAGCCAGCTTCTTTTGGTTGAACAACAAATCCCAGCTCAGGAACTGAGCAATACACCTTCTGCCTGGAAGCCAGCCTACCACAGGCCCCACCCTGGCCCCAGAAGGCAAAGCAGTACCTGGCAACTCCTGGTCCAACAGGTTGAGCAAGGCTCAGACAGCTGCCCAGCCCAGCTCTGCTCTAGCCCAGCCCTGACCCAGCCCAGTCTCCCTGATTAGCACCTCTAGCTACTTGGGTTCTCCTTCCCCAGAGAATTCTCCTTAGGCAGTCCCATCAGGTGACTACTAGGGTAAGAAGGATTTAACCACACCGTAGTGACAGTAGCCACAGTCTGAGACACAGCACTTCTTCCAAGATAGCGCTGAAGATTCTATTCCAGAGAAACCCACATCCCAAACTTCAACAAAGCAAGATGGGGAAGAGGCTAGAGAGCTGGCCAGGCAGCTGGCTCCCCTGCAAGGCCCAGGACTTCTCTGTGCATAAATTAAAGGCTACAGGGCACTGGCTGGAACCCAAGAGAGTTGTAGGCCCTACATGCTATCTCTCTCTCTCTCTCTCTCTCTCTCTCTCTCTCTCTCTCTCTCTCTCATCTCTCATCTCTCCCCCTTCCCCCAACCCCAGAGGATACAATTTCTATGAACACTCTAGATAGCTATGCCGTATTTATGTCTATCCCTGTTCTCAACTATGACTAAAGATCCACTTGGAGACTGATTAAAATGACAGACTCCAACACCCCGCCACAGCCCCATCCCTCTGAATTAGAGTATTCTAGTGAACAGGCTACAAGAATATATTTTTGTTGTAACTCCAAAGTGATTTTTGATGTCAGACAGGACTGAGAGCCACTGGGCTGCAGTTCAAGTTTGTTCTATAATAAGAGCTTAACCCTCTCTCTCACCTTAGGCTGTCATGGTAGTTATTCCTGCCTCAGTTTGCCCAAAATGCTCTTTTCTGAACAATATGGAGCTGCCCAGAACACAGAATGTGTAGCTTTCCATATCCCTGTTACTACAATGCCCGGTGAATACAACTGTCCTCACCTGCCACCTCCTGAAAGTCAGAGTGCTCACAGGCTGAAGCAACCCCATTCCTCCATGTCCCTGGGGATGCCAGAGTGCAGAAAATAAACTCAGTGTCTCCCGTAGCTTGCCATGGTATAGCTATCAAGCAGCCCTGCCAAGCCCTTGTCAGGTCTGCATCTTTGATTCCTCAGGGTCACAGAATAGGGTCTCCCAGGCACCTGCCCAAGAGGAAGAAGCCACAGTGACTATGGACAAGCAGCCATGTCCTGTGTGACAGTCAGGAGTGGCGTCTCCCCAGGAAGATCACTCAGGCCCAGGGAGTGATGGGCACTCAAAGATCCCTGTCCCAAAGACAAAAGTCAGAATGCAGAATTCTAGTACACATGGAAGTGCTCTGGGACTTACCACAGATGTCGCTCAGCCTCTGTCACAAAGGTAGAATTCTCTGAGGTCCCATTTGCACATGGCACCACTCTAGCCACTAAGGTGTTACTCTGTCTACTAGAACGGCCAGCCTTGACCTAAGGGGCTCAACAAGTCAGCGGATTCTGACCAGGATTTTGTTCTCAATGCTCCATCTGCCTCCAAATGCCTGATTCCTCTACTCTCAGCCTCAGTTTCCCAGCTCAGGTAAATAATTGTTGTCTGCTCCTTCCCTTAAAGCTATGGCTACAGGGGTTCCATGGTGACCCGCACTGCAGGAATGAAGCTAAGTGACATAAGGGACTCAAGTTTCAAGTGGAAGGGAAACAAACCTAGGATTGGCCCAGGAGAGTGTCAGCCCCAAGGACAAAGTCCAATGCTCCTGTGCCTTTCTTTCACAGACCATAGGAGCCAAGGCATGCTCTGTGCCCACCTTGTCCCCCAGGAACTGAACAGAGAATTGCCCCAAAAAGAACAGTAAACAGCACAGGCAGCAGATCAAGGGGAAGGCTCTGGAGAGAATACTGCAGGAATGAAGCTAAGTGACATAAGGGACTCAAGTTTCAAGTGGAAGGGAAACAAACCTAGGATTGGCCCAGGAGAGTGTCAGCCCCAAGGACAAAGTCCAATGCTCCTGTGCCCTTTCTTTCACAGACCATAGGAGCCAAGGCATGCTCTGTGCCCACCTTGTCTCCCAGGAACTGAACAGAAAATTGCCCCAAAGAGAACAGTAAACAGCACAGGCAGCAGATCAAGGGGAAGGCTCTGGAGAGAACACAAATGTTCATTCGCACAATCTTTAAAATTACAGTGGAGCCAGCTCTCCACCCCTACAGGGGTGACATAAAGACCAAGTGACATAAGTATTCTTTACATGAAGGAGCCATGCATCTATGGAGAAGGAAGCCCAATCTTCAAGCATCCCCCCAGCTTTTTTTTTTTTTTTTTTTTTGAGACAGGAGCTCAGTAAGTAGACCAGGCTAGCCTAGAATTCAAGATCCTCCTGCCTCAGCTTTCTGAGTGTTGGGATTCCAGGCATACTCCACCACACCTAGTTTGGACATCACTTTTGACCTCTTCCAGGTCTCACCGTGAATCCATGCAGGCAGGAGAAACAAATCTCACCGTAGGACAAGGAGGAGGGAGTGGATGTTCACTGTCACTCGGCGGGAGAAGTGAACATACACTGTCATACCCAGAAGAACCAGGGGAGACTCACTGGAGGCCAGTTGCATTTCTGCTGCAGAGCTGGGCACCCAAGGGGATCTGCATGGTTGTCTGACTAGGTCAGCTGGAGTTGCTCTATGGATAGACAGCACTGTTGTTGAGCCCAAAGGGCATGGGGTCTCCATGGGTCAGAACAAGGAAAGGCATTCAAAACTCAGGCATAGAGTGACAAATGCACCTGAGAGTCTGGGGACCCAGAAGCCCAACCTGGAAAGATAGTGACAGCCATATAGGAGTCCTCAAAGGCATACAGAGTCTGGACTTGTTTCGAAGACCAAGGCAGCTCTAAATGAGAGGGTTGGCATCATCTCACCTGTGGCTCCTGCAGACCCTTGGGTAGGACCCTAGAAGGACATACCAGGGAAGCAACAGCTTTGGCAGAATCTAAGGAGTGAAATTTAGAGATTTTCACCAGGACTCTGGAGTAGGCCCAGAAAATAAAAGCAGAATCAAGATTTGCCTGCAGTTCTAGGCAAGGCACTGAAGACTCTTTGCTATACCTCGTGCTTTCTCCCTGGGAGTAAGGAGCAGCCACCCTCTGATCACATGTACCCCAACACTCTCACCCACCTCTGTTTCCATGAGGCAACCCAGCCATAGACCTCTGGGGAAGACCCTGGCATCCTCAGATGGCCTGCTGACTCTGAACTTAGAGCTGTCAATGGAAGTCTGAGACCCACTCACTCAGTCCACCATGTCCCAGATACCAGGGTACAAAGGCAAGTGAGCTCAAGCCCAGCCCCTGAGCTCTGTGTAACTGGAGGCATGCTGCTGCACGCCTCTTAGCCCCAGCTTCTTCAGCTTCAGAAATGGAAAAATGCCTGCCTAGCTTCAGCACCTAGTAAGTAATCAGTACATGATAACATTAGTATCGCTTCAATTAACAAAGCCACAACACCGGGCTTGGGAGATGGCTTGGTCAGTACAGTGCTTGCTGTACAAGTATGAGGATCTAAGTTTCAGCCCCTAGAATCTATGTAAAAAATCTGGACATGATGATGGTACATGTCTGTAATCCCAGAGCTGGGGAGGCAGCGAGAGAAGGATCCCTTGAGTATGCTGGACAACTAGTCTAGCCAAATCAGAAAACTCCAAGGTTAATGAGGGATTCGGTCACAAAGGAACATGGAAAGCTGGAGAGATGGCTCCATGGTGAAGAGCACTGGCTCCACTTGCAGAGGACCTGGTTTCAATTCCCAGAACCTACATGGCAACTAAAACCATCTATAACTCAAGCTTCAGGGGATCCGTTACCATCTTCTGACCTCTGTGGAAATTGCATGCACGTAGTCCACTTACATACATGCAAGGAAAATACTCATATACATAAAATAAAAATAAAAAAATAGACTCTGGGCCTGGCCCCGCCCTCACCTCCCTCTGCTTCCCTGGGCCTGCAGGACCAGAAGGCCCCTCTCCGACACGAAGGCCTCTCTCCGGGGTAGGTCGATCATGCCTTCCATGCCTTGATTTCCCCAGCCTCACTCACCCTCCCATCTCCCTCGCTAGTCTCTCCTCCTAGCCTGGGTCCTGTCCCATTCCTTGTCTTGGCACCCCAGACACCTGGGGAACCACCACTGCTTCCTGATCCTTTGCATCCAGGCCAATCCAGTTTCTTCTGGGGTCCCCAGGAGCGCTCTGGGCCTGGCCCTGCCCTCACCTCCCTGTATTTCCCTGGGCCTGCACGACCCACCAACCTCCTTCCTGAACAGGGCTGACATTTCCTCTTCTGGATTCTTTGCATCCAGACCAACCCATCTCCTCAGTGCAGTCCCCAGGAACCCTTGGGGCCCCCATCTTCCTTTGCATCTCTGGGTAGCACAGCCACCAACTGCCCTAGACCAGCATCTTTCCTGGGCCCTGCTCCCAGGCCAGTCCAACCCCCAAATTCCTGAGGCCAAAATCTTTCCTGGAGGGATCTAGACCTTAGGAGAAAGCCTGAGAGCATCTGATCCTCATCTGACTTGGGCCTCTGTGGGAACTCCTGAAGACAAAAGCAATCTGGCCACTCCAATATAAAATCAAGAGAACCGGAAGCTTAGAGAAACCAGCTTTTCATGCTGAAAAAGTAAACCACAAATACACATAAAGTTTACAAAAAGAAGCAGACCTAAACTTGAAGGCTTGAGTCTCACACAAGAATCAGAGACTACAAAAGAAATTCACATGTCAAAATCACAGAGAAAAAATAATAACATGAAAAACCAAAATAACATATCCCCACCAAATACCAATAGTCCTCTAGAGGAGTACAATGAGAACCCCTTAGAGATAATGCAGGACATGGAACTCAAAAGAACAATTATAAACATGATAAAAGAATTCAGTGAATTTAAAGAACACACAAAGAAATCAAAGAACTGAAGGAAAATAGGGATAAACTTCTGAATGAATTCAGAAAAGAGAAATATTGAATACTCAGGCTGAAATGAAAAAGGAAGTGAAACACTCAGTAAGCCAATTAAAAATGACAGGAGAAAGCCTCACCAATAGGATGAACGAAATGGAAAACAGAGTATCAAGACTGGAAGATAAAGTGGACAAACTAGACCACTCAAGCAAAGATTATGAAAAATTGAAGAAATCACAAGAATGGAATATGCAGGAATTGTGTGACACCATAAAAAAGCCCAAACCTGCGAATCATAGGCATACAGAAAGGAGAAGAATCCCAAGACAATGGCATGGACCAGATCTTCAACAGAATCGTGGAAGAAAATTTCCCAAAATTAAAGAAAGACATGCCCATACAAATACAAGAAGCACATAGAACACCAAACAGACAGGACCATAAAAGAAACTCTCCACAGCACATCATAGTAAAAACACTAAATGTACAAAACAGAGACAATACTGAAAGCTGCGAAAGAGAAACATGTCACATACAAAGGAAAACCCATTAGGATTACAGCTGACTTTTCAGTGTAATCTATGAAAGCCAGAAGAGCCTGGGCCAAAGTATTCCCGGTTTTAAATGACCACAGATGCCAACCCAGACTACTATGCCCAGCCAAAATGTCTATTATAGTTGAAGGGAAAAGAAAAATCTTCCATGACATGGAAGAAGGAATTCATGTCCACAAAACCAGCCCTTCAGAGAGTTCTGGAAGCAATACAAAGCGTTGAAGGAAGGAATGACTATACCCAAGGGGTTGCGGAAAGAAATTCAACAAAGGTATAACTGTAGAAAAGTACAGCTATATCAAGAACGTAAACAGAAACAAAAATGACAGGATTCAATACTCATC
>NW_008349093.1:116747-116911 GCF_000622305.1 Nannospalax galili | reverse complement strand
TGGACAAGTAGTGAGGAATGGCTGGGGGTGCCGACAACACAGCAGACAGTAGCAGGGATATCAGAGTATAAAGGCTCTAGTTGGGGGAGGGAGGCTATGGGAGAGTGCCATCTGGAAAGTGGGTGTATAGTCTAATAAGATGGTTTGGGATGTTCTGTGTGATG
>NW_008349093.1:115112-116422 GCF_000622305.1 Nannospalax galili | reverse complement strand
CTCGTGAAAGAGACGTACTCTTGATCTGGAGTGTGTTACTGAATATGTTGAAGCTGTAGTGAAATGCTTCTTCTAATCATGTAGTTATTAATAATTTTTAAAAAAGGAGAAAAAGAGGCAGGGGGACTATCTGAGGAAATATGGGTAAAAACTTCCCAAATCTAATGAAATATGTGAACAGTAACATCCTAGAAACTCAACAGGCTCCAAATAAGGTAGATTAAAAGAGAACCTCTCCTGAAGACTGTTATCAAACTTCAAAAAAGGGAAAAACATCCTGAAAATGAGACGAGTGGCTTTTACAAAGGATCGACATAAAACTGTCATCAGACTTCTTATCAAAAACCACTGAGGTGAGAACATAATGCACCTACACACGGTGTCATGAGTCGGCTATGCCAGAAACACAGACGAACACCTTTGTGCCTTTCCACAATGTCAGAATTTACTAAATCACAATAACGTCACAAGGTTCAGCAGTTTCAATGGCAGCAATATGCCAAATAATCCTGCCTACTCTGTTAATCTGGCTGATGCAAATGTGGGTTTTTTTTATTCCAATCCTACTAATATTAATGCTCCATTTCACCTGTCACACAGCACACAGTAAATATGCCTATATATCTATATGCACATATTTGGTTTAAAGAATGAATAAAAATTAAAGAGGCTGTTGCGGAGTTCAAAAGGTTTCAGGAATGGACTGAAAGAGATTTTGTATTGATAAGATAAGGAGCCAGACCAGTGCCAAGGAGCTGCTGGAGCTGCTGGAGTCAGGCTTTGAGAACAAAGCTGCAGAGGTTAGGGGCAAGATGAAAAGGAAACAGTAGATTCAGGTTTTGTAGAAAGGTGACAGGCAGGCAGTGGAGCTGACCATGTCAACAGCTGGAGAACAAACCAAGCTGAAACTCTAGGACAATCCAGAGTCCTCTGCTTGTTGGTATCAGATGACAGATTGATGTGGGGCCATTGCAATATTAGGTGCCCATCACTTTATGGGGTCCAAGTATAGGAGTTATACCCATTCCTCAGTCTGGTGTGTCTGAAAAGTTCTTGGGCCTGGTTCCCTGATACGACTTTAATACACTGTACTGGATAGGTTTAGTATCAACTTGACACACCTGGGATAAGGGAGCCTCAATTGGGGAATTTCCTCCATAGGCCTGGCCTGTGGCCATGTCTGTGGGGCATCTTCTTGATTGTTGCGTGATGTGCGAGGGCCCAGCCCACTGTGGGTGGTAGCACCCCTGGGCAGGTGGGCCTGTGTTGCACAAGAAAGCAGGCTGAGCAGGGGCCAGGGGAGCAAGCCA
>NW_008349093.1:105112-110112 GCF_000622305.1 Nannospalax galili | reverse complement strand
GTAGCACCAATTTATTGAGCATCAAGGATTCAATGCGAACTTCAGGGAGGACACAAGCATTCAATCCACAGCACATACCCAAGGCCATCAGGAACCAGTGCCTATCCTGGGTGTACACTCCTCCAGGCATGGGATAGCCACCAACTGGCAAGGCCTCCATCTCCCCACTGAGGCCTCCCCAGTGGTCACCACAGCACAGCAGTGCTTTGCAAGCCTTCTCCATGGTTTGGCTATCAAAGGACCCAGCCCAGTCACTGGGGCTCAAATTGTCCATAGACATCTGTAGGTTCCCAGAGGCTCAGAGGAGTCTGGGAAGGAATGAAACACCCATCCAAGCAAAGCTGGAACAAGTTGTTTTCACCATAACTGTAGCCTCTGTCACGATGCAGAACTCTCCTCAGGGATCCTGTCAAAGCTCTGGCAAGACCCTCAAGTAACTTCAGCCCTAGCTCTGGTCTTTTCCCAAAGGCCCATCATGAGAAAGTCAAGTTTCAGCCCAACAAGATGGCTCAGAGGGTAAAAGCACTTGCAGAACAAGCCAGACAACCTAAGCTCAATTCCCAGAATCCACAGTGGAAAGAGAGAACCGACTCCTGGAAGTTATCCTCTGACCTCCATACATGTGCTACAGCACATCCATACTTACATGTACACATCATACACAAACACATAATAATAATAAATAAAACTTAAAAGGAGAAAGCTGCCCTGGTCTGAGATCAGAGCCATCCATGTATCACTCCAGGGCACAGGCTGAGTTTTGCCTGGGACTCTGGACTTTGGTGGAAGAACACTGTTTTCTGGCCTTGAACTGAAGAGAAATGACAGCCTGAAGAGGAAGGTGAGCAGGAGCAAGAAGAGAATTTGGACCAGATCAAAAGGAAATCTCAGCTTCCAGACAGCTGCCCTGGAGTACAGGCCTGAAGCTCAAGGATCAACCTCAGAGAAGCAACACTGGCCTGTGGCTGGTCCTCCAGGAACAGAAGAGCAGGTAGGGAGGAAAATGGTACCACAGCCTGAGCACAGGAGAGGGCTGAGAGAGCATAGATGGACAGGAGCCCCAGATGCAGGAGGATCAGAAGTTCAAGGTCATCCTAGGAAATTTGAGGCCAACCTAGACTACATAAGACCCTGCCTCAAAAAAATAAAAATAAATATTAATATTTAATTAAATCACCCTTCCAGATCCCCCACCAGTGTGGGAGGATGGCTGGCAAAAAACAGTTTCAGGAGACCAACTCAGTTCAAGAAAGAAGCACGCTGATCTCCACTCCTATGCTGACAGCATCAAAAACACAAGTTCGATTCGGCCCACAGGCTAACAAGCCAACTGCCCTCCTGTCTCTCCTCTAAAAACAAGACCAGGAGAAACTTTACAGACCAGGAAACTGGTACTCAGAGAGGCAAAGCCCAGGCCCATGTAGCCAGCATGAGGGCTGGTATTAGAATTCAAACCCAGATCAGAACCTCTACAAAACTTGCACTGTAGCCTGGAGTCGCATCCCCAGGCACAGTGCCGCTCCCACCCTTCCTGGCACCATCACCCTGAGCACCTCTGGGAGCTGGAGCTGGGATATATTTATCCCAGAGGAACAGAACCAACTGCTACCTAAGATCGTGACCCTGGGGAAGGGGACCGCCCAGGGCAGCCCTACTTCCTTGGCTCACAGCAGTCAGAATGCAGCAAGTCCAACCTGCTTCTCATTCAGATGATACGCATAGGCCCAAAGAGGGTCCGGGACCTCCACAATCACACAGCCTTCAGCATGATGTGTTTCCTGATATTGCAACCTTTGTGTTTGCTCCAGGTCAGGGCCTTGTTGCTTCCCTTGCCCATTCAAAGAACTTCAGAGATCCTGCCTGCCCTCCCATCTCCCTTCCAAACAGCTCAGTGGACACCATCATCTCTCACCTCTCTGTCCAGAGGCCAAACCCCTGTCAGTGGAGGAATCCAGGGTCCTTAGTCTCTCTGAGACAATTCTGCCCCTGTGTCCAGGGAGGCAAGGGTGGGGTGACACCCACACAGCCTGGCCCAGCCCAGACCCAGCTTTGGAGCCCTGGGCCACAGCCTCCGTCCAGGCTGATGCTGGGCAGCCGCAGCCACTGCTGGCACACTCCTGCTCTCTGCCAGGCTCGTCTTGAATAAACACTGCTGCATGGCAACAGCTCTCTGAAGGAGCTCAAGTCCCTGTGTGGGGGAGAAACAGAGCCAAAGACTTTTCCCCATGGTATCATTTCTCCTGTGGCTCCCCGAGGTGCTGGGTATGCCCCAGTGACTGACCTGCCCTCTGGGGCCATGGGGTGGGGGAAGAAAATACCAGAGCCAGCTGGGGTCCAATGTGTAACCAGGAAGCACATAGCAGATTGGGGCAGGGGAAACCCTGTGCTCATGGCCTCTGGGCCCAGTGTGGTTCTGTTCATCAGCTTGCTTCCAGAGGCAGAAGGCCAGACCCTATAAGCATCCAGAATTGGCAACAGGCAGAGCCAGGTCTGACCCTGACTGCTACTCCTAGTCCTTCACCCTCTGATCAGGATTTAACCTTTCTCTCTCTCAGTTTCCTCATCTATAAAATGGGTATAAAATAGTACTTACTCCATAGTTACTACAGGGATTAAATGGCTGCCAGGGAGAGGTATGGGGTTTACGCAGTACAAAGTAGTCCCTCAGTATTGCTCCAGAAATACTTGCACATGCAGAAAGCCTGTGGCCTCCTCTCTAGCCAGGTTCCCCTGCCCCAACTTATGAGAAATTAGAAGACTGTTAGCCTGTGTGAGCTTCCTCATTGAATCCCCAACACTTGTATAGAACTCCTAAACCAGTATCACCAACCTCAGACAGCAACGGCTCCCACCTCCCCACTCCCCCACCACCTTCTATCTGTCTGCAGCCCACTGTCCAAGATGCACAGAGGAAGAGCAGAGGTCTGGTTCACTTAATCAGGCCTTACAAAGAGCCACTCACACACACAGATTTTTTTTCCAGGTGGCTCCTCCAAGTTCTTACAGAGGAGCCAGGTAGGCAGACCCAGGGCAGGGGGGTCTAGAGTAGGCAGTCCTCACCTCAGGAAGCCTAGTTGCTGAGTCACCTACACCCAGTGCAGTGCCTTCCTCTCTGTGGCCCATGGGGACCTCGCCTGAAGCACTCCTAGGAGCAATTTCCCAGAAGCAAGGGGAGGGAGTGCCAATGAGGCACAGAACTATATCCGCCTCCAGAGAGCACAGGCCTTGCCAGAGGGCACCTGCAAGGGTCTGTGGGAGAAGCTGACGGGCCAGCTGAACTCCAGAGCTTCCCCAATATAGGTCAGAAATGAGGGACTTCCTCCAGACCCGAGGTGGCCCACGTGAAGAGTGTTTTTGTTTGGGTTTGTGTTTTCCCTGAGAGAAAGGTATGAAGAAACCCAGAGTTACAGATGGAAAAACTGAGACCTGATAAGTTACACACCTTATGAGTGAGTGACCGGTGAGACTCAAGGAAGGATGGGGACAGGACACAGAACAGGCAGGACTCAGTGTCCCATAGCTCTGCCAGAGGGAAGTCAGGCATACACCTCCCCAAACTCATCCCAGTCCAGAGCTTCTAGAACCCAGATCCAATAGTCAGGCCCCTACTAGATCTTTTGTGGCTACAGGCCTGGCTCCACTCCATCCCTCTGACCCCTTGCTTCCCAGCACCACTTACCTCTGAGAACAGTGGAACACAGAATTTCCCTAGGGTGACCTGGATCACGCTCTGTGTTAGGCATAGGAGACAAGAAAGAGCACAGGCTTCCCTCAGGAGCTGAGCAACAGAGAGATGCCTGACAGGTTAGTACTGGTTCAAACCTGCGTTACCTCTGCCACAGCTTTTGAATGAACATTTGAATGAATTAAACTGCCTAACATGGTATAGAATGACAAGTTCAGCAAAGCACTTTTGAGTAAATAGCTCCTACCACATCCACCCAGGACAGCCTAGTCTACCTTGGAAGCCTCTCAAGAGGGTCTCAGTAGCCTATATGCATCACTTCCCAGGCTGGCTAATTTAGTCAGTGGAAGATGATTCCATTCTGGCCCTGATCCCCCAACAAACGTGTCACCAAGAGTCCCCTGGGCTCTCGTTGATTAGTGAAGTAGATAAGCTTCCATGTCTAACAGGAAGATGCAGGTACACTTCCCACTACACAGTATATGTGCCACCTGATTCTGTAGGGTATTACATAGGCCAGCTTCCTAATCACAAAGCCAGGCTCAGGGCACAAACTCTATTCTGTTCAGGGACTTCCTCTGCCTGGCTCTGGGATACCACTGCCTGGGCTCCTCTCACTCCTCCTGTTCCCTCAATGTGAAGACCCTTCCAAGCCCTTTAAACACCATAACCCACCCACTCCCCACCAGCTCCCTTCATCCACTGCCTCCTGCACAGTCAGTCAGCCATCCAGCCACACATACTGGTGAACTCATGGGAGGAGAGGAGAGTGTCACATCTGGAAGCCATCACTAGCCAAGTTCTCATGGGATGAGAGTGATGCAGGTCTGACTTCAATGGGTAAAGGGGTAGTTAGTCTCTAAGAACTTCTCTTCCCTTACAGTGCTCACCACTGTACCCAGGATCAGACCTTACCGCCAACCTATAGAGCCTGGGCTCCATACATTGTGGTGAGTTCTGACCCTCACAGCCATCTCGCCAGCGGAACTCTTTAAATATTCAATTTAAAAAAAAAAAATCACAAAAACAAAAGGAAAAAAGACAGAAATGTTGGAACAAAGAACAGATGAAAGAGCTAGATATAAAATAAATAGCAAGGTGATATACTTAATCCCAATCATATGAACAATTGCTTTAAATATAAATAGTCTAGAGCTAGGCGTGGTGGCTCATGCCTTTAATCCCAGCACTCAGGGGGCAGAAGCAGGCAGATCTCTGTGAGTTCAAGGCCAGCCTGGTCTACTACATAAGGAGTTTCAGGTCAGCTGGGGATACAGGAACCTTGTCTCAAAAAGACCAAAAAAAAAAAAAAAAT
>NW_008349093.1:89747-104899 GCF_000622305.1 Nannospalax galili | reverse complement strand
GGATACACTTACCTACATGCAGGCTATACACATAAAATAAAAATAATAAATAAAAATATTTAATTAATTAATTAAATAAAAGTGAAATTGGAGCTGTCAAGATGGTTCAAGCAGGTGAAGACACTTGCCACTTGACAAACCCGATAACTTGAGTTCAGTCCCTGGGATCCACATGGTAAAAGGAGAGAAGTGACTCCCAAAAGTTGCTCTTTGACTTCCATGGTGCACCGTGGCATGCACACGCCTATACACGCAGAAAATAAATGAGTGTAGTTTTTTAAGTGAGATGCAATTATGTGCTGCTTACAAGAAAAATATTTAAAAACAGATTGAAAGG
Source organism: Nannospalax galili (assembly GCF_000622305.1). Lineage (NCBI taxonomy): Eukaryota > Metazoa > Chordata > Mammalia > Rodentia > Spalacidae > Nannospalax > Nannospalax galili. Next base: position 104,562 of record NW_008349093.1, on the reverse strand, counting down.
ATGTAAGATATATGACATAAACAACTCTGCAGAAGGCTGAGGTGGCTAAAATAGCATCAAAGTAGATATTACAACAAAAAATATTGTCAGATATGAAAAGGAACATTTCATAATGACAAGAAAGATCAATTTAATCAAAATCTAACAATCTTAAATGCACATGTGCCCAATAACAAAGCTTTACACATGTAGTAAAAACAAGAAGAATTGAAATAAAAATCAAAAAATTCACAATTCAAATTCTTCAATAGAATTCTTTCAATAAGATAAGAGTAAAAGCCAGATGTGGTGGCTCACGCCTTTATTCCCAGCACTTGGGAGGCAGAGGCAGGAGGATCTCTGTGAGTTCAAGGCCAGCCTGGTCTACATAGTGAGTTCCAGACCAACTGGGGCTACAAGGAGAACCTGTCTCAAAAAGACCAAAAAAAAAAAAAAGATAAGAGTAAAAACTCTGTTCAACACTACCAAATAATTTGATCTATTGATTTTTTTCCTCTTTTTTCATTTTTTCATCTATTTATATTTATAGGACAGTCCACCCAAGAGAGCAGACATTCTTTTCTCAGGCAGCAGAAATATTCATGAAGATAAATCATACCCTGAGTCATGAAACAAGTCTCAATAGATATAGAGTCTAAAAAATACAGAGTATGTTCTCTTATCTCTACACAAGGAAAACAGAAATCAATGTCAAAAAGACCTTTTAGTTGGGCATAGTGGTGCATGCCATCAATTCCAGCACTCAGGAGGCAGAGGTCGGCTGATACCTGTGAGCTCAAGTCCAGTCTGGTCTACATAGTGAGTCCCCAGTACCACTGGGACTGCATAGTGAGACCTGGTCAAAAAAAAAAAAAAATCTTTGAAAAATTGTCTGTACTTCTAAAAAAGTGAGGGACCAAAGAACTCAGAAGATAAAAGAGAAGCACGTTATTCTCTTAAATGGAATGAAACTGGAAACCAGCGCATCACAAGTTGTAAGGAGCAGGTGAAGCAACATTTAGAGGGAAGGTTAACTGCTCATCACTCAACAGGAAACAACTCCAATCCACAAACAGAAAGGATGAAGAGCTTGTGGCTTCTTCATGCGATGGGATACCACAGGGCAACACATGAAGTATAGATTCATACAATGTCAACGAACGTGAAAAGCACCACTTACCCTGGAATGACTCACACTCACAACAGGGAGACAATCAAGCTTGTTCTACAGGTCAACCTCCCCAGTCTCCTCAATGTCAATGTCATGAAAAAAAAAAAAAAAAAAAGACTAAAGGACATGAGGGGAGGAGACTACTCTTGGACACTGAAAATAACTAAAGAGGACTTAACAACCAAATCTAATGAGATCTTGGCTAGAAATAAAGCCAGGTAACAAAGACATCTTGGGACAATGAAGAAGCATTGACTATGAACTAGATAATGTATAATACTAAGAAATGTACCATCTAATTTAGGGGGATGGAGGTAGTTCACCAGCAAAGACCACTCAGATAAAGTATTGCCAAAAGAAAGTCTTTACAGCAAGCCAGTGACTACAGTGGACAATTGATCCCAAGTGAAGTCCCAAGCCATTCTTAGGGTAAGCTTTTATACAGAAAAATCACATCCACAGGTGAAAAGTTTAGGTTCCAAGCTTAGGGGGTAGAAAGCCCCCCTAACAATTTCTATTCTGTAAGAGCAAGCCAAGCAGAAAATACAGAAGCCATAAGCAAGAGCAACCAGATGCATGCTGACCTGATCTCAAACCTACACCTTGGTGCAGCTGGGTCACACTTTTGCATTCCCACATTTTGAGTTAACTGTTTCTGGATTTAACTACTGAGTTTACCTGAAGCTTGCTTGTAATATGGTGTAGCTATGGTCAGTCTTGAGGTGCCCCACCACAATGGTAATATGGGTATATAAGAGGTAGCAGGGGTTTTTTTAAGTTTTATTAGAAAATTAGAAAATTCATAACAAAATAAAAAGCAGTTTTAAGATTTAAGTACTTTTGGCCAGGCATGGTGGCACACACCTTTAATCCCAGCACTTGGGAGGCAGAGGCAGGAGGCTCTCTGGGAGACAGAGGCCAGACTGGTCTACACAGTGAGTTCCAGGCCAGCTGGGGCTACAGAGAGACCCTGTCTCAAAAAAAAATAAAAATAGCCAGGCGTGGTAGCACACACCTTTAATCCCAGCACTCAGAAGGCAGAGGCAGGCAGATATTTTCAAGACTGAGGCCAGCCTGATCTACATAGTGAGTTCCAGGCCAGCTGAGGCTACAGCTCAAAAAGACAAAAAACAAAAAAAACACAAAAACAAAACCAGAAAAAAATACCTAAGTACTTTTAACATTTAATATAGTCAAATCTTGATTAAACTGACCATTTTTGTCATTACGAAATGTTCTTTTTCTTTCTAAAAATAATTTTTTTATTATTTTTATTTTATGTGTATCAGTGTATTGCCTGCATGTATGTAGTGAACCTATGTCATGCAATGTCCGTGGAAGTCAGGAGAAGGTGTCGAATTCCCCTGGAACTGGCATTATGGATGGTTGTTAGCTATCATATGGATGCTGGGAATCAAACCGGGGTCCTGTACAAGAGCAGCCAGCACTCTTAGCCGCTGAGCCATCTCTCCAGCTTCGAAGTGTTCCTTTTCGTACCTGACAATATTTCTTGTTCCAATGTCTACTTTGACACTATTTCAGCTACTTCAGCTCTGGAGCGTGGGAAGAATGAGTGATAATGGTATTATCTCACACAGCAAATCAGCCTCCAGTCACGTCCAGTCCCCACCGCACTATTGGTCTACGGAATCAAGCAAGCTTTGGGCTTTTTTTTTCTTTTGAGACAGGGTCTTCCTGAAGCCCCAGCTGGCCTGGAGCTCACTATATAGACCAAGCTAGCCTGGTCTGTGAAATCATCACAGAGATCAGCCTGCATCTGCCTCCCAAATGGTGGAATTAAAGGGGTGCACTACCATGCCAGGCAAATCCAACAGTTTTTAAAAGATGTATTCTTTTTCATTTTATGTGTATGAATGTTTTGCCTCCATGTATGTATGTGCACCCTATGTGTGCAATGCCCAGAGAGACCAAAGGGTGTCTGATCACCTAGAACTGGAGTTATGGACAATTGTGAGCCACCATATGGCTGCTGAGAACCTAACTGGGGTCTTCTGTACAAGCAGCAAACGCTCTTAACTGCTGAGCCATCTCTCCAGCCCCCAAGGTCATGATTTTCAGGAACTTCATGCTGAAGTATCAAGAGTGAAGTGTTATGACATTTCTAATTTTCTAATAGAGCAGCAAAAATATATATATGCACGTAAGTAGACAAAGCATTGACAATGGTGTTATATATACAGATAATACTATCCTTTCTTTCTTTTTTATCTGTATGTGTGTATTGCCTGCATGTATATAAGTGCACCCATGCCATGCAATGCCCATGGAAGTCAGAAGAGGGCATTGGATTCCCTAGAACTGGAGTTATGGATGGTTGTTAGTGACCATGTGGGTGCTAAGAATCAAACCCTAGTCCTCTGCAAGAGCAGCCAGTGCTCTTAACCAGAGAACCATCCCTCCAGCCCCTTAATACTATTCTTTTAATTTTTCTGTGTATTTGAAATTTTCAAAACTCTGCCACCCATACTACTACTGAAAGAATGTAAAATCCTAGTTCTTTTATTTTAAAATGTTAAATTACTTTTTATTTTATGTGTATGAGTGTTTTGACTGCGTGTATTTAAGTGCACCCATGTCATGCAATGTCTGCAGAGGCCAGAAGAGGGCATTGGATCCCCTGGAACTGAAGTGACAGGTCATTGTTAGCCACCAGATGGGTGCTGGGAACTGAACCAGGTCCCCTGCAAGAGCAGCCAGTACTTTTAACCACAGAGCCTTCTCTCCAGCCCCTGAATCCTAGTTCTTATGGACAAAGACCAAGCAAGAAAATCAGTGTGGCTGGTACACCAAGCAGGTTCTTCCTTATTCTCATTTTTTAGGAAACGAGGGGAAACACAACGTGTCCTACGCTTGGTGACTGTTTCAGGCAAGAGCTGGCAAAGCTGTTTCTGCCAGCTCACTGTCTGCTCAGATTACTCCAGTGGGAGTGTGTCCAGGTCCAGGATGGGAGTAGATCAGCTTCCACAGGGGCACTGCCCACCTCAGGGAAGCCGGAGGTGCTGCCCACCACCTGGAGACCCCGTATCCTCCAAATAGGGATCCAGTTCAGAAAAGAAAGAGCTGGAAGCACCTTAGAGTTTCTCTGGCCAGCTCTAGAAGGCTGCCGCCTAGAAAGCTCACAGCATCAGCTGAGAACTGTACACAGGAAGGGGACTGGGCCAGCACCAGCGGCACAGGGATTCGAAGTTTGCACGAAGCAAGACTGACACCTAGTGGTTCATTTTAATTTGACACTTTTCATTTGACCCCAAAGAAAGAAACCAGGACATCCTGGAAAGGCCTAGGGAAGCTGAGAGAAACTTCCACCAGAACCCCCTGGCTCTAAGCAAAATTGCTTCCACTACATTCACCAAACTTAAGCAGCACACAGGAGTGCACTTCAAAATCTAAAGGCAAGATGACCACTAAAGGAAAGGACAGCTGGGTCCTGAAAAAACTACCGTTTTTTTCATTTTCATTTCAAAAGACTCATTTTGGTTTCTGGCAACTAGAAATCTCTCAGAGTTAACTGAACCAAAGACATCCATTCTGAGTGTTCCAGTTCTAAGGTGTTTGACTTACAAGTCTCTAGAATACATCTACCAAGCAGCTATTTAGCCCTGCTTTTCCTTTGAATATTCCTACTTCCTATAAAGCCATCCCTCAAGTCTTAACACCATCCTGGTCACTGATTGAGATCAATCCTTTCTTGCAGCTTCCAAAGCCCTTCATTTGTGAAGGTTAGTGACATTTCCTACATTCTATCTCACATCATGATCAGCTGTTCAACTGTGTCTCCCTACCCATCCCCAGGCCTAAGTTCTAAGCAGCATAGTCCCTCTCCCAGGGACAGTCCAAACACAGCCAGCCACCTGTATACAGAGCACAGCGCTATGGGAGAAGAGGTAGCACCAGGAATCCTCACCGCTGAACAGTTTCTCACCCAGGTGAGCCCCAGTCCTCCTGTATCCTATTTAACTGAAGTTTGAAATAAAGTCATGTGGTTAAGAGCTGGCAAGTACTACAGGCTCTGATCTACCTCTGTGGAGGTAGAAGTAAGAGTCGTGATTTCCCAAAATCGAAATATAATAATAATGTTCTTCCAAGCAAAGAGGAAGCTAAATATTAGTGTTAGTTCATGAAATTAATTCTCATAAATCAACCCATTAACTGATCAAAACTACATCAAAATTGTTATAGGACTTATTTTGAACTTGAGAGAGGGTGATACCATGTGAGCGTTCCCTGAAAATTGTTACAGCCAAACTGAGAGGCAACTGGACCGAATCTATAGAAATTTAGAGTACCGTAGCCCATAAGCAGAGTTCCACTGCTCCATGCCCACCTGTGATAGTTAATCTTCTTTGTCAAATTGATTGGACCTAGAATCACCTGGGAGACACTGGGCATGTCTGTGAGAGCGTTTCCAGATAGGTTTAACTGAGGAAACGCCCTCCTTGAATGTGGCAGCAACATCCTGGTGGACTGAGATCCCAGACTGAATAAAGAGGAAAAGAATCAGAAGACAGGCTGAGCATCTGATTCCTCTTTCTCTGCCTCCTGACTGTGGATACAATGCTGACGAGCTGCCTCACATTCCTGCTGCCAGGCCTTCTGTGCCTTCATGGAACTATACCCTCAAACCAGGAGTCAAAACAAACCCATTTTCCCCCTAAGTCTTTTGTCACATATTTCGTCACCACAAGAAAAGTAACTAACAACCCCCAGATTCTGGCATAGCTGCATAAGAAACATGGAGAGGTTCCTGCATAAGAAACATGGAGAGGTTCCAGGAACCTTCCTCATATTACTGAGAAATTGAAAACAGCCCAGATATCATTGATCAAGGAATGCCTCAACAGTCCAAAGGTCCAGACTGGGGCAAAGTAGCCTAAAGTGCAGCCCTCCAGTTCACCCTGATACAAGTGAACACAACGTAGCAGTAGTTCTGGTACTAAGCTAGAAAGCCCTGCAAAGTATATTGTTTGAAAAAGTTAAATCCAGGGCTGGAGAGATGGCTCAGCAGTTAAGAGCACTGACTACTCTTGCAAAGGAATAGGGTTCCGTGCCCAGCACCCACATGGTGGCTAACAATTGTCCATATCCCAGTTCCAGAGGATCTGATGCCCTCTTCTGATCTGTGTAGGCACTGCATACATGTGATGTACGTCCATACATGCAAGCAAAACACTCATGCATGAAAATTTTAAATAAGTTACGTCGCAGAATACCATATACAGTATGATGCCATTTATGTGGAGAAAGAGAATCTAATTGCTTCCTGGAAGCACATGTGACTGCATGCAAATTCACAGAGATTTGGAGGAACCAAACTCCAAAGGAACCATGGCTACCTCTGCATACAACTGCTCCCAGATGGGATTCTGGAAGAGGATCAAAAGTGGTGGGTAGAGCCTTTGGCCTAATCTTCACCCTTCACCTTTTTTTAAAAAACAAGAACATATTATGTATTACCTGTTCAATTTAAATATATTTTAATGCTGGGCTGACAAGATGATTCAGCAAGTAAAGGCTCTTTCCGCCAAGGCTGACAACTGAGCTTGATCCCTGGGACCCACATGATGGAAGGAAGGAACTGACTCCCTACAAGTCATTCTCTGACTTGCACATGAATGCTGTGGAGTGAACACATGCACACACACACACACACACACACACACACACAATTTAAAAACTGCAAAAAACTAAATATATATGGATATATTTAATGCAATGCTTAGAGTAGTCAGATTGATAGAGACCAAAAGTAGAAGGCAATGGCCAGGGGGCAGGAGGAGGCATGCAGATAGAATTTCAGTTTTTTCACCAGCTGTCCTGGTGCACACCTTTAATCCCAGCACTCGGGAAGTGAGGCAGGCAGTCTCTGTGAGAGTGAAGTTAGCCTTGTCTACACAGTAAGTTACAAGCCAGGCTACAGGGAGACTGTCTCAAAAAAACAAAACAAAAACCAGTTTAGGAGGATGAAAAGGTTCTGGAAATGGATGGTAGAGATGGTTCAGAATGTGAATGTGCTTATGAAGTACACATTTAAAAATGGTCAGTTTTATGTTGTATATTATATTAAGTTACTTTTCAGTTGCTGTAACAAAATACCTGACAAAAGGGAGGAAAGATTTATTTTGGCCCACAGTTTGAGGGTGCAGTCCCTCATAGTGGAGAAGGCATGATGGCGGGAGTGGGAGGCAGCAGGTCACATTGCATCTGCAGTCAGGAAGGACAGAAAGGAATGCTAGTTCTCAGTTCCCTTCTTCTTTTTTCAGTCCAGGACCCAATCCATGGAAAGGGGCCATTCACACTTAGAATGGGTCCAGGCCTGGAGAGATAGCTCAGTGGTTAGGAGCACTGGCTGCTCTTGCAGACCCAGGTTTGGTTCCCAGTACCCACATGGTGGCTCACAACTGCCCATAACTCCAATTCCAAAGAATCCAATGCCCCCTTCTGCACTTACATACACTTCTGCACTTACATATATACAGTCAAAACACTCATATGCATACAATAAAAATAAAATAAATAAAAATAAGAGTGCTGGAGAGAGCTCCGTAGATACGAACACTTGCTGCTCAATCATGGGAATGGAATTTAGATGCCAGCCCTCAAGTTGGGTGATTGACAATCCTGTAACGCCAGCTCCAAGGGATACAATACCCTTTTCTTGCCTTTATGGTCACTTGCACACTCAGACAGACACCTAAATAAGTCTTCAAAAATAAAGAAGTAAAAGTATAATTTTTTATTTATTTATTTTTATTATTTTATGTGTATGTGTGCATTGCCTGCATGTAGGGACCCTGGGTCTTCTGCAAGAACAACCAGTGTTCTCAACTGCTGAGCCATCTCTCAAGCCCTTTATTATTTTTATTTTATGTGCATGCACGTATTGCCTGCATGTATGTGAGTGAACCCGTGTCGTGCAATGCCACGGAGGTCAGAAGAGGGCTTCGGATTCCCCTGGAACTGGAGTTAAGAACAGTTCATAGCCACCATGTGGGTGCTGGGAATCAAACCCAGGCCCTCTACAAGAGCAGTCAGTGCTCTTAACCACTGAGCCATCTCTCCAGCCCCATAAAAGTATAATTTTTAATGCTTAATACTGAGTGTGAGGCACAGAGTCACACCACACAGTGATGGTTGAATTAAGAGTCCTTTAATTAGTAATAGGCAGAGGTCAAGAGGGACTATTGCCAGAGAAAACTCTCAACACCAAGAAGAGGCAGAGCAGTGTTTATAAAGCTTACAACCACAATTACATCATGCCGGAGGCAAAGCTAATAACAATAATTACATCAGCTCACCATAGTTATACCAGACCAGGGGCAGGTCAGTTAAAAAAGAGGTTTTCAGCTAACAAAAAGTTTTGAAGTTTCAGTTAGGAAAAGCAAGTTTCTCGGAGTTGTAGAAACAATGGACTCCATGGAGATACAGGTATAGCTGAATGCGAGGGCACTTTGTCTGCCTAACGTTGTTTCCCAGCATTGTAGAAACAATGCACTCCCTGAAATGCAGGTGCAGCCTTCGTGACTGCCTGGCTGACTGCAGTTAGAGCAGGGGAGCAGAAATACAGGGTAAAGTAAAAGTCAGCCAGAATAAAATAGAGTCAGTATTGCCATTTCACTTAAGTTCTAAGTGAGTTGGGCACCAGCTTAGTTCACAATGGGCCAGTTTGATACATGAAAACTGCCCCTCTCTCCAGGCCCACAGCATGGTGTGACCCTGCCAAGCAGAGGCAATGGAGCAAGGGTGAATATTTGAGCCAAAATGCAGTCAACTAAATAGCCTCTCCCAAGAACTGGGAATTCAGACTTGCTTAGGTTCCCAGAAGAAAGCAGATGGCACATTAAACAGAGTATGGAGTTTCCTAAAAGATCAACTTACAAGGCATCCATCAACTTAAGGGATCCATCAGAGGCATTCTGATACAGGCAAGAGAGGAAAGCCCTCAATGGGAGGGAATGTTTCTGGCCCCCAGTCAAAACTAAGGCACAGAGGTCCACAGAGATTCCTGCTCAACCTAGCCTGGCCTCCTGACCCCGTGCTCCCATCTCTTCCAAGAGCTGGGTTGATGCCATTGGTGAAATTCCATCTCCTAGGGCACAGAGCAGATGAGAAAAGGTAGGGGTAGGTGTAAGGGGGCAGAGAAATCTGCTTCCTGAGAACCAGCTGGTGGCTGAAGGATAACATTACGATACCAATACCCACAAGGCAGTCAGGATGGAGAATCGAGGCAGCTGACAGGGAACCACATGGGCACCCCAATGGCTCTTTCCAGCCTGCAGGGGGAACTCCACCTTAGACCCTCATCTTGGGGATTCACCAGAAAAACTCCATGGGGACAGCTTCGAATTGCCTTACCCCCAGCAGCAGTTTTATTTTGCAACCTACTCTATATGGGCAACAGAAAGGGAAAGAGGGAAAAAGGGAAGGAGGGAGAGAGGGAAGGAATGACTGCAACAAATCACAAGGACTACCTGCCTAGTTCCCGAAACATTTTAAAAATATTTTATTATTGTTATTTTTTGTGTATGCATGTATTGCCAGCATGTATGGTAGTGCACCCGTGTTTATGCAATGCCTACAGAGATCAGACGGTGCAGAAAAAATTAAAAGAAGACAGACCAAAATATTGTACATGTTATGTACAGGTTATGTTATGCCTTAGACTTCCTTCTTTATATCTTTTGGCATTTTCCAAACTCTCTTCAATAAGGTCATTACTTTTAAAACAAAATATTTTTTAAAAATTAAAGAAAATTCACCTTTAGAAAAGAGGCATTTTGTCTACCTTTGGTAGGGCAGTTTAAATTTCTTTCAAATGCCAGAGACAAAAAGGAAACCTCCCTAGAACTTCTTTCTTACTCTTCCTTCCCATACTGGAAAATTGTTTAATGATTAATTAATTTGAAAATAACCCCTATATAGGCCATGTGCTTTTGGTTCACGGTTCCCTCAGCACACTTGAGGCAGGTGGTGCTGTTTTTTACTTTCCTGTCTCACACATAGAAAGGGAAGAAATGAAGCTGACCCACCAGAACTGCTACTCCATCTTCTGGCCCTTAATTGAGTCTCTTTCCACAATAAACTGAATTGTATTCTTGTTGGTCCCTTCCTGTACCCAATCCCATCCATCATAAATCACCAATTAAAGAGACTTCATGAGTTATACAATGTAACTTCCTAATGATACAAAATTTTACACTTAAGAATAGTTAAAATTGCCCAACCATGGTGGCCCACACCTTTAATCCCAGCACTGAGGAGGCAGAGACAGGTGGATCTCTGTGAGTTGGAGGCCAGCTTTGTCCACATATTGAGTTCAGGCCAGCTGGGGCTACAGGGAAACCCTGTCTCAAAAAACAAACAACAAAAACAAAAATGTTAAAACACTCATCTTTGGGCTGGAGAGATGGTTCAGTGGTTAAGAACACTGACTGTTCTTGCAGACGACCTGGGTTCAAATCCCAGCACCCACATGGTAGCTAACAACTGTCCTAACTCCAGTTCCAGGGGATCTGACAGCCTCTTCTGTCCTCCGAAGGCATTGCATGACACAGGTGCACTTACCTTCATGCAGGCAATACACACATACACATAAAATAAAAATGAAAAATAAAATATTAAAAAAAACTCTTCAATATGTGTACTTTACCACAGGGAGGGGACTCTGAAAGAATAATTAATAAGATCAAAGTTTGATTGAATCGATGAAGTCTGTTTCTTAGGTGTAACCATGTACAACAGTTTTAAATGGTGCATACCCAATGCACCCAAATCCCAGTCAAGTCACTGTCCTGCTAGCAAAAGAAGAAAGGTCAGTGTGAAGAGAGAGGATCTAGCACAACACTTAAGGAAGCCAAGATGTCAAATCCCATCAGCTGACCAAGCACAGCTGTCGCCAGCACCAGCTGCTTGTATTGCAATTCCTCCCTCAGTTCAAAATCAGTCTTCCAGTGGTAAAACTGTGTTCCTTTGACCTTCCTGAGTAGAAAGAAGACATGTCACCACCCTACATACACATTCTGCTCTAGAGGCTCTTATCTAAACAAACACAGCCCAAATCAAGTGTGACAATCCATCAGCTCTACCCATCAAGACAACCTTTTTGAACAGCAAAGCTTTAGCCTGGGTTTGGAATATCATGACCATCCAAGCCAGCTAGGAGAGCCACACAGATAGTGCCTCCGGGCAGTGACCTCCAGGTCCAGGTCCAGGTCCAGGTCCAGGAAGACTAACTAGAAAACTGACTATAGTGGGTGCTGTCAGGCAAGCCAATGACTAAATTATTCTGATACCTATTTATTTCCATTAGAGAATTTCCCTTAGGCTTTAGCCCCCATAAAATAGAGAATTTCCTCCCCCTTTAAGTCATGAATACTTAGAACATGCCAGGTAACTTTTTGTTTTTCAAGACTTTCAGTATGGTCTTAACTTCAGGATCCTCCTGCCTCGCCTTGGCCTCCCCAGTGCTGGGATTACAGAGGCATGTGCCACCACTGCTTAGGCAACTCTCAAACTTCTCATTTGGCATTCACCTTCTACCATGACATAACATATTGCATCCAAGAAAACTTCATTTTGCATTGCCCTCTGCAGTGATTTATAATGGTCAGCAAAGTTTTCGTATTAAAAATTACCCGTATTTATGTGAAAATTCCACTTAGTACAGTCAGTTTCTTCCAATCCAGCCAGCTCACACCGGATACACTGCACACAATCTATCCTATGCTGCCAGTTTCCTCTTTGAATTAAGCCTGGTAATCCGTTAACACCATGTAGACTCTCTTTCCACCACTGGTCTGTGATCCAGTGTACAGTTTTGTCAACACAAGAGATACTGCTGAGGTGCCACAAAAGTCAAGACCACTGCACTAGAGTAAAAGAAAATCGAATTTTATGCCTGAGCTGCCTTCAAAGAGAGGATCAACAAAATGGTCACTTAAATAGCGATGTTAAAGTCATCGCAGGCTGGGAGGGTTCAGTAGGAATCCTGCTGATCACGGCTGACAGAACAGCTAAGGGGTGTCACAAATTCAAATCTGAAGACAAAGTAAGAACCAATGTCAGTTCCTTCTGCCTCAGTGTCCCTCTTGGTGCCCCACCCACAGAACTTCTCTGCCTGCAATGCTGGGGCATCCCCCAGGCCCTTCCAATTCCCATCACTCCCTGGGGAGAGTCACAAACACTCAGGGGTAATGTTACATCCATGTCAACATCAAACTGCCACCTCCATCCCAGTCTCTCTCCCAAGCTAACTAGCTAGCAGCATCACCTGTTAAGTCCCTCACTGTTATTAGCACACATCTGAACCAGCAGTCTTCAGTGGTGCCTGAGGAGATACAAATTTCAATAGTCAGCGTCCTACTAGGAAAAGAACACCAGTGTGAAGGGAGGAATGCTGTCACACTGATAAGGAAAAGTAATATTCTTATAACTGTATTATAATGTCCTTCTAAGCTTAGGCCATTTGAAGTCCAAAGTTATATTCTTCTGCCTCTGCCTCCTAAGTGCTGGGACTAAAGGTGTGCATTCCCAGTTTAAAGTTATATTCTTATAACTAACTGCATTCTTATATAATGTCCTTGTAAGCTTAGGCCATTTGAAGTTTACAGTAATATCCATATAATTAACTGTATTCCTATATAATGCCCTTATACTTAGGCCATTTGAAGTTTCCCCTTGTTCTATTTACTAGATAGATATCTTGAGAATGCAACCCTGTAATGTTTTACTGTTTTTAAAAAAATATTTTATTTTCATTTTATGAGTGTATTCCCTGCATGCATATGTGTACCCATGTCATGTAATGCCTGGGGAAGTCAGAAGAGGGCATCAGATCCCCTGGAACTGGAGTTACAGATGGTTGTTAGCCACCATGTGGGTGCTGGGAACTGAACCCTGGTCCTCTGCAAGAGCTGCCAGTGCTCTTAAATGCAGACCCAGCTCTCCAGCCCCTACTCAGTGGTGTTTTATCACTCTGTAGTATCTTGAAGTTCTATGATACTTTCCACTCACCGTGACTAACTACTTAAACAGATGTGAAATTAAGAAAAAGAAAATCCTCCAAATGGTGTAATAAGGCACCTGATTCAATTGGTTTAAAGGAAAAAAAAAACAAAAACAAAAAACATCTCTTCCCATCCCCAACTCCCTTCTCTGGGCAGCCCAGCCCCCCAGCTTCCTGGGGCCAGCAGCTTTCCTGGGTAAGTTTGGTAGCTCCCATTGTGCCTTGACTCCCCCAGCCTCATTCACTCTCCCAGCTCCTGCACCCCATCTCTCCTCCTAGAAGGGGCACTGGCACATTTCTTGCCTTGGCACCCCAGAACTCTAGACGGAGCTCTTGGCCCAGACTCCCCACTGCTTCTTGGTCCTTTACATCCAGACCGACCCAACCCCTCCCTGGAGAAAAACTGGACGCATTCCCATCAAAATCAGGAAGCAGACAAGGCTGTCCACTATCTCCACTCCTTTTTAACATAGTGCTTGAAACTCTAGCAAGAGCAATAAGACAAGAGCAAGAAATTAAAGGAATAATAATTGGAAAAGAAGTGACCAAATTATCCCTTTGTGCAGACAATATGATATTCTATCTAACAGATGCCAAAAATTCCACCAGAAAACTCCTAGGAATGATTAACACTTTCAGTAAAGTGGCAGGTTACAAAATTAATCTACAAAAGTCTGTAGCCTTTCTATATACCAATAACAAGCAATCAGAAAAAGAGTAACTAGAAACACTCCCTTTCACAATAGCTGCAAAAAAAAAAAAAATCGGAATAAACCTGACCACAGACATTAAAGACCTCTAAAATGAAAATTTTAAATCTATAAAGAAACAGATTGAGGAAGACATCAGAAGATGGAAGGACCTCCCATGCTCATGGATTAGAAGAATTAATATTATGAAAATGATCATCCTACCAAAAGCCATTTATAGATTCAAAGCAATACCAATCAAAATCCCAATGACATTTTTCACAGAATTGGAAAAAAACATCCTAACATTCATATTGAAGCACAAAAGACCTTGGATAGCCAAAATAACCCTGAGCACTAAGAGCAATGCCGGGGGATGATTATACCAGATTTTAAGCAAGCTGTATTACAGAGTTATAGTCATAAAAACAGCATGGAACTGGCACAAAAATAGACACATAGACCAATGGAACATCATTGAAGACCCAAATCTGAGTACAGGCAATTTCAGCCACCTGCTACTTGACAAAGGTGCCAAGAACGCACAATGGAAGAAAGGAAACATCTTCAACAAATGGTGCTGGCAAAACTGGATCTCCACCTGTAGAAGAATGAAACTAAACCTCTATCTTTCACCTTGCACAAAAGTTAACTTCAAATGGACCAAAGACCTTAATGTGAAGCCTGAAACTCTGAAACTATAGAAGAAAATATTGTCAGTAACTTACAAGATATAGGTAGAGGAAAGGATATTCTAAATTGGACAGAAGTTGTTCAGGAATTAAGGTGAACAATCAACAAGTGGGACCTCATTAAACTAAAAAGTTTCTGTACAGCAAAAGAAACAGTTGAAAAAGTGAAGAGAAAACCCACAAAATGGGGAAAAAAAGTCTTCACCAGTGACACATCTGATAGAGGTTTAAGATCAGAATATATGAAGAACTCAAAAAGACA
>NW_008349093.1:86433-89440 GCF_000622305.1 Nannospalax galili | reverse complement strand
GCAAACTTGTTCAACCCCTATGGAAAGCAGTGTGGAGAACTCTTTTAAAAAACTACGAATCAGCCAGGCGTGGTGGTGCATGCCTTTAATCCCAGCACTCGGGAGGCAGAAGCAGGCAGATCTTTGCGAGTTCGAGGCCAGCCTGGTCTACAAGGTGAGTTCCAGGACAGCTGGGTCTACAAGAAGACCCTGTCTCAAAAAGACAAAAAAAAGAGAAAAAAACTATAAATGAACCTGCCATTTGACTCAGTTATACCACTCCTTGGCATATACCCAAAGAACTCATCCTATTGCAGAGACACTTGTACATCCATGTTTGTTGATGCCCTTTTCACAATAGAAAAGTTCATTTATACGATGGAGTTCTACTCAGCAGTAAAGAAAGATGAAATCATGAAATTTGCAGGTAAATGGATGGAACTAGCAACTGTAATACTAAGTGAAGTAACAGACTCAGAAAAACAAGGGACATATGTTTTCCCTCATATGTGGATCCTAGCACCAAATCCTTATAAGTGAGTATGTATCCAGACATAACTACAGGAACCAGGATAATGGAAAGGAACCAGGGAGGTAAAGGAAAAGAATCTGAAAGAGAAGAACAGTAGAAAACATGTGTTAATAAGGGAGATACAGATAAAAACGGGGTTATTTTAAGGAGAGGGGGAGGCAGAGTTGCGGTGACCCATCCAACTCTCTGGGTGCTGTCTCTCTCCGTTCCCGTGGTGCTGATTGCATAGGCACTGCCTCCGATGGCATGGGCGCCGCTTGTGATCACACCTCCTGGGCGCCACCTCCAATCGCACCAGCACTGCCCTTCACTCCTCGCTGCAGCCGCAAGCTGTGGCCGCTCTTCTGCTCGCTGGGTGCTGAGGCAGCTCTTCTACTGGCCCAGGATCGTTGCTACTTCTGCCAGGTCCGGGACCCCAGGGCTGGTGAGGAGACTGTGTCAGCAGAGCCGCATTCAGACATAGACCAGGTTCGTTGACACAGATCCAGTTTATTGCAAGGCACAAGCTTATACAGGGGTAGGGGTCCAATCAAGAAGTTACAACTCGGATCTTTGGCAGGGCTGTGTCCTATCATGACATGCTAGTCAGACACCTCATTAGCATAATGGGTTTCAGGTTAAGTTCCGGTTTCCTTATGGGGCCTGGGTTCCTGGGAATCACGTGACCCAGGCTGTCTACATGTTGCAATTTGGAATCTCAAGGGTGGTGATTAGGGAGTGGTGAGCTCTAGGCATCAGTCTCATGATCTGTCAACAGGAGCAAATGTCACAGGGTGTTGCTGTGGCTCCAGCGGTTCTGCCCTGCCGTTGCCTTGGGCCTGCTGTATGGCTGTCGTTAAGACTTTCACTGGAGGTGCAAGCCTGTCTCCCACAGAGGGTTATACAAGGAACCTTGGGGATAAAGGGAAAGGAGCTCAAAAGAGGTGGGCCCATAGGAGAAAGGCATTATTAAGGGAGAAATGGGAAAAATGGGGCACTTTAAATGGGGAAACCATGATGGAAGGGTTAGACAATGCAAGAGATAAATAATGGCTAGTTTAAAAAAAAAAAAAAAACAGAGGGAACCATATTAGTCCAACAACCTACTGACAAATTATACATACAACTAGCTCAAGGAACATATGTCTAGTCAAGGTTTATCAACAGGAACAAAATATGTGTCTAGTCTAGGTTTATCTGAGAACATTTGGATTTTGCCCAAGCTTTATCTACATAGTGCATGGTAATTAAAGTACCAGACTGGTTGAAATAACTTTCTTGGATGTTTAACAACATACTTTGAGGCCTATACTAATCTGGTCAGAGGGACATAAAGGACAGTTTTTGCTCCTTGCCCTCCAAGGTCAACAAAGTTCCAGGGGACTATGGAGTATCTCTCAAAATGTTCTACAACTGTAGCAAGTCACCTGTCCTCTTGATCAAGGAGGCCATGAAGACCCCACCAGATGGACTTAAACAAGCGTCCAGTCTACAAAAGAGGAGGGTCAACACAGAGGAAATATTTCCTCCATGCTTCCAATCGAAGCCAGCTGTGGTCATGCAGAACCTTTGGTTTATCTTCACATAGATGGAACTGATAAAAGAAAGGAGCCAGGGCCTCCTCCAAAGCCCATGTTACCCCAGAAGAACAGATCCTCAAAGGACTTTAAGAGTAAAAATAAATTGGTTTATCTGGGCCAATTTCAGGGTATTAAACATTCAAAAGGAAAGTATAACCAAAGGGTAATGGAGTCAATATAATTTTTAAGAGTCCGTATGTATAGCTAAAGGCTGCATAACAAGAAACAATGCCAGACAGGATATACCTTCTTCTGAGTTATTGGCCAGGGTGACCAGCCCAAGAAACTCCCAGACAGTAACCCAGCATAGAACTTGAAAAATGAACAGCAGACCCCAATCTTTTCTGAAGGAATGTTGGCAACTGATTGCTGCTAGATGAGGAAGAGCTGATCTTCCTGAAACAAGGAACTCTAGATAGGCTGACTAGACTCAGCAGATGGAGAAGCACTGGGGAACAGCTGGGGGCACTAACAACACACTGGACAGTAACAGGGATGACAGAGTTATATGGGCTCCAGTGGGGAGGAGGGCTATGGGAGGGTGCCACTTGGGATCTGGGTATAAATAATAGTTATACTTGAGGAAGCATAAAAATGTGCTTCATGTGAAGGGGCTAGAGAGATGGCTCAGTGGTTAAGATCACTGACTGCTCTTGCAGAGGACCTGGGTTCGATTTCCAGCACCCACATAGCGGCTATGAACTGTTCTTAACTCCAGTTCCAAGGGAATCTGAAGCCTTCTTCTGATCTCCATGACATTGCATGACACGTGTGCACTCACATACATGCAAGCAACACACTCGTACACATATTTTTTTAAATGAGTTTTTCTGCATGAAACAATATATTTTAATAATGAAATCTTTTTTAAAGGTTAAAAACTCATTCAATTTTATGTCTTACAGGGTCTATACTGAGTACAATACTGTATAACCAT
>NW_008349093.1:85602-86181 GCF_000622305.1 Nannospalax galili | reverse complement strand
TTATTTTGATATATCACAGTGAAAGATTTATCGTCCTCTTTTTTTTTTTTTTTTTTTTTTTTTTTTAAAAAAAAAAAAAAAAAAAAAAAAAACTAGATCAAACGTGTCAGATATCTAAACTCCTATCAGTGGTATGTTTTTGTAAACTGCAAAATAGTTTGACAGATTCCTAGCCCAATAAGCCTGGCCTAGCTATAGATAAATAGGCAGCAGATGGCCTGACACCCCTCACCCACTTAGTAAACTGTAATGGTCAGGTGAACTCGGAAAGCAATTTTCTTGAGACAACATGGCACATGGAAGTAAAGAGTTATAGGGTGTGGGAAGCGAGCACAGCCGAGCCAGCCAAAGATGGAGCCCTGGCTGGCTGCCAAACCTCGTGCTGTTTACTTCAACTCTTGGCTGATTGCCAAGGCTCGTGAATCCCGCTTGTTTACCCCAACTCTGAAGTATGGTGAGCCCCAAAACAGGTGCTACCAGCCTGATGATCTTGCTACGTGCCTATGGGCTACACTCTGCCTGGCCGCTGCACGTGTGTGAGCCCTGATTGGTACCGGCTGGGGGGAGGGCTGTTGGAAA
>NW_008349093.1:54157-82465 GCF_000622305.1 Nannospalax galili | reverse complement strand
AAAGAGAAACAGAAGCTTGAACCTCACCTTGGTGTCTGTGTCGTCTTTCCTGGACTCTGCTGGACAGAGTCCCGGCTCGCGACAATAGGGCCCAAGTGCCAGCCATAAAGTGATAAGATAAAAAGGCCCATTTAAGCTCCATTTGTACTTCTGTTTGAGGCCCAGAAAAATCTCAAAGTCTTTGTGGCTAATTCTGGGACCTCATGCATGAGAATGAATAAACCAAACTTTCCAGCTCTCTCCTGGATGAATACTTGATCTCTTAGCTGTTCAAAGTTTTTTTCATAACAGAAAACTTCCAAACAGCCCCAGACACCAACCACTTCTCACCAACTCAAATGCCACCCTGATCCCAGCTACCATCATGTTTCCTCTATTACTGCAAAGGCAAGTTTTTTCTTATCACAAAGTTCTTTCCTGGGATACTGAATTCTCAGTTAAGAATTCTGCTCAAACGCCACAGCCCATTTCAGAGCATAAACCAGCTTCTACAATGGCCTACAGGGCCTGTACTACCCAATGCTCACTACCTTTCTGACCCAACCTCAGCTGCACTGTCCCTCACTGTTCCTCATACTGACCTCTCAGAATGAGCTGCCCTTAGACTTTTGCTCAAGCTGTAAAGATTCCCATAGATATGCTGAGCTACATAGCAAGTTCCAGGCCAGCTGGGGCTATAGGGAATCCTGTCTCAAAAAGGACCAGAAAATAAAGATTCCCCCAAATAACATTTAGCTGACTCACATGGTGCTGGCCTATGTTCAAGTCTCTCAATAACCAGACTGCATTTGCAATCTGCACATTTCAACCATAACTCCCTCCTGACTCAGCTATTTTATCCCACATTAACTTAACAACATACCATGTAAAATTTGCTTAGTCACACACCACTTACTGCCACTACGTCCCTGGTAGAATGTCAGTCATCCCCCCTTATTCTAAGTACCTGAGATAACAAACTTGTCTTAGAGATCTGGAGGCTTCAGTCCAACACTGAGGACTTTCTTTGACAAGGTCAGAACGCTGCCCTAAGACAGGAGTCTACAGCAGAACAATGAACCAGGAAGCAAAACTAGAGAGAGGAGGGTGGGTCCCACAGTGCCCCTTGAAGCGACCCCAATGACAGAGGGACCTTCCACTAGGTCCCATCCACCTCCTAATGGTTCCAGTACTTACCAAGAAGACCAAGGGGATGGAAAGTGACAGGGAGGGCACAGACCCAAGCCTTTAAGGCTATTGTTCAGCAATATACATCTAACAACCAAGTAGTCACTAGCAGAGTAGGCATCAATAATTAAGTGAATAAAAACAGCACATATATCCTCCACAAGGATTATGTTAACAATTCTGCACACATCAATATCATTTCTGGCCTTTGCATTATAGTTCCAAACCCCCAAACCTTAAGCCTCGATATCTACTCACATAGAAACATAAGCACAAGGATAGGGGTTTTAGGTCAGTAGTAGAGGGTTTGCCTAGCAAGCACAAGGCCCTGGGTTTAGTTCTGAGCTTGGGGGAGGAGGGGTTTGTACACATACATATATAATAGTTATCTATACCAAACAGAGACTCAGAACTTAGGGCACTGTATAACATAATTTATGTGCAACTCACCTAAATATCAGAAAACACCCAAGATGAGGGAGACTGCTCCAGCTTAACAGAGCACATGACATCTAGCTATGATACATGACCACTGATTTAACATGGTTAGCACGCTCAAAGTTTTCAAAAATAAAAGAGCAGAAAGACCCCAAGACTGCCCCCCCCCAAAAAACATGCCCAAACGGTTGTTTCTATAAGCAGAACAAGATAGCCAATTACTCTATGACTTAAAAATTGGTTTTCTTAGCAGGCCTAATTTAACTCTAGATTTTTCTAAAGTGAAAAGATGTATTTCCATATATTGCTGTCATTTCCTCGCAATTCCCAATTAGTGTATAAAGCCTATTCTTTCTTATCACTAGAACTTGGGATAGGTAGTTGCAACCCAACCTAGTGAGACTGCCTGCCTCAAGAAACAACCATATAACTGACACTGCTTTAAAGCCACGTTCTTCCCGTTGTGAACTCTAGATTATATACTAAGCCTCGAAAGCACTGACCTGTGAATACTATTTCAAAACCACTTTTAAAACCTTCATACCATGAGCCCAAGTATGTAGCTGTATTTCTCTACATATATGACGAGACACGCACTGGGTAAAGATGAGTATTTATTCACTTTACAAAGAGAATGGTATTAAATTGCCATAAACAGCTCCATTTATAGACAATTAACAACTGTACATCGCACCAGCAGCTAGCTCAAACTGCTTCCCCAAGATGTTCCCCTGGTTCCAGCTCTATCAGGTGAGCACAGAACCCTGCTCTGCCTCTGATGTTAAGTCCCTCAGAGATAATGGTTTTGTTCTACACATTCATAGGTGGGAAAAGAAATGCACCTGCCCAGCCCTTCTGTACAGGTGAGCTTCCATCTATGTCCTATAGTGAACACTAAGCAAGTACTAGCTCATTCTTTAAAAACAGACAAATTACTAGTAATTTGAAAAAGCTTGTGTAGTGCACCAAAATACTTTATACATACATAAAAAATCTTGAGTAAGATTTATTATTTTAAAGATAAACAGATACCCTAGCACTGCCAAGAGTGGGTAATGAAAAGGAAGGAAAGCATTAAATTACTGAATTATAAAAATAGTTTCTTTGGAAAAAAATTCCAATAAGGTTATCATTAATATCTAAAACCAAAGAGAAAAAATAAACCAATGTTCTTTGATCCATTAGTAATTTAAATAAAAATGGAAACCTCTTCAAAAGCAGCTGTGACTGGAGTTTTTAAAAAGTTATAGGTTGAGCTCTCCTAAGCTATACACTGATGATTCTTTACAGGCAATGTGCAGACAAGAAAAATCCTTAATATGGCTAAATCTTTGTTTAATTACCATTATTTTTTGTTTAAAAAAATATTTCACAAGACAGTTTAAAAAATAAGTGGTTATTTTGGGGAAGTGCTCCAAATACTCAGTCTGACTCAAGTCAGATAACCACAGTTCATAGACAAAGTAGGGATACTGGGGATTGTTTTTTTCTTTGAATCAACCATTTTTACTCTAGCTTTTAGTTATTTCTTCATATTTTATGAAACTGTATCAAATTAGGTGTGCCAGATTAAAAACTACTCACTAGTGTCAAGTGGCATCTGGACTAGATGAAATACCAACCTGAGGTGAGAGCGGGCTCCTTCACAAGCAGCCAGTTCCTGAAGCCCACGAGCATGTCTTCACCTAAGTCAGGTTCTGATACAACCAGTCACACTAGAGCATCATACAAAAATAGACCAGATATTGGACACTCATGTCAATACATTACAGAAAATGTGTCTATTTACTGTGTAAAGTTTATTAACATCTGAATGAAACACTCTTATTTACACAGTTAAAGTCTGGGGCACTCAGGGCAGGAAGGTGTGGGAATTGCCGCTGTGAACTTGGAAGCGGAGGCTTCTGGTCTCCTGGCACAGGACAGCCCTCCCTGGGAGGACTCGGCAGCATTGGGCAAGGTGAGCCAGAGTTCACAGTTTGGCTGGTTTCTGTCTTCATTCCTCTTCACTCTCATTTTCAGGTTCTAAGTCAGAATCTCCGTTTAATTCCTTTTCACTTGACACATCTCTGTCCTCTCCATTTTCTTCTTTGTCTTCAGCATCCTCATCTTCCTCCTCATTGTGTTCATCAACCCCCTCATCTTTTTCACTGTCTTTCTCCTCTTCATCTTCATCCCAATTATCCTGGTTAGAAATATCAAAGGAAAGCATTTGTGAAGAGCTCATTCTTACAGAGTGAAGATAAAAGGCAGATTATACCAGGAAACACCACTCACATCAGAGTCCTTCTCTGCAATCTCATCATCAGATTCTTCTTCAGAAGATTCTGTAGGAGGAAAATATAAAGCCTTAATTCTCTAAACAGCAGGGCACACAGGACTGAAAACTCAGCAGGAACAAAAACAGAATCCTCAACTGATTCTAAAAAAAATACTTATATTCAGCTATCAATCATCTTAGATGAATCATTCAATTAATATTATTTGTTGTTTTTATGATTTGGGTCAGGGTCTTGCTATGTAGGACAAGTTGACCTGGAACTTGCAGTTATACCTCAATCTTCCAAGTACTGAGATTACAAGTACATTACTACCACACCTAGTTTCTAAATGTAATATTCTTATCTGCATGAAAACATTAGATTATTCCTTCAAGATAAGTACCAAAGCCCCACTAAAATCTCATCTTAAAATATTCAGCCATTTTTGGACCACCAAATAGACCCAGTGGGTGTAAACAAATTCAATATAAAAAGGCTGGTCCATAAATATATTTGAAAAGAAAGTAGATGTATCGTTTTTAACCGATAGTGAAAATAACAGTTATGGAAATTAACAATGTAAAATTTGTGGTTTTGAGAAACAAAACACTAAATATGCAAAAAAAAAAAAAAAAAAGCTAGTTTATTTTCTAAGCACTACAGAAATAAACAGAGGAAAAGGCTGCCATGTCACTCTGTAAGAACTAGTACAATGTGGCTCCCAATGCGGCAATATGAGAGCACATCTGCACTGACGGACCCCACAAAAGTACTGGACTTGAAACCTCACTCAGCCTCACACTTTACATCCAGTGCAAAGGAATGACAGCATTTAAAGAAGCAAATTAAATGCTTCCCAAAAGGAAACAAACCTGCAATCACACAGAAGGGCATTCTATGGAATCAAGTGTCATCTTTCCAGCAAGCCTCCACCATCAGGAATTCTAAAGGGCTTTTAGAAGAGATTTCTGAGCTCTATCAACCAGATTTAGTGCCAGAGTCAAGCTTGAAGCCTTGTCTGAATAAGCTACAACAGTTTACAGATAGTTAAGATTAAAAAGAAAAGGTAAGCTGACACAGGATAAAAGTAAAATGATTAGGTG
Organism: Nannospalax galili; assembly: GCF_000622305.1. Classification (NCBI taxonomy): domain Eukaryota; kingdom Metazoa; phylum Chordata; class Mammalia; order Rodentia; family Spalacidae; genus Nannospalax; species Nannospalax galili. The sequence continues at coordinate 77,496 of NW_008349093.1, read as the reverse complement.
TGCCACTGCTACCCAATGAAATCTAACAGTACTCCCAGCCTGTAAATGATTGGAACTCTTTCCATCTTTACTTTTTCTGAAGAAAATGAACCATGTATGAATGAAGGACACTGTATGTCCACATATCTAAGCCCATTCCCCCAAAGAAATACTATCCGACATAGTTTTAGCATGTTTGCTTATCATATCCATGAATTATAGATATGCACAGTTGTGAAAAACCTTTTGCATTTCAGATTCTACAGCATCTGGATTTTCTGTTTTCAATTTAGGAATACCTAACAGATAAAGTCTATACAAACACCCCAAAATCCCAAACACTTCTGGGCCCAAGCATTTTGAATGAGTATATATTCGGTCTGTATTCTTTTGTGGACTTTAAAACTGTTTGATCCCACAAATATGTATGAGTACATGATACTATATAGACATGATCCTGTTTTATAACTTGTTCTATACCCAAGTGTATGTACATTGTAACTTAAAAGTCTGTACTTCATGGTTCTCACTACTATACTATGCTGTATTGAAAATAAACTATTCTCTACTAATGAAAAGTTAAGTCTACTTATGAGATTGCTAAAATATTTTATAAGACTGTGATATACAAATTTCTGTAACTTTCCTTGCGTGTGTGTTTTAACACCATTATTCTCCAGCTTTTTGGTCTTAACATCATTTTATTTTTTTAAGATTTTTATTTTTTTTTTTTTTTTTCGGTCTTTCTGAGACAGGGTCTCCCTGTAGCCCCAGCTGTCCTGGAACTCACTATGTAGACCAGGCTGGCCTCGAACTCACAAAGATCCACCTACCTCTGCCTCCCAGGTGCTGGGATTAAAGGCGTGCAATACCACGCCCAGCCCTATTTAAGATTTTTAAAAAATTTTATGTATGTGTATGAGTCTATGTGTTGGTATATGCATATGAGGTGTCTGAGGAGACCAGATGTCAGATCCTCCCCCGCCACCGCCCCCAAAGCTGGAGTTACAGGCAGTTGTCAACTGTGCAACATGGGTGCTGGGAAACAAAACTCCAATCCTTTACATTAGCAGCACATCTATCACTGCTGAACCATCTATTATTAAAACTGGAGGCCCCAAAAGCTTTTATTTATATGTCTATAGATATTTATCTCATTAAAAATTAAATTCAATTTTTAAATTTGCAAATATTTAATGCAATTACAAAAAATGTCAACCTGTTACATATTTTAGTAAAAATATTCCTAAAGCAGCAAAGAACTTACTTAGTAGCACTGATTTATTTTTTTACAAACACCTCATATCTGCTTCTTCAATTTTGGGGGGAATACTATTTTATTTGAACATACTAGATGAAGAAAATCTAGGCTCAAGCAACAGAATGGCTAGAATTTAAAATTTAATCACAGAATGTTTTAATTTGTACTTCTTTAAAGTAGTTAATTTTTACATTCATTAGCCATTTGTTGCCTTCCCCAGAAGTCATCTATCTATACATCCATGCTCATTTTAAGGTGTGAAGAGTAAACAGTGATGCAACACAGGCACGGTCCTCTGCACCTTATGAATTATCAATTCTTCCAGCAACTAACTGCACAGGTGGTCTTCTCCATTGATACTAAGAACACTATCCACACAGCTGCACCAAGTTCTACAGATCGTTCAGGACTAAGTCTTGATGCCTGACAGAGCAAGTTTCCCCAACTTGTTTACCTAAATCACAGTTAACTCTGATCTCTTGGTTTGCTCAAATAAACTATTAGATTAATAAAATAATTGGGAGATTACAGGCAACTTCACAATACAGGATTTTCCATTTAAAAATTATTGAATGACCTCTAAACTTATTCAGGCTCAGGTTTACAATGTTCTCTAAAACATTCCATTTCATTTTTTAGATATAAACTCAGGTACTCCTAGTTTTGAGTGCTGCAATGGTAATTGTTTTTGAATATAGTCTATTAGTTACTGCTGGTGTGTAACAATGCTGGCTCCTTTTCGCTGATCTTGCTGTCAGTGCTCTGGCTTATCTGCATAGCACCTATTAGTAACAGCTGACTGTAGTCTTTTATTTACTGTGTGCAAAAGGGTAATATATGCCACATTCAAAGTCCTAGAATTCTTTACACAGAAGCAATAAAAAGTACATTACTGTCTCATTCTTGGCTTTAATAGGAATGGTTTTAAAGCCTATTATGTGGGGCTGGAAAGATGGCTCAGCAGTTAAGAGCACTGTCTGCTCTTGCAGAGAACCCTGGTTCAGTGCCCAGCACCTACATGGCAGCTAACACCCATCCATAACTTCAGTTCCAAGGGATCTGACACCCTCTTCTGGCCTCCGTGGGCATTGCATGACATGGGTGCACTTATATACATGGAAGCAAAATACGCATAAAATAAAATATATTTTTAAAAAGTATTATGTGAGAAGACATAGTGGCACACGCCTTTAATCCCGGCACTCAAGAGGCAAAGGCAGGTGGAACTCTATGAGATCAAGGCCAGCCTGGTATACACAGCAGTTCCAGGCCGCTGGGGCTACCAAAAAAAAAAAGTGAGTGTAGAGATATGTAAATTTATACATGTGCATTGAGCAGGTCACAAAACTAGAAAAGAGAATCATGAGAGCAGAGGTAGGGATCTTAGGGAAGTGGGAAACAGACAGTAATGGGTACATGTGATAAAAAGCAGGAGGACTTGTTTGTGGAGAAGGGACAAGGTAAGGCAGTGGGGGAGGGGAACAAATGGAAACAAAGTATAAGGACACATACATATGAGGATGCCATGAACGGAGCCCATTGTTCTGCATATGAACCTAAAATACTAATTTAAAAAAGACCTCACGGCTATTTTACAAAGGTAACAGAACCAAATCACTGTGAAACACTGTATCTAGCCTCTACCCTTCTAAAACCCTTACCTTCTTCATACACCAACTTTGCCTTCTGTCCAGGGGGAGGCATTTTTTTCGTTTTCTCTGATGCTGTAACCTGAAAGACATTAAAATTATGAAACAATTGTAAGTCTACCCCAAGTACCACAACCACCACCACACGCAACTCCTTGGCCATCTGCCCACTCACCCTCCCCTACTGGAATGAATGGTCTGAACACAATTTGGGAAAAGCAAAGAGCAGGGAAAATTACTCTGTAAGAGTTCAAAAAACATCTGAAGTGATTATCTTTCTGTGCCAAAATTTTAAGCACAGAGCACCCTGTAACCTGCCGTTCACAATCATATGCCAAGCTACCCTGTAACCTGCCGTTCACAATCACATGCCAAGCTATATGAACTCAAATATAATGATGGGGAAGCTGGGGTGTAGCTCAGTTGCTAGTGTGCTTGCCAACATGTATGAGACCGTGGGTACAATATCCAGCACAACAAAGAACTGGGCACCACGAAGCATGCATGTAAATTCCAGCACTCAAGCGACAAGAGATCAGGAGTTCAAGGTTAGCCTTAGCTACATAGTAAGTTCAAGGCCAGCCTGGGTTTGCCTAAGACCCTGTATCAAGTAGAGGGTGTGGGGGAAGTGTCTGTAGACACATGAAATAGGTACAATTAAGTTTTCCCACTATCAAACAGGTAACCCTTTCAGACTAAAGTCTGGATTCTGGTTTACCAATTTCTTAGGGAAATAGTCTTATATTAATATTCCACTAAACAATCCTCATTCTTTTCTCTGTTTCTGTCACACCCAAGTTTTAGCTGGAAACAATTTTATTTGCTCACTTGTGTGATTAGAAGAATTAGTTTTCCATGAAGGTGTGAGAGTTTCTGGAAAGTTTTGACTCTGCTTTCCATTAGCTGGTAGAGTGTCCCCAGCTGGTGTACCAGGTCAGGCAACTAGACAAAAAAGAGAGAGAATACCTATGATTACCACATCCTAGAGAGGACAAGCATACAGCTCACACTTGGCTAGGACACTAGTTAGGCCACTCTCACAAGCACTTTCTAGTAATAGTGGAGGCCAGGGACACAGCCCCAGCCAGGTACATCATAAACTTTCACAGAAGACCCCTGGATAGCCTGGTAGGGAAAAATAAAAAATAAAAAGGTTAGGAGGGAGAAATTTGTCAGGTAGGACAAACTGCAGGGTAGAACTCTTTTATACTGATAAAATTATTTCAGATAGGGTCAATATAAAGTAAGTAATAAAAATACTCCCATGATACATCTCTGGGCCAAAGGGAACTTTCCTCTGAATCTTACCCAACAATGATAGCCTATTATCCACCACATAAGGCTAAGAACAAACAGGAGCAGCTCACAGAGACAGAGCAACAGAGGACAAAGCTGACCTCACACATAGCATTATGGAGATCCTGCTGTTAATTAATCCTATGAATCATAGTGAAGAAATTCAAACAGAAAGTCTTTTATTTGTCCATGTAGAGGTAAAGGGATCTTACACTTTGCCCTTTAAAATAGCCTTGACTTGTCTTATTTCTGACATTTGAATCTAAAATAGAGAAGGCAATTAAAGACATCTGCTAAGGAAAGAAGAAATACAGGAATGGAGGAAAAGTAGCTTTCTCAACCATTGCTGAGTGCTGTGTGACCCTCTCTATTCCACACATTATTCTACACTACCATGACCATGCATGTTACAAGATGGCTACCGAGGTATTTATACCATATAAATTGATTCCAGAAGAGATTTCACCACAAGCTTCCTGGGGCCTCTTCTTGCTTCTAAGCAAGTAATGAATATTTAATGTCACTGGGTTTTCTGGCCAGAGTTCTAAGACCAGATGTTTACTTAGATGGCCCCATGCCATCCACCATAGTGCTCAGCCACTTGAGTCACCACTGCCCTAATCCACTTCCCAAGACCCCATAAGTCTCAGAGTCACTCTCCTGTTGCTTACCTGCCCCTCAACCCCTGCCCCAAAGCATTTTGGTAATGTTCACCCCAGATAAACAAGGAACTATAAAAGAACAAAGGAAAGAAACCAGGTAGGAGCTGATGAAATGGTATTAAGAAAGGAAGAACTGGGCTGGGGGAGACAGCTCAGGGTTTAAAGTCATGCAAGCAAGAGAACCAGAGTTCAGATCCTCAGAACTGCCTTAAGTCCAGCCTCAGAAGACAGAGATGGAATCCCTGAAGCAAGCCAGCTAGCAGACTAACTGAACCAGCAAACACTGCATTTTACTGAGATCCTCCCTCAAAGAATAAGGGAGAAGGGCAATGGAGGACTCAGCATCAACCATAGACTGACACACAGGAGTGAGAGGAGTAAAAGGAAAACCTGTAGTTCAAAGAACAATTAAAGATTTTTTTAATTTTATTTATTATTTTTATTTTATGTGTATGTGTGTATTGCCTGTATGTAGGTAAATGCGACTGTGTCGTGCAATGCCCAAAGAGGACAGAAGAGACTGTTGGATCCCCGGAAACTGGAGTTACAAAGACAGCTGTTAGCGGCCATGTGGGTGCTGGGATTCGAACCTGGGTCTTCTGTAAGAACAGTCAGTGTTCTTTTAACCCCTGAGCCATCTCTCCAGCGACTTAAAGATTTTTTTTAACAATCATCCCAGAAGCTGGGCAAAGTGGCACACTCCTTTAGTCCTAGAATTCGGGAGGTAGAGACAGGTGGATCTCTGTAAGTTCAAGGCCAAGCTGGTCTATGTACATAGCAAGTTCCAGGCCAGCTGGAGCTACAGGGAGACCCTGTCTCAAGAAAGATCAAAATAAATAAATAAATGCAATCATCCTAGAAACATTTCTGGAAAACTATGTATCAAAAAAAAAAAAAAAAAAAGCCAGGCGTGGTGGCGCACACCCTTAATCCCAGCACTTGGGAGGCAGAGGCAGGTGGATCTCTGTGAGTTCGAGGCCAGCCTGGTGTACATAGTGAGCTCCAGCACAGCTGGGGCTACAGGGAGACTCTGTCTCAAAAAGACCAAAAAGAAAAAAAAGAAAGCTAGTTAAACTTAATACATTGTATGAAATTTTCAAAGAATGAATAAAAATAGTAAAAGAAAGTAACTGGGGCTGTAGAGATGGCTCAGCGGTTAAGAGCAATGACTGCTCTTGCAGAGGACCCGGGTTCGATTCCCAGCACCCACATGGCGGCTATGAACTGTCCTTAACTCCAGTTCCAGGGGACTCTGAAGCCCTCTTCTGACCTCTGAGGCACGGTACAACACAGATGCACTCACATACATGCAGGCAATACACTCATACGTATAAAAGTAATAAAATATTTTTTAAAAAAGAAAATAACATTCAGATGTTTTAATTTCAGCACTGAAGAAACTGAAGCAAAAGGACTAGCCAGAGTTCAAGGCCAGCCTAGGCCAAATACAGAGCTCCAGGCTAGCCCAGGCTTCAGAGTGAAAGTCTCAAAAAACCCTCACTATGGACTGGTGAGATGGTACAGAAGGTAAAGGTGCTTGCTACTACATCTGAAGATGGAGTTCAACAGCCCCATACAAATAAACAAGTGTAATTAAAAATATAAATATATATATACAGACACTACACACACCATACCACCCCACCCCACACTCCCCACCACACTCCCCGCCTCCGACCCCCCCCCCACACACACACAGGGCAAAGAATTAACATTGTAACATAAGAAAACTGACTTTACTAACATTAAGATTTTGTGTTTTCTCCTATTTGCATAGCATAGATATTATAATTCACATCCGAATAGAACAGCTGACAGCAATGTAGGCAAATGTTGGGTACTATTGAATTTACGCCATTTTTAACACAACTCCTTTTCATTCTCATAGGAAAGGGTAAGTAAGCCAGACATGTTATTGGCCTCTGGTAAGGCTTTAAAGGGAGATAAAGATTTATACAACAACAAAAAAACAATGCTGCTAAGGTTATGTGCAAAAAATAACATCTAAAGTCTAATGCCAACATAGAGCACCCTCAACAGAACGTATATTGCTTTTAAAATCCAGTGGGAAGACACTGGAGATGGCTCAGCAGTTACCAGTACTCTTATAAGACCCAGCTTCAGCTCCCAGCACCCACATGGCAGCTAACAACTGTCCTTAACTCCAGTCCCAGGGGATCCAATGCCCTCTTCTGGCCTATGTGGGCATTGCACACACAGGTACACTTACATACATGCAGGCATAAAAATAAAAAGAGACCAAGTGTGGTGACACATGCTTTTTAGTCCCAGCACTCGGGAAGCAAAGGAAGGAAGATCTGTGTAAAATCAAAGGCCAACCTGGACAACACAGTAAACTCCAAGCTAGGTGGAGTTACAAGGAGACCCTTCCTCAAAACAATACCCAAAAGACTCATCCTACTGCGGAGATAGTTGTATATACATGTTTGTTGCTGTTCTTTTCACAATAGCTAAGAAATGGAAACAACCCAAATGTCCCTATGGAGTTCTACTCAACAGTAAAGATGAAATAATGAAATCTATAGGTAAATAAATTTAACTAGAAATTTACTAGTGAAGTAACAACAGACTCGGAAAAACAGAAGATGTATCCCTCATTTGTGGATCTTAGCACCAAATATTATATTCCTTATATGTGAGTATATATCCTGATGTAACTGCAGGAGCCAGGAAAATGGAAAGAAACCATGGAGGTAAAGGGAAAGAAGGAGCCTGAGAGAGAAGAATAGTAGGGACAGATGTTACCAAGGGGGAAATGGGAAAAATGGGGTTATTTAACTGGGAAGAGGGAGGGTTATAAAGGAACCATGGGGGGGAAAGGAGCTCAAGAGAGGGAGGATCACAGGAGACAGGTATTACATCAAGGGGAAATGGGGAAAATGGGATATGTTAACTGGGGTATGTTAACCCTCCTCAGAAAGGGTTAGACAAGGGGGGTAGTAATGTTTAGGTGGTATGAAATACCAGAGGGAAATGTATTGGTTCAAAAGTCTTCTGAAAAATACATATATAATACCTGTACATGAGCGCATAGTGTTATACTAAAGCTATATAACAAGAAACACAGGGCCAGACAGGAGAAACCTCCCTAAATTACACAGGCTATTTCCACATCCCTTGATTATCTCCCAGAACTTGAAGGTAAAGACCCTATTGCTGAAGACAGGACATATTTCAGATACAGGACTTGGGAACACTGAAGCTGGAACTGACCTGGAAATGTCCTCCCTGAAAACTAGCTCTCACAGTTTTGGAGGACACTATGTAAGCTGCTAAGGGAGAAAAAAAAATCAATGGTCCAATGGTCCAACCTCAGCTTTAAAGTGTAATAACCACAATGACCACCACACCAAACTATATTGGTACAATAGTGGTACTTTTCTTTTGGGGGTGTCTAATTAGATTTAAAACCTGTTCAATGGGCAGGAACCCATGTGTGACACTGTAAATAGAGCCAAACAAAAAAGTCTGGAGAGGTCAGAGATCTTAGAAAAAACCTTAAGTCTGTCACATCCCCAGACAAATGTTATTTCTTTCTTACTATATGCTAAATATGAACTCTTATATTTACAGATACATACACCAGCCACCACTCATCAAAGTTTCTTTTACAACAGATGGCAACTATTACAGAGTTCCACAACTGGTCACATACAGAGTATGTGTCTGTGAGATGCCCAACCCTAAGTGACACATCTACAATGGAACCTCTACACCTAAGGGTCACAGAACATAGTGGAACAAGGGGTAGAGAGAACACTAATGCACCTCTCAACTCTCATCAGCAAAACTTCCTCATGCGACAGAGGAAGAACACAAAAGACTACAACTGGCCAAAGTTTAAAGAATTGGAGACTGCAGAGTACGGGTCCCTCAACAGGACTCCTGGGGATCCAGGGGAGAAGGTGCATGACTACAAGGAAAGTCTTACAGGCTCCTGGAACATTGCTCATATGAACTTACAGCAATGGTAATACCACACACAAGACCCATGAGCACTCGATCAGACAAAAACCATCATAGAACTGGAGAAATGGGCAAGAGGCCACAACTTTGGTGAGGCAACTGATCATTGCTGGGTGAGGGAGAGTTGATCTTTCTTTAAGGAAGTGATGTGAGAGACTCAACAGGCTCTAGTGGATGAACTCACATCAAAGGATGTTTGGGTACACAAACTTGATTCAACAAACCTTAACATATATGATAAAATGCATGAAGTCCTGTGGGTAGGTTATAGGGAGGGGTGCAAGTAGCGAAGGGGGGCTATATATGTTTAAGATGTATTATATGAAATCCACAAAATTCAATTATAAATATATTTTTAAAAAGACTAAAATTTAGGGGCTGGAGAGATGGCTCAGTGGTTAAGAACACTGGTTGCTCTTGCAGAAGACCCAGGTTGAATCTCAGCACCCACATGGCAGCTAACAACTGTCCGTAACTCCAGTCCCAGGGGATCTGACAGCCTCTTCTGACCTCCAAGGGCATTACACAACACAGGTGTACTTACCTACATGCAGGCAATATACACATACACATAAAATAAAATTTAAAAAAGACTAAAATTTAAATAAATAAAATTTTTAAATAAGAAAAAATTAAATATAAAAATAAAAATCCAGTGGGAAAAAGATCAATTTATTAAAGGTCACAATTAGGGTCATTATGAAAGGGTTTGTACTAATGCTTCTAAGAAGGGGATTTGAAGGGGAGGGGGGGCTGTAAAGAAGTAGCAGGTGGTTAAATCACAGAAGGATAATTTTAGTTTATAAAATCCTTACCAAAGCCAAACCTACCGTGGATAGGTATGACGCGTGAACTGTCAACACACATTTCAGCCACTGAACCATTAAAACAGCACTGGAAAAGAAAAGAAATCCAAGTATATGAAATGTTCCCTAACACACAAAGAAATACAAGTTATAAAATTAGGAAAATCTAGAAGATGGCCACAACAAACCACCCAGCACTGCATTTCCCAGTCCTTCCATTCTATCACTGAGTCCAGCCGAGATTTCTATAAAATACTAATGCTTTGTAGGTTAGACTGGAAACCAAGGGGAAAAAAAATCCCTCCCTCTAAAACAATTCAAGACTAAAGCCCACGTTTTACCTCATAATTAACTGAGAATATGGCAGTAACTGTCAGCCAAAAGAGCACAAATGATGGTTACCTTTGAACCTACTATCTTATTCACTATTAGAAACAAACAGCAAAGTCTCCCACGTGCCATTAAAAGTCCACTATAGACCAAAAGTGAGTAATGTCGCTCTAATGACTTCTTTAGCTTTCCTCTGGTATGAGCTTGCACGACCAAAAAATGCCTTAAGAAAAAGAAAAAAACCACCTGGAGGGCCTGGGGAGATGGCTCAGTACTGCAGCAGTGTACTTGCTTACAGCCCCAGGGGAGGCAGAGAGAGGAGGATCCCTGGGGCTGGCTGGCCAGCTAGTCTAGCCAGATCAGTGAGCTCCAGAATCAGTAAGGGACCCATCCATCTCAGAGTGGAGTGGAGAGAAATAGAAAAAAACACTAAGTCAACTTCTGGCTTCCACACACATATGCACGTGTACACACACACACACACACACACACACACACACACACACGTATACAAAGAAGCTAAGAAAAACAGAAATGAAAAAACATACATTATAAGCCGGGCATGGTGGTACACGCCTTTAATCCCAGCACTGGGGAGGCAGAGGCAGGTGGACCTCTATGAGTTCAAGGCCAGCCTGGTCTACATAGTGAGTTCCAGGACAGCTGGGAGACCCTGTCTCAAAAAAAGACCAAAAAAAACAAACCAAAAAAAAACAACATACATTATAGATATTAACATCACATTATAAAAACTCTCCAGGAGGACTTCCTATTTAAATATTTAATAGGGGCTGGAGAGATGGCTCAGTGGTTAAGAGGACTGGCTGCTCTTACATAGGACCTGGGTTCAGTTCCTAGTATCCACATGGCAGTTAACAATCTGTAATTCTTAGCTCCAGGGGATGTAACGCCATCTTCTCTTCTGAGGGCATTGCGTGACATGGGTGCTCTTACATGTAGGCAATATGCTCATATATACAAAATAAAAATAAGGAAAATATTTTAAAATATTTAACAAAAGAAAAACTGACAAAAATCTAGTCTTTAAGATAAAAAAAAGAGAAAGAAAGCCAATGACCTGATAAAAGCTGAAGTGTTTTTCTTTCTTTGTTTTTTTTCTTTGGTTTTTCAAGACAGGGTTTCCCTGTAACCCTGGCTGGCCTGGAACGCCTTATATACATCAAGCTGACCTTGATCACAAGAGTTCTGCCTGTCTCTGCCTCCAAAGTGCTAGGATTAAAGCCATGCACTACTACACCTAGTTACAAACAAGTTTTTAAAAAAGGAAAAAAATAAAATCATTTAGGAATAGGAATCACTCAAATGGTGGGGGAAGGTAATAATTAATACTTAAAAGAATTTATTGGGATTTGAGCCTGAGGATGGAATCCAAGGCCTCGAGATTACCAGGCAATCATTGAGCAACATCCCCAGTCTGGACAGATGCTCCTGACAATCACCTCTCATCTACTTATCAAAACAAAGCAATGTAGCCTGTAGTGGTAGCACACAACTACAATCCCTGTAGAGCCTGTGGCAGGAAAATGCTGAGTTTCAGGCCAGCATATGCTACATAGTGAGGCACTGTCTCAAACAACAATAACAGCAAAGTAATTTAAGTTACCTAAAAAGCTTACCTATTAGGATGTCCTTGCAACCTCTTCGTAAGCTAAAGGAGAGAAAAACACTATTAACATCAGCATTTCACAGGCAATCTGTCTCCATCAATTCCCTGGATGCAATGATGGCTTTATCAAGTTATTCCACCCAGCAATCTATTTTTACCTAATATAATATAAGTGAACTCATTCTCATCAGAGTACCTGATTAGAAATCTAGGCTGATTTGTATGAAAGTCCTGAATAGGAAAATCCATGGAGACAGAATCCAGACAGGTGATTGCTAGTAACTGGAGATGTGGGAGAGGAGAAGGGAGGCACTCCTAATGGACACAAGATATCTTTTTAGAATGACAACTATATACCCTATAACATATGAAAAACACTGAACTGTGCACTAAAAAGGGTGAATTTTTTTTGGTCTTTTTGAGACAGGGTCTCCCTCTAAACCCAATTGGCCTCCAACTCACTATATAGACCAGGCTGGCCTTGAACTCTCAGAGATCTGCCTGCCTCTGCCTCCTGGGATTAAAGGCATGCACCACCACACCTGGCTAAAAAGGGTGAATTTTAATGGCATATAAATAGTATTTCCATTTAAAAAAATACATAAACATACATGGAAAAAAATACAGGAAACTTCGAATTTGGAGTAGACAATGCTCTGAAACATGAGCAGATTTTTCTAATAAACATTAATGCTTTTTAAAATTCCCCCTACCAATAATGATAAAACACCCTACATTGTTAACAACATCACTCTCACAAAATACATAATCATATTAAACAAATGTGACCCAAGTATAATTTCTAATCACAAGGTATTCATTTTTCTCTTTGGGTCTAATTTTTAATTAGTACCCACTCTTTTAATGTTTCAATGGAATTATGTGTACTTATAAAGGAAATAAAGGTTTTCCATAAGGCAAATAATGGTGCACCAAGTTAACTGAATTCAACATATGCAGAGCCTCAGGTACCGTCCCTAGATCCCAAAATGAATCCAGATCCTGAGTTTCAACTGAGTTATGGTGTCACTCAGAGTTTTCATTGTCCCACCCACCACTCCCACACCCCACTCCATCTATACCTAGTATAGTTAAACAGAATTACTTAAGTAGAGTTGGGACAACCACGTGCAGGAACAGTGAACATTATTTTTATAAGGTCAGAGGCTGGATTACTATTTGAAAATACACCTTCTCCCAGGCAACAGAGAAAATCAAAATGTTCAAATAGTTTTAATGTTATGTTAAACTAGACACAAGACATAAAGGGAAAACCAAAGGAAGAATTTGGGGGCTCCTTGTTGGGGTCTCTATTTCAATCCTCATATAGATCCCGTATACACAGTATTCCATAGTTCACTTTCAAATGCCTTCTAGGTAAAAAGATGGTCCTTCATTGCTAGGAGAAAACAAAAGGTAAAAATGCCCAACATACTTGCTTTTACACCTTTGAAATTCACCAATTTTCCTTTTCTATCTCAAGCACTTTCCTCCTACCCATCTCCCATTTGTTCTCTAAAGGTCCTGCATCCTTACATATTATATGCCCATTTTTCTAGATCCACATTTTATACTTTAAGAGGAAAGAGTAGTAGTTACCTCTTGCAGCAATGGGATAACAGCATGCAAAGGCATTCTTAACACAGTCTTCTTTATTAGGTTTAAATTCCTAGTTTGAAGTACTTTCTACAAGGGAAAAAAAAGAATTAAGCATGCTTACATTTACAAGCTAAGTACATGATATGAAAAACTGTATCTAAAAATTATTCAAAAATAGACCAGGGCAATAAACCACTAGCTGAATCCACTGAATAAACTACTAGACAAATCCAGTTGGAGGGGCTGGATGGAGAATATTATATTGTACTTTGTGAATACCAGGTTAAGAGGTCTTCAAGTATCACACAGAACATCTCTAGACATTTAAATAACAATTATGTATCATTTTAAAGATGGTCTCCAACTTTCATTATACTAAATGTGAGTTGTCTCCACAAGAGTAAGCTAAATGAGGTTTCTGATTCAAAGAAACCTCTTTAAATTGTTATTTTGATAAAATTTTAAACCAAGCAAAACATCACATAATAAATACTTCAACCAGGCCAGATCTCTAGGAGACCCAGACTCTACCCTGGGTTAGAAAAGGGAACAGGGACTAGAGAGATGGCTCAGCAGTTAAGAGCACTGACTGCTCTTGCAGAGAACTTGGGTTTAATTCCCAGCACCCACATGGCAGCCAACAACCATCTGTAACTCCAGTTCCAAGGAATCCAATGCCCTCTTCTGATCTTCACAGGGATTCCATGACATGGGTACACTTAAATGCAGGCAATACACTCATACACATAAAATAAAAAAAATAAAGAAAATAAATAAGGGAACAAAGGAGCAGACCAGTTCTGATTCTGGCCCTTAGAAACTATATTCTTTGGGCATTCTTTCATTTTGTCAGAGCCAGAGATGTGTCACAGATACAAGAGAGGAAGGGAAAGGAAAGCCTTTTCAGGCCTCTAACACACCCTTCCTCTTAAATGCTTTTAAATATAAGCAGCAGGGGTATCAAAAACAAAACCACAAGAATTTGGTTTCCGATCAATTTTATCCAATTCTTTTTAGAATTCCCATCAGATTTTACTTACTTGTAAAACTACCTTTGCACTAAGCTTTTGTGATCCCATCAAATGTTATTTTAAAAAAAGATCACATAATCACAAGGTTTCTTTCATAGGCAAAAATATATTTTTTTACACAATCAGTGGGTCCTGGGTCCAATAGTTCTTGATTAACCTAAATTTTCATTTTCAGATAATCAATATACAAAGTCCAAAGCAAAATAGGAAGTCTAGCACTGTGGCAAACATCTGCAATCCCAGCTACTTGGAGGCTGAAACAGGGATCACAAGTTCTAGGCCAGCCTAGGCAACTTAGAAAATTTAAAGCCGGGCGTGGTGGCACATGCCTATAGTCCCAGCACTTGGGAGGCAGAGGCAGGAGGATCTCTGTGAGTTCAAGGCCAGCCTGGTCTACATAGTGAGTTCCAGGCCAGCTGGGGCTACAAGGAGACCCTGTTTCAAAAGACCAATAAATAAATGAAAAATTTTCAATGTCTGAGGATGTAGGTTGAACACTTGCTTAGCATATATAAGGCCCATTAAGTCTACCTCCAGTACTACTTAACATAAACTGCATGTATAAATAGTCCCCAGCCCTTAGTAGGCCGAGGCAAGAGCACCATGATCAAAGCCAGCCAGGGATGTACAGAGATATGCTGACTCAAGGAAACAAAAAAAGCAGGCCAAAAATCTAATGTAATCAAACCATGTAACTCAACCAAAAAGCACTTGCCTAGCACACACAAGGCCCTGGGTTCTATCCCCGGCACTGCAAAAGCAGCATCAAAAATTCCTGCTCTATTAAAATGTGCTGATTATTAACTGTAACAGTAATATTGAAGGTACTTGAGATATTCCTCTAATAATCAAACTGTTTTCCAAGGTAGTCGTTTCACAAAGTCACCAGGAAGGCATGGGTTTCAGCTGTAAAGTACCTTTGACAACTTTTAACCCATCTATAACAGGTATGTAGTATCAGCTCACTAACATTTTTTAAAAAGTTTTATTTTTATGTATTTGCCTACATGTATGTATGTATACCACTTTTGCAGTGTCTGTGGAGACCAAAATAGGGCACAAGATCCCCTGGACCTGGAGCTGCAGGCCACTGTTAGCCACTGAATGGGTAATGGCATGTAAAATAGCCATTCCTCTTAACCACCAAGCCATCTTTCCAGCTCAACCTGACTGAGATTTTAGTTTGCCTTTCTGTGATAATTAACATATAAAACTTTACATGTAGGGCTGGGCATGGGGGTGCACCCCTTTAGTCTCAGCACTTGGGAGGCAGAGGCAGACCTCTTTGAGTTTGAGGCCAGCCTGGTCTACAAAGGGAGTTCCGGGCCAGCTGGGGCTACAGAGCGACACTGTCTCAAAAAGACCAAAAACAAACAAATTTCTTTACAAGTAGGTTGGTGAGTCGGCTCAGCAGGTAAAGGTGAGCGCCACCATGCCTACTGTAACACATACACTTAGATGTGTGCACACACACTAAACATATAAATGTAAAAAAAAATAAAAACTTTTATCACGTGGTTATTTACATTTGAATTCTTAAGTGTTGTGCAAACCTTTATCTTTTTTTTTTTTGGTCCTTTTGAGACAGGGTCTCCCTGTAGCCCCAGCTGGCCTTGAACTCACTATGGAGACCAGGCTGGCCTTGAACTCACAGGGATTTGCCTGCCTCAAGGCGTACACCACCACGCCCAGCTATCATTTTTTTTAAGTCTTGTTAAGTGTTCTTCATGTATTCTGGATACAAACTCTTTGTCTGATATACAAATAAACATTATTTTCCTGCCTGCAGCATATTCGACGCTGATTTGGTTGGTTAAAGAGTCTTGCTATGTTACACAGGCTGGTATCATAGTCACAATCCTCCTGCCTCAGCTTCCTGTGCGCACAACTATACCTGGTCTAAAACTGTCTTTTCAAGGGAACAAGTTTCTAGATTTGAAGAAGTCCAAATGACCTTTTCCTTTTTAACCTTTTTATGGGTTTTTTTTTTTTTTTTTGAGTTTTCTTTTATCAGGCAGGATCTCGATTTATAGCTCTGCCTAATGTGGAAATCACAATGTAAACCAGGCTGGCCTCAAACTTAAAGAGACTGCCTGCCTCCGCCTCCTCAGTGCTGAGATTAAAGGCACGCACCACCACACACCACTTTCTCCTTTTAAGGTTTCTGTGCAACCATCTGCACTCAAACATAATAATAAAACAAAATATTTTTAATTACTGCTAACTTTTGTTAAATGTAGTAAAAGACTGTGGCAACATTTTTTAAAGTTTTTAAATTGAACAGAATTATGCCCACTAATGAAATCATATTTGCTCCACCATAACCTGAGAGGTATGTGGGCAGGTTCAGGAACATGTGACAGACTGGCAGGTGTTTGAGTCCTTGCGAAACTAAGTGACAGGTTCTTCCTGATCCACTGTACTACTCTGGTTCATCTACAAAGCACAGTCACATAGGTAAATTGTATTACATTTCAAAACCATTACCAATTATTTTCTACAAATTATTTATCATCAAATCCTCAACTAATTCACACAAATCACATTTGTTCACAACTACTTAGAAAGTAATTTGATGCTTATAGTCCTGTTGGTTTCTTCCTTTATACAAAATTACCTTAAACACAAATATTCACATTAAAAATCAAATAAAATCAGAGACAGAATTACATGTTACAGATTTAGGACTCATCGACAGTGACTGAAAAAATACTGCTGAGTCATTAAGAAAGCACGTAAATGAAAACTGCTTTAATCTCATCAGGCAGTGCTTAAATCCTATTGTTTTTCACTTTGATTTTCTGTGTAGACCACTGTCAAATTGTGAATTTAAGAGGGCCATATTGAACAGCTTCATACAAGCAGTCACCAACTTACACAGAACCCATAAATGCTAGAAAAGTTTCTAGAACTTTTCTCTAAACAGTTTACAACATAACCCCCAACCCTCTTGAATCTCCCCCCAAACTCCTACCCATTGCCAAGGTTCCACCTCACTGCCCCCTCTCACGGCCAGGGGGAAATAAGTTTCTGGAATCCAGAGTAAAAACTCAGGAACGCATTTTCCTACAGAAAAAAATATAAATAGTGATCTAGAATGCTAAGTGTTATAATTCAGCTACACTTTATACAGGCTTTTATGAACTAAAGCCTAAGAACTCAGTAATTCAAAATAGTATTTCTATGAGAAAATGCATTCCAGGTTCAAGAGAATTCAGTACAATTCCATGGTAGTTTAGTGACTGTCTGTATAATGCTACCAAGCCACACGCAGTGGACTAAATTCACACAACATTTTTACAAACTGCCTTATGACATAACTACTCATTCTGTGAATGTGTACTACCAATACTTTCTAATTAATCATCTTAGTTCATTGAAAATTTGCTGCAATACTTACATTTAGCATTTCAAAATCATTACTTTCTAAGCCCTGTGTAAGAAGAACTGGAAAGCTATTTGTCTGTAGAAAGTCGTCCTTTCTTTCTTTTTTATCTATATCCATGGCTCCCAGGCGCTCTTCAATGGTAGCCTACAGAACAGAAACATCTACTAAAGTTAACCAGACAGGGCTTAAGGGGATTTGCAAACAAACTCAAAACAGTCACACCTAAACCACTAAACCCATTCTCATTCCCAAAGAATCTTATCCTAGTCATACTGAGAGAGACAAGTGATAACAGCTATAAACTAAGTTCCCAGATCTGATGAAAAAACCAAATGCTTAAGAGGCACAGGGCTGGAACATATAAATCATAAAGCCCCTCTATGAGAAGATTTAATACTCTGCAAAGACCTGGAATCTTATCACTATAGCATAAAGGTTAAACTTTCCCAAGTGTAACTATCCCTTGGCATCAATAAAAGATCTGTGATAGAAACAAAAAATTTGTCACCTATCAAAAGGGCCAGGCATGGTAACACATTTCTTTAACCCCAGCACGCAAGAGGCAGAGGCAGGGGGATCTCTGTGAGATGGAGGCCAGTATGGTCTGTATCAGTGCCAAACCAGCTGGTGCTGTAGGGAGACCCATCTCAAAAAAAAAAGAAAAAAAATCTATCAAGATGTAAACTTGAGCCAGCAAGATAGCTCAGCAGGTGAAGGGACCTGCTACAAAGTCTGACCACCTAAATTCAACCCCAGAACTCACACGGTAGAAGGAGAGTACTAACTTACATCAGGTTGTCCTCTGACTGCAACATGCATTTGGGGTTGGGGAGTGTAATGCACATGGGTGCACACACACACACACACACACACACACACACACACACACACACAAATGAAGGAATAAATAAAATTACTATGACTATCACCTTTGAGAGAACAACTAGCACATAACCAGCCAGGATTGCTCAGACAGCCAAGAGAAAGAGGCATCACTAGAACTCAGCAACATGCGAAACCCAATGGAAGTCATCACAGCAAAACCTGGCTTAACCTATTCAATTTCAATTTTTTTATGTGCCCACAAGTTTCTGAAAATTTGGCTTTGGCTCTACCCAATACACTCTCCCAGACTTTCCTAAATCTCAAACCCTAGTATGTGGTCAAAGTGGTTACATTACCTCATTACCCCCTAATTTCCTCTTGTTCTCCACCTCCTTGGGCTGTGGGGGTGGAGGCTTGATGGGTGCGTGATGTCCAGGAATCCCAGGCACCAGAACTTTTGCTTCAGAATTTATCACTGGTGTTCTCACCTGCCACACACAGGATCAGAAATTCAGAAAAGAAATGATGTCTTAGTTCTCAGCTTCTCCCATGAGGAAACAAGTAATTTTCAAAAGGCTACTCTATTAGAACATACAATATAATTTACTTACCATGACAGGAATTCATGAATGCTGGTAAATAGTTTTAAAATAATGACCTGGAAGGTCTTTCAGTTTGCAGTACCTCATTAACAGTAAAAACCAAGAAAGCAAAATCTACAGATTACACACAAGGCTCCGTTACTCATTTAATGACCCTCCAGAACTCAATCTTTGCCAAGCACACTCAGACAGCCAAGAAAAAGGTGTCATCTCTGAAACTCAGCCAGATGCGAAACCATGTGGATGTCATCATAGCATGACTTGGCTTTCCCTTCCCATTTCATCAGCAAACACTGTACCCACATGTAAACAGCCAAGTGATATCTCAAACAGCACAAATGATATACAGAATGAGAATAAACCCCAGTTCCAATGTGATTTGATTTTACATAGAAATACTACTCTACAACAAAAATGTGCTCTTTTAAGTTCTAAGACTGAAAAACAGTATGAAAGTTTGACATTAGGATTTATTCGTACATGGTTCCGTGTACAGATGGGCATAAGTGTAGTCTAAGCCCCAGGTCTTTAACTGCCAGCCACAATTCCACTGACTCAGTCAACAAACCAAGAGTACAGAGTTGAAGTTTTAAAACTCTTATATTCAAAAGCATAATCTTAAAATTTCTAAGACAAGATTATAAAGAGGAATTAAAGAATAAAAAGAAGCCCCATGTATGATAGTACACATCTGTAATTCTGGCACTGAGGCAGAATAATCACTGAATTTCAGGCTAGCCTGAGATATATATGTATATAGCAAGATTATCTCAAAAGGAGGGGGGAAATGAAGTCAGGGCTGGAGAGATGTCTCAGCAGTTAAAAGCTCTGACTCCTTTTGCAGAGGACCCAAGTTTGATTCCTAGGAACCACATGGTGGCTAACAACTGTCTGTAACTCAAGTTTCAGGGGATCCAACGCCCTCTTCCTACCTCTGAGAGCACTTCATGACACGGGTGCACCTACCTACATGCAGGCAATACACTCAAACACATAAAATATTAAATTATTTTTTAAAATAAATAAATGAAGTTAATCTAAACATAATACTATAAGCCAATTCAATTTAACCAAATTTACTCTTCTAAACATCAAACCTGTAATGTACTCACCTTTGTTACAGCAGTTTCTACTTTAGGAGTCCAGCAATTTGAAATATCTCTTTCTAAACAAATATGAGTCTCTTTGGAGTTTAAAGCCTGAAAATAGGTTTTCGAAGGGAGATGGAAGAGGAGGGGAAAGGAGAGAAAATAAACAGTATCAAACAAAGCAACTGCAAGCAACAACAGAGTGAAAAACAAACTGCATTTTTATAGAAATATTAAAAAGTGTGAAGCATTCCATGCTGTGAGCCACAAGCTCCATTCAGGTTGATGGCAGCTGAGGAAATGGGTAAGCTGAAGACATTGGGGCAATGTATACCTCCCGCATGCATTAACTGCTTGAATTTTTAACAGTTTTAAAATATTTTATTATTTTTATTTTATGTGTATGGGTGTATTGCCTGCTTGTATGTAAGTGTCCCCATGCCATGCAATGCCCAAGGTGGTTAAAAGATGGCACTGGATCCCCTGGAACTAGCAATACAAAGGGCTCTTAGCAGCCATGTGGATGCTGTAACTTGAACCCCAGTATACTGCAAGAGCAGCCAGGGCTCTTTAACCAGTGAGCTATCTCTCTAGTCCTTAACACAATTTTAAAAGGCCAACAGACTTCTCATTCATAGAATTTAGGAAAACATCAGGTCAACAGTGTTAATAAAAACTCACACACAAAATTACTACATCCTACCTCCAAATTTCCTAAAGTTATTATTTCTATAAGCAAGTCAAAAACAGCACTGCTGATTAACAATCTGCTGAAAAGAGCTCTGTATGTCCTGACAATACTAAATGAGGGAAGAGGGCCATACACAGCCAAGTTACATATGTTCCAAGAAAGTTTTCTCATTGTATGTAATTCTATATGCCTCTATAATTAATATCTGTAAAACCAAAGCAAGCAGGTACCAATGGTTATATTCGGAAAGCAGCTTCACATACAGCAGGCGAGCATGTTTCTAGCTTAAAACTTCTCCTTGTTTTAGTAAACTAATTTTTCCAGTCTTTCTTGGAGCTGACATGGTACAGACACCTGAAATCCCAGCACTCAGGAGGCAGAGGCAGTAGGATCCCTACAAGTTCATGGGCAGCTTGTTCTATGTAGCAAGTTCCAGGCCAGCCAGGGATACATAGCAAGAGCCTGTCTCAACCAATCAAGCAAGCAATTCATCAGTGTTTTCTTTGGGCCAACTATGTGGCTCAGTGGTATACTGCTTATCTAGAATAAGCAGTTCTAGATTCACCCCTGACATCACAGGGAAGAAAACATTCTCTAATAATAACAGAGCATAAATGGCTCTCTGGGGGCCTTACTAAGTAGAGGTACGGTGAGATGCAGGCTTAAGAAATCATCTACCAGATATGACTAAGCATTTCAGAGAAACTTCTGTAGTTAAAAAATGCTGCCACTGCATTAACCATTACATGTCCACTTAGAAAATTCAATGGATGCCACCACTAAGGGTTTTAAGAGTCATATTTCATGTAGTTAGGCAAACTTCCACTCAAGTGATACTACAACAGTACTCAGTAGGACCATGTGGTT
Organism: Nannospalax galili; assembly: GCF_000622305.1. Classification (NCBI taxonomy): domain Eukaryota; kingdom Metazoa; phylum Chordata; class Mammalia; order Rodentia; family Spalacidae; genus Nannospalax; species Nannospalax galili. The sequence goes on along the minus strand of NW_008349093.1, from coordinate 55,808 downwards.
CTCAGGTACTTGCAATGTGGCTAGTTCAAAGTGAGCCATGTACATATATCACATTTCTAATATCAAAATTGGAAGAGGTAATATTAAATGTATCTGTTGGGAGGGGGAAAAGAAAGTTTTCACAAATTAAACAACCTAGTAAAGATTTTTAAATAAAGGAGAATATTAGGTATTTTCTAAAGTATTCCAATAAAGAACCAAAATGTGCCCTTTAAAATCATTCTTTCCCACACACAAATTACTGCTGAATTGTTTTCTCCAGAGAAGGATCTACGTACCACTCGTTCAATGGTAGGCTGAAACCAACTGCCATATACAAGCAATAATGACATTTTGTCTGAGCAAAAACCAGCTGCTAGAATAGGAATGGGTTTTGGTGGTGATTTCTTGCCTTTCCCTGGGGTTGCAATCTGAATTGTGCAGTTTGAAGTCAAAGGTTTTTTGCAGTGTCTAAAAGTGAAGGAAAAAGCAAGAGAAAAATTAGAGAATTTGAGACGGCCATCAAATCACAAAATGTGACTCTCAACCTCTGCAATGCCATCATGAGATGGACAGAAAGATACAAGTGTCTTTCAAAACTACAAACGCCCTACAAACACCAGAGGTGAAATTCACATGTACCTCCTGCCCCATACTGTGTGACCAAAGGGAGGCCCCACAATCCCAAATGATCTCAGCATCCTGAGCTTGAGACTCATTCCAACATCCTCTTCCATCCAGTCCCATTTCTCCCAACTCTTATAAAGTCTCACCACAACCTCCGGTATATAGCTTCAGAATCCATCATACCCCATGCCTTCTCTGCAGACTCGGCCCTCCTCTGGCTTATCCTTGCAGGCCTCCTGAGGGGTAGCTGTTTTCTCATCCATATCATTTGTGCCCAGGATTTTGGACATTATTTAAGTGTGCTTTTGTTCTCCACTGACACCCCAAAACATCAATCTGTCCTTGACCCCACAAGCCTTTCAATGCCAGCAATACTGGCCACTGCCCCCACATTTCCAATACCCTGGCCCGCTGCCATTTCTTCTCAACTATCTTCCAGGGAATAGCTTTTCTATGAGGTTCCCATATCTAGTATCCAAGTTGAGGATCCTTCTGAAATGCTGGTCTCTTGGCTCCTGCCTCCAAGGACCATGCCCTTCAATGCATCCCAGCCCACACATTCTTCTCACCCTACATTATCTTGTCACTTATTCCCAGAAGCTCATACCATCTATCATCTCAGTTTTAAAGATTATACTATCAATAGCTTTTCTATGAGGTTCCCATATCTAGTATCCAAGTTGAGGATCCTTCTGAAATGCTGGTCTCTTGGCTCCTGCCTCCAAGGACCATGCCCTTCAATGCATCCCAGCCCACACATTCTTCTCACCCTACATTATCTTGTCACTTATTCCCAGAAGCTCATACCATCTATCATCTCAGTTTTAAAGATTATACTATCAGTGGCTGGAGAGATGGTTCAGCAGTTAAGAACACTGGTTGTTCTTGCAGAACACCCAGGTTTGAATCCTAGCACCCACATGGCAGCTAACAACTGTCCGTAACTCCAGTCCTAAGGGATCCGAAAGCCTCTTCTGACCTCCACGGGCATTGCATGACACGGGTGCACTTACCCACAAGCAGGCAATACACACATACACATAAA
>NW_008349093.1:44195-52919 GCF_000622305.1 Nannospalax galili | reverse complement strand
ATATATATTTAATATATATAACATATAGAGCATATATATATATAATATAATATATATTTAATAGTGTAAAACAAGGTTTGGCAAACTTGTTCTGTAAAGGGCTGGAGAAAAGTAACCATTTAGGCTTTTGAGGGCATATGTGGTCTCTACTGGCCCAGACCCTAGCTTGCTAAACCCTGGACTTTAACAAAGCCTACACCTCAACTCCTCCATCTACCAAGACAACAGCACAGGCATGCTTCACTGATTCACATCTCCATATAAGGGCAAACATTTTGGAGAAGAGAATAAGGCATCGTCAAAAACCACAAGCAAATCTCTCCAACTGAGTAACTTTCTTTTACAACTTACTGTAGCCATCAATATTTACTATACGCACATCATAAAAGGATAAAAGGCTACTCTCCTGACCACAAAGAAATGAAGTGTTCTATGGCCCTAAAAACTCAAGTTCTTGGAGGGTGTGGTGGCGCCCTTTAATGCCAGCACTTGTGAGGCAGAGACAGGCAGATCTCTGTGAGATCTAGGCCAGCCTAGTCTACATAGTGAGTTCCAGGCCAGCTGGGGACACAGGGAGACCGACCCTGTCTCAAAAAGACCAAAAAAAAACCTCAAGCTCTTCGTGTACTCATGCCGGGTGTGTTAGCACACACCTCAGGCCAGCCGTTGCTCCACAGTGGAACCCTGTCTCAAAGGAGGAAAAATACAAAAGAATGCTTTCAGAACAACCTCATGAAATAGGAATATAATGGCAAAGGATGAGGAACTGGGACTACGAAACAAGGGAATGGGGGAACAGAAAGGTATTTTTGACTTTAAAAACATCTTACTTACCCATTTAATATATGCTCAAAAAGATGGACCTGACCATCTCTGCAAACAACAGCTAACTTGACAGGCTAAAAGAAAAATCAAGCTGATTAACTGTAGTGAATTATATACTATATTCAATTTAGTTCATGAAAACTCAACTCTTGTCCCATCCCATTAGTAAAAAGAGGAATAAAAACATAAACAAACAATAGAAACATGGGCATGGTGGTGCACGCCTTTAATCCCAGCACTCCAGAGGCAGAGGCAGGTGGATCTTTGTGAGTTTGAGGCCAGCCTGGTCTCTCCATAGCAAATCCAGGCCAGCTAGGGCTACAGGGAGACCCTGTCTCAAAAAGACTGAAAAAAAAAATCCTTATCTTGGGCCAGAGAGCTGGCTCAGCAGGTAAAGTAGCCCAGAATCCACGAAAAGGTGAAAGAGAACAAACTCCACAAAGCCGTCCTCAAACCTACACACACACACAAAAACATTTTTTTACAATTTTTTAATTATTTACTTTTATTTAAAGTGTATGAGTGTTTTACCTGCATATATGCAGATGTACCACATGTGCAATGCCCGTGGAGGCCAGAAGAGGGCATCAGATCCCCATGGAACTGTAGTTGCAGACAGATGTATGCCACCACACTGGTGCTGGGAACTGAAACTAGGTCCTCTGCAAGAGCAGTCAGTGTGCTCTTAAACACTGAGCCATTTGTCCAGCCCCACAAAATAATAATTTAATGAAATCATTATCTCAGGTTAATGGCTGCCATGTGGACTGGGAACCAAACATAGGTGCTCTATAAGGGCAGCGAGTTCTCTTAACCACTGAGCCATCTTTCCAACCCTACAGTTTGATTTTTAAAGTAACATTCAGTTTAAGGAGGTGGGGAGTAGGGTTGTAGCTCCATTGGCAGAGTGTTTGCCTAGCATACACAGAATCCTGAGTTCAAACCCCAGCACCCCATAAAGTGAACACAGTAATGCATACTTATGAACTCAGTACTTGGAAAAAGAGGCAGAAGGATCCTAAGTTCAAAAACATCCTTAGCTACACAGTAAGGTGAAAGACAGTTTAGGATGAGACCCTACCTCAAGAAAAACCAAAAAAGGGGCTAGAAGGATAGCTCAGCAGTTCAGAGCACTGTGCAAAGGACCTGTGTTCAATTCCCAGCACCCACATGGTTGCTAACAACCATCCATGAGTGCATTTCCAGGGAATCTGACACCGTCTCTGACTTGCTTGGGCACTGCACAACACGGGTGACTTACATACATGCAATCAAAACACTCATACACATAAATAAAAATTTTTTTTTAAATTTTTAAAGAAAAAATAATACCATTTGGCTGGGAATAGTGGCAAAACCCTGTAATCCCAGGGCTCAGGAAGCTGAGGCACCAAGACTGTCACAAGTTCAAAGCCAGCCAAAAGACACATACCAAGTATCAGGATGAACAGGGATACATATCAAGATTGTGCCTCAGGGTTGGATGGCTCAGAGGATAAAAGTGCTTGCTGCCTTATGGGAACCTACCTAACTTCAAATCCCCAGAATCCACATAAACATGAAAGCAAATCATATATTCACCTCTAACACCAGTGCTGGGCAGGGGAAAGGGGCAGGGGGGGTGAGGAACAGAAGAATTGTTGGACTGGATGTTCATCAGCCTATCTATAGGTTCAGTGACAGTCTGCCTCAAGAGAATAAGGTAGAGAAGTGAGAGAGCAGGACACACCATGTCCTCCTCTTGCTTTCCATGTGTGCATGGGCAGGTGAGCCTGCACACACACATGTGAATATACTAACACACACAAAAAAATATTGTCTAAAAAAATAAGAGAAAACTGCCTGAGAGTGCCTGGATCCAGCCTCAATGTAGTGGTGAGCTTCCCAAGATCACGCAGTGCCCAACAGGCTACGCTGGGACCACATGTGGCTCCTCCTACTGCATCAGGCCTAGATTTCTCTGCCCTACAGGAGGGGCCCAGACCTTAGAAGACTGTCAGAGTGCCTGGATCTGGCCTCCATGTGGTAGTGAGCATCCCCAAAGCACAATGGGCCCATTCGTCTACACTGGGATAACCCACAGTCCATCCCACTACCCCAAGCCTAGGCTTCTCTGCCCTTTAGTAGGGTCCCAGAACTTAGCAGACTGCCTAAGTGCCTAAATCAGGCCTAGTGAAATTCCCAAATTGTGCAGTGACTGCCTGCTAGTAAGAGTCCAGACTGTAGGAGGAGCCCAAGAGTGCCTGACTAGAGCCTAACTTGGGCCTCTGAAGGAGCTTCTGAATAGCTGGACTGAAGCCACCTGCTCCCTCCAATATAAAATCTGAGAGAACCCAAAGCCTAGACCAAGCAGCATATTTGGGTCATACCCAATAAGAAAGCAACCAAAGTACACCAATAATACAAACAGAAGCAGACTTCAACTCAACTAAGGAAAGCTTGAAGTTCATATCAGAATTGCAAACAACAAAACAAATCCTCATGCCAAAAATCGCAATGGAAAAATAATATGGAAAACCAAAACAGTATGTTCCCTCGAAACACCACCGATCCTATAGAAGAGCTCTACAAGGAGAACCCCCTAGAGATAACCCAAGACACAGAATTTAAAACAACAAACATAAACATGGTCAAAGAATTTAAAGAACACACAAACAAATCAAAGAACTAAAAGAAGATAGGGATAAACTTTGGACTGAATTCACAAGAGATAGAAATATTGAAGAAAACTCAGACTGAAATGAAGAAGGAATTGAAAAACTCAATAAGCCAATTTGAAATAACAGGAGAAAGCCTCACCAATAGAATGAATGAAATGGAAAACAGAATATAAAGACCTGTATTAAAATCCATCCACCCAGGGCTCAGGGATCATTGTGAAGAGGAGGGCAGAAAGACTGTAAGAGCCAAGGAGGCGGTACATGACCATACGGAAATAAGAGTCCTACAAGCTCCTGGGACATGGCTCATACAAACCTACGGCAATGGTGTGAGCATGCACAAGACCCATGTAAACTCAAGCAGACAAAAACCCAGCCTAGAACTGTGGAAACGGACAACAGGCCCCAATTTTAGTCGAAGAATTATTAGCAGCTGATTACTGCTGGGTGAGGTAGCAATGACATTCTTAAAGGGAGGAACTCTAGATAGGCTGACTAGACCTCAGTGGATGACCTTGCACTGAGGGACAATTGGGGACACTAATTTTACATGTTAACACAAATGACAGACTATATGAATTCTACTGGGGGGGGGGCTATGGGAGGGGGTCAATGGGGAAGGAGGTATAAAGATGATTAAGATATTCTGTGCTGGGGCTGAAGAGATGGCTCAGCAGTTAAGAATACTGGTTATTCTTGCAGAAGACCCAGGTTCGAATCCCGGCACCCACATGGCAGCTAACAACTGTCCGTAACGCCAGTCCCAGGGGATCCGACAGCCTCTTCTGACCTCCACGGGCATTGCATGACACAGGTGCACTTACCTACATGCAGGCAATACACGCATACACATAAAATAAAAATAAATAAAATTTTTTAAATATGTATGAAATATACAAAAATTTAATTGAAAATTCAAAAAATATAAATAACTAAATTTTATGTGCACAGTGTACACATATGTCGTATATGCACCTTTGCATGTGTGGGTATATGTGTGCAGATACATGTGCATTCATGTAGAGGCCAAAGGTTGTTAAATATCTTCCTCTATCTCTCCACTTTCTATTTATTGAAGCAGAGCCTTGTGCTTAAACTATAGCTTGCCCCAGTGATCTTGTCTGTCTCCCAAGTGCTGAAATTACAGACAGCCACTACACTTGCCCAGTTTTGATATGGATTCTGGGGATCCAACTTACTATGACCCTCATGCTTACCTGACAAGCATTTTAGCCACTGAGCCACCCCTTCAGCCCTATAAATAATTTTTGTAGAACATAAAACCAATTCTCAAATAATCAAGCCACTTACCTCTTTGTTTTCTGACAAAGTCAAGTCAACATAGATAGGCTCATCTGTAACTGTAAAAGACATCACTGCACTCTTTTCTTTGTTTTCTGACCGGACCTGCCTAGATAATAAAAGCAGACATTAGATAAAGAGGACAGATTTGCCCTATAGGGAATCACAGCATTGAGTCCCAAAAGCAAACTCCATAAGGGAACCATTTATGTCACTATTACATTGTATGCTTGCTTGGGAAAACAAAACATTAATACATTTATGGAAGAATTAAATTCTGGGAAGTATTCTCTATTATTCTCTGTCTACCATGTTGCACTGCCAGAATTGACTGCTTTACTAATTAAGTCTTGAAATTATACACTTGTCCACCAGTGCCCCACCCCCCGACCCCCCATTTTCAAAGCTATTTAGGGTTTAGTTTTCGTTTTGGGGGTTTTTGGGGTTTTTTTCCTTTTTTTTTTTTTAAATTTTGGTCTTTTTGAGACAGGGTCAACCTGTAGCCCCAGCTGGCCTGGAACTATGTAGAGCAGGATGGCCTTGAACTCACAGAGATCTGCCTGCCTCTGCCTCCCAAGTGCTGGGATTAAAGGCATGTGCCACCACGCTCAGCTATTTTGGTTATTCTATACCCTTTCCTTTGCTATTACAACTTTAGAACCAGTATATCAATACTACCAAAAAAAGGCTGCTTGGATGCTGACTGGCTTTGTACTGACCATCATCAACTCGAAAGAACTTACTTCACAATAATGAAAAACAGCCTAGTAAGACACTAGTGTACTTGTGCACATGTGTGCACATATGATCCTTCAATCCCTTTTGGATTCACCAATCCCTTTTTTGTTAATTCATCTACTTAATAAAATTTATTCATAGCCCCAAACTACTGTTTGTGGAGCTTTCATGATCAGTCATGAGAAACTCAAGTTGCTCAATGTTTACTTTTCTCAGCTGAGTCTGACACAGACATAGATACACATACACACACACACACACACACACACACAGAGAGAGAGAACACACACACACAACTTTGTCAGCTCTCCATTTTACAAATAAGGGGTCTATTCAGTGTCCTTTTGTGGTTATCGTTGATGATTTAAGCGTTTAAGTCATATATAAGCACAGTGCTGAAAGTGCTATATACTTTTCCTAAGTCCAAGGTTATGATGTGCCTTTGAGAAAATACATGTAAGATAAGCTTTATCCAGTTATGACATACAGTGCTCTAAGTTCAATGCTAATCAAAAATATATTCTCAGATCAGAGAGATGGCTTAGTAGGTAAAGGTACCTAGCAACAAGCCTGACAACCAGAGTTCAGTCCCTAAAACCCACATGGATAGAAGAGAACTGACTCCCACAATTTGTCCCCTGACATGCAAATGCACACGCGCGCGCGCGCGCACACACACACACACACACACACACACACACACAAAATAAATGTAATTAAAAATTTAAATATATATAAAATGAACAAAACCTCAATAAAAATATTAATATCTATATATTCTGAATAGGACATCTTTAAATAGAAATACACATAAAAACAATAAAACAAGGCAATGTATTGACTAGATGACAAAGGTTTGAGCAGAGGTTCCCAAATAACCTATCTTTACATTTCTCCAAGGAGTAATAATAGTTCAGTGCTCATTAAATCAATATTCATGGGTATTTTACAGAATGAAATCAACTGTATGCATATATAGGCAAACAAAAAAAGAGTTAAGTACTATAATCAATGGATAGAGATAACAAACATCATTAGGCATTATAGAAATGAAATTTACCACAATGAAATTCCATTATTCTTGGAACATCTTAAATTAATTGCCAAACCAAGGACTAGGATGTGAAATTAGCACTCTTAACAGTGTTTGTGGAGATACAAATAGTACTACCACTCTGAAAAAAAGAACTGATAATATCTTCAAAAGATAAATGTTCCCTTAAATTTGAGTTCCAGCATCATAAAATAAATATTCAAATATTCACTTGGCAAATTATCCAGTCATTACACTCCTATTGATCCAGAAACAAAGTTACCTGTGAGTATACACAGGCATATACACCAATTCCCATAGCAATCCTATTTGTGATAATCTAAATTGATCAACAAGCCTAGAGACATGAGGAAACTCTTGGAAGAATGCACATACGCAGTATCTTGCCTGTAGGGTTTCAAGATATATGTGTGTGTGTGTGTGTGTGTGTGTGTGTACATATATAAAATAAGATGCATCAATCTATACATTTTTATAAGTTTGTGTATGTATAGGTACATAGGAATGTGTTCAGGTAAGTGCATATGTATGTGTGGGTAAATATGAAGACCAGAAGTCAACCTGGGCTGTTATTCCTCCGAAGTTGCCCACCATCTTTTCTTTTTAAACAGGATCTTCTCATTGACCTGGCTCTCTCTGATTAGGCTAAGGCTGGCTGTCCATGGAGCCACAGGAATCTTCCTGTCTGCACCTCCCTAGCCCTGGACTGCAAATGCAGGCCATCACACTCAACTTTTTTATTCTTTTGAAGGCTTATTTTTATTTTATAAATATATATGAGTATTTGCCTGCATGTATGCATACCACGTGCATGTAATACCCACGGAGACCAAAAGAGGGCATCAGATCCCCTGGAATTAGAGTGGGTGCTGGGAACTGAATCTGGGTCCACTGAAAGAGCAGCAAGTGCTCTTAACTGCTGAGCCATTGCTCCAGCCCGCAACCAGCTTTTTAAGTGGGTTCTCTGGATTGTACTCAGGTCCTTGTGCTCACATAGCAGGTACTTTACCAACTGTACTATCCTCCCAGCCTCAATTTGTACACTTTAGTACTTCAACAAGGCTAGGAACAAATTAAAATAACAAATGAGTAACATGTAATTTTAAAATGTGCTTTGAGAAGCCGGGCAAGGTAGTGATTGTATTCAATCCCAACACTTAGGAGGCAGAGACAGGTAGAGCTCATGCAGTCTGGTCTGCATAGTCAGTTCCAGGCCAGTTGGGGATACAGGGAGACCCTGTCTCAAAAATACAAAAAAATCTTCAAAATCAGTTTCAATTAGTCAGACTATATATCCCTATTAAACAATCTGACAATATTTTTGAGTCTAGATGAAACTACATACATGGACTCTTAAAGAATTATATTGATCCCTTTAATGTTTGGTTATACTTTCCTTCTGGGTGTTTAAGACCATGCAGTTGGCCCAGACAAACCAATTTATTTTTACTCTTGAGGTCGTTTGAGGATCTGTTCTCAGGGGTCACATGGGCTTGGGAGGAGCCCTTGGCTCCTTTCCTTTACCAGTTCCGCCTACGTTAAGATAAGTTGAAGGTCCTTCTCGACCATGGCTGGCTTCGCTTGGAAGCATGGAGGAAGTGTTTCTTCTGAGTTGACTATCTTACCCATTTCTTTTGGATGGTGTACTCTTTTTCCATCAGCCTCTAGTGGTCTTCAGAGCCATGTATGGGGAGAGTTCCCTGGTGCAGTAAACAGCTATCAGATGGTGCTGATGGGAGCCAGGCAGAACAGTCAGTCCTGGAAGGTTTCCCAGAGGAGGTGGGGGAACTGTGACTTCAGGTTCCAATCTCTGCTATGTTCCTGGCACCTGTCAGTCACCATGGTAATTTGTCTAATCTCCAAATAGATGAGGGAGGTGTTGTACCCTTCTATCAAACTGGGTTCTGTTAAAATTTGTTTTCTTTGTCTTTTTGAGACAGGGTCTCCTGGTAGCCCCTGCTGGCCTGGAACTTTTTTGTAGACCAGACTAGCCTCAAATTCACAAAGATCCACTTCCCTCTGCCTCCCAAGTCCTGGGAATAAAGATGTGTGCCACCACCTGGCAGCAAAGTTTTTTTAAAAAATGTACTGTGGCCAGGCGTGGTGGTGCACGCCTTTAATCCCAGCACTCGGGAGGCAGAGGCA
>NW_008349093.1:21506-44162 GCF_000622305.1 Nannospalax galili | reverse complement strand
CCGGGTTCAATTCCTAGCACCCACATGGTGGCTACGAACCATCCTTAACTCCAGTTCCAGGGGAATCCGAAGCCCTCTTGTGACCTCTGCAGAACTGCATGACACGGGTGCATTCATATACATACAGGCAATAGACTCATACACATAAAATAAAAATAATAAAATTTTTTTAAAAAGACAAAAAACAAAACAAAACAAAAAACCCTCTATAATGGCTCTTTATATCAGTTTTTTATCTTTAGAAGTAACTTCAAAAGCAATTAGTAACACCAATTACTAGGGGAAAAGGCTACTGGAAATTATCCAAAACAAAGAGTTGTATGCCTCAGTAAACCCTCAGGAAACAAACATTAATGCAGGAGTGCCATCTAATCTAACAAAATGAAAGTCTTCCTATCCTTAAATAATCAGGAGATTCCATTATGTAATGCTTTTAAAGTTTTTTCAAAAAACTGTTTTAAGGGCAGGCTCAACTCTTTATTCTAAGTCAATATAATTCCAACATTAAATACAGTAAGTAATTCATACTTATTTATATTAAGCTGTGAGAAGTTCTTTCAAAGCAAAGCCTTCTCCACAACCCAAAGGAGCTACCTACCAGACATTAAGTAACCGGTCGTGTACAGCTCCAGATAAGAAATAGAGACCTGTAACTCCATCAAAGGGCTGGCTCTCATTAGGAGGTCTGACAGTAGTGAACATAAGTGATGAAACTGGTGTCGCATGTCCTGTGAAGTGCTAGAGGAAGTTAAATCTGATTTAGGAGAGGGTGGATTCAAAGCAGTACAAAAATGTAAGTCTTATGAATCATAAATAAGCTACATCATACATACCTCAGATAGAGCTTCACAACACAACAACAGTTAAATTTAATTCTAAGCACAAACTTACTATTGCTATAATCCTTTTACTTCTTTAAAAAAACATCTAATTGATGTCAAGCGTGGTAGTGCACACCTTTAGTCCCAGCACTTGGGAGGCAGAGGCAGACAGATCTCTGTGAGTTCAAGGCCAGCCTGGTCTACATAGCGAGTTCCAGGCCTGCTGTGGCTACAGGGAGACCCTGTCTCAAAGAGACCAGAAAAAAAAAAAAAGTAGAACCCTAACCCACCACCATTTTTCCCACTTTAAGACTCACTCACTTTGATCTTTTCCCCCCTATTTTTGTTTGCCTGCTTATTTTTCTCAGACAGTGTCTTCTTATATAAGCCAAGCTATTCTAGAACTATGATAGCACAGGCTGGCCTCAACATCAAAATTCTCCTGCCTCAGTCTCCCAAGTGCTAGGATTACAGGCATGTACCACCATGTGGGACTCAATCCATTTTTAAGGGGTGTGCAGGTGCTCAGACACAGCCAAGGAATTGGAGGTCTTCATTTACTCTCAGTGAGTAGAAACCACAATTTTAAGGCATCATCACAGCACCAAAAGTTCAGTAACCCCTGAATGCAATGGGTTTTAACTCCTAACCGTAAATCTCCTCAGTGAAATACTAATAGATGAAAGGCTGATTACCAGTTAGAAAATTACTATAATCATTGTCTAACAGATTTTTTCAAATTATACTTACTAGTTTTAATCATTTTTCAAATGTATGTGAACATATCTAAACTTATAATGCCAATAAATAAATCAGATTTGAAAGGTAATTTTGTTCTACTAATTTTATTATTTAAACAGATTACCTGGCAACTTTTTTCTTAAAAGAAAAGGTCTCATGTAGCTCAGGTTGACATTGCTATATAGCCAAGGATAGCCTTAAACTTGTGACCTTCCTGACTTTGCCTTCCATGTGCTAAGACTGCAGGCTCATATCACCATGTTCTACTTAGGCAGTTTAGGAATCAAGCCCAGGGATTCATGTATGCTAGGCAAGTATTCTCCCAACTGATCTACATTCCCAGTCCCATTAATTCTTTATATTCAATCAGCAAATAAAAGGATTTCTTCTGGTTTTTTGTTTCTTTGTGTTTTAAGACCAGGTCTTATTTTGTTATCCAGCTAGCCTTCAACACCTGCCTCTTGCTTCCACCTCCCAGGTAATGGGACTATCACACTCAAGTGTGATCAAGATTAGGTAAGTATCTGTATGGTTTGGTTTTTTTTCTTTCTTTCTTTTTTGATGGTGCAGGAATTGAATGAAAAGCCTTATGTACCTAAGCAAAGCACTTAACTAAATGAATTTGAAATCCATATTCATATTCTTAAAAACAATATTTATGACTCAAACAACTTCCTATTTTCTCTATGTAACTGTTATTCTTAGAAACAATGTGATTTACTCACTCTGTAGACTTCTTTGGTCTCCAAAACCCATAGCTTGATTGTTCGACCAGCTGAAAGTAACATCTTTCCATCGGGGCTGATACACAGGGAACTGACGCTGCTATTGTCTCCTTTCCACTTGCTGAATTGTGGAGAGAACCAAAAGATCTCAATAAACAGGGAAAACTTTATTCAGAGCAGAAAATAACAAAAAGTCAGACATAAAAAAATACAACCTAAGAAGCTGGAGACGGCTCAGCAGTTAAGAGGACCAGCTGCTCTTGCAGAGGACCCAGGTTCAATTCCCAGCACCCACATGGCAGCTAACAACTGTCCATAACTCTAGTTCCAGATGATTCGATGCCCTCTTCTGACCGCTGTGGGCATTGCATGACACAGGTGCACTTACATACATGCAGGCACTATACTCATACACAAAAAATAAAAATAATAAATATTTTTAAAATAAAATAGGAGGTTAGAGAGATGCATCAGCAGCTAAGAGCACTGGCTGCTCTTGCAAAGGACTCAGGTTTGGTTCCCCATACCCACATGGTGGCTATCAACCACCCAAACTCCAGCTCCAGGGAATTCAAAATCCTCTTCCAACCTCTACAGGCATTGCACAACATAGGGCTGCACATGTAGGCAATACACTTACACATAAAATAAAAATAATTAAAAAAAAATTTTTAAATAAAATAAAAATAAACACAATCGAAGGTTTAATTCCCTAAAATCTGACATTATAATAATCCCAGACATACCACTAAGGTAAAGCCAGGTCTCTGACAGAGCCCTCTCATAATAATCTATCTCCCTCTGGCAGGCCCAGGATAAAAAAAATCTCACAAAATATCAGGAAACAGGTAGATAAAAGCTTAAGAATATGATATAGGAAGCTGTGCATCTGGTGATCCATGAGGTAGATGTTGTTAATGACCATACTGGCTAGATTTCCACATGATGTTCCTGCCTTCTCTGGCAGGCTAGCCTTTAATTCCCTTGGCAACACAAATGGTTTCTCTACTTCCCCAAAAGGTTATTTCTATCCTGAATCTGTATGGATCAATTCTTAGAAACACAAGTTTTTGCACATGGTAATGTTGTTATAGGCCAATTAAGGAACTGGGCTGCTCATGTTATCAAAAATATACATTATAGACAAAGGAGCAATACTTAGAATACATTAACACAAAATGAAACAAAGAATATAAAAAGGCAATTCATAAGAAATACAAATTGTTGCACTGGGCGTGGTGGCACATGCCTTTAGTCCCAGCACTGGAGAGGCAGAGGCAGCCAGGTATCTGTTGAGTTCAAGGCCAGCCTGGTCTACATAGTAAATTCCAGGACAGCTGGGGCTACAAAAAGACCAAAAAAAAAAAGAAAGAAATGCAATTGTTGATGAATACAAAACCCTCAAATTCACTAGTAACCAAAGAAAAGTATATACTTAAAATTTGAAAGAACCTTTCCCTTACCCTTCCTTACTGGCTTCTAAATTTTTTCCAAATTCTTACTAATTTCCATCTCTTCAAGGCTCATACAAATTCATTATGGATTTACTAAGTTGATATATATTAAAAACACATGGCTGAGGCTGAGGAGATGGCTCAGTACCAGGTAAACTGATTGCTCAGTAAGTATGAAGATCTGAGTTCAAAACCCAGCACCCACTTAAAAAAAAAAAAGCCCAGCGCTGGGAGGCAGACAAGAGGACCCCTGGGATTACTGATTAACCAATCTGCACCCCCCCCAAAAAAAACAGTAAGATGAAGGGTCACTGAAGAAGATACTCAGCATCAGCCTCTGGTCTCCACATGCATGTACAAACATACACACATTAGCCTCTGGTCTCCATGTGCACATACATATACATGTACATACACATACAAGCATGTACACAGACACACACAATGTGCTTCCCATACTGCCTTAAGTAATCTAAGCTTCCTGAGGGGCTGGAGAGATGATGGCTCAGCAGTTAAGAACACTGACTGTTCTTGCAGAAGACCAAGGCTCAAATCCCAGCACCCACATGGCAGGTAACAACTTTCCGTAACTCCAGTTCCAGGGGATCTGAGAGACTTTTTTTTTCCTCCGCAGGCATTGCACAACACGGGTGTGCGTAATTACCTACATGCAGGCAATACACACATAGATGTAAAATAAAAATAACAAAGTATTTTTTTTAAAAAGAACCTTCCTGAATCCTTCCCCACTCAGCACTGAAAACACCAGGGGAGGCGAATAGCAATGTTCCCTCCCTGGCCCACCCCACCTAAAGAAATCCGTAACTGTAATTCTCCTGAGAAATTTTCAGTTAGATTCCCAAGGCTCAGCCTACTAAACCTACTGCAAAAGATCTCTCCACACAAGTACTATACACAGAAAGCATTAGCGTAGACTTCTCCTTGAGGAATAGGACAGCTTCCGGAATCTACATAAACCAACATCTTAAAGCTTTCTGATTGCTCTTACAATGAATCCCAACATACACCCCTTGGATTTCCAGTCAGCTTTTAAATATTACATTTTCAAATACCAACAGGAAGTCAAGGATCTTCAGTAATTTGAAGAATGCCTTACAACATGTAAATAGGGACTGAATCCAACAAATCAAAACATGCCACACCCCAAGCAGTAATATAACAGCAAAAGAAAAATGCTGATGCTATGTTATCTTTAAAGTCATAAAGACATGCAACAATGATAACAAAAAAAATATAAAATGGAAAAATAAGTTGAAAAAGCCAGAAAATTTTAAAGATTAGTCTGGAAAGGTTAAGAGCAAGATGTTCCCACAAAAAGCCAATGTAGCCAGGTGTGGTGGCATACCCTTTAATCCCAGCACTCGAAGGCAGAGGCAGGCAGATCCCTGTGAGTTCAAGGCTAGCCTGGACTACATAGTGAGTTTCAGGACAGCTGGGGCTACAGGGAGACCCTGTCTCAAAAAGACCAAAACAAACAAACAAAAAAATCCCAATGTATTTATTTAAGCAGCACAAGCATGGTGGTGCACCCCTATAATTAGAAAACCCTGGAGAAAGAAGCGTGAGGTTCAGGGTCAGCATGGGCTACAGGAGACTATCTCAAAAACATGGCTTATGAGATACATCAGCAGGTAAAGGCACTTGCTGCCAAGTCTAACAATGTTAAGTTCAACCCCAGAACCCACACAATAGAAGGCAAGAAGAGAACCAATTCCCAGAGTTGTCCTCTGGCTTCCATATGCATGCCTTAAGTGTACACACACATACACACACAATAAATAAATGCAATTTAAATTTTTTTTTAATTAAAGATAAAATAAGACCACATGCTACTCTTGCAGAGGACCAGAGTTTGGCTCCCAGCACCCACACAGAATGGCTTGCAACCACTTTGTAACTCCAGCTCCAGGGACTCTGACACCATTTTCTGGCCTCCAAAGGCACCTGTACGCCTACACACACACACACACAATTACTAATAAATCTTAAATTAAAAAAAAATCTTGAGGGAAAATTATTTCCAACTTAAAGCTCTTAATTCACAAATTATCAATCAACAATAAGAGTAGATTTAAACCGGGCGTGGTGGCGCACACCTTTAATCCCAGCACTCAGGAGACAGAGGCAGGGGGATCTCTGTGAGTTCAAGGCCAGCCTGGTCTACATAGCGAGTTCCAGGACAGCTGGGGCTACAGGGAGACCCTCAAAAAGACCAAAAAAAAAAAAAAAAAGAGAGTAGATTTAAAGACAGTGATTAACAAGCAAAATCTGTTTAACATACAAATGTACCTTTTTCTCAGGAAGCTATAAATTAACATGACCACCAAAAAGGAGGGGGAAATGGGATTAGGGAAAACATGCTCCCTAACAAGAGGACTTTTCCTGCAGGCTGATGAAAGAAATCCAGGTTGATAGCTGTTCAATAGGCTGAGGAAGTCAGAGATCTCTAAGAAATACACATAACTCACTAATGGATGTGTCTAAGAATAACTAAGACCATTTACACCACCGTAAGAAAATATACTGTTAGGCTGAGTGTGGTGGGGCATGTGTTTAGCCCCAGCACTTGGAAAAAGAACCTAGACTGGCACAAGCTTCAGCTATAACAGTAAGTAGTCATATTAAAAACAACAAAAACTGCTGAATCAAATCGTGACAAACCAAATAATGGGAGAATGGGGCTCAGGAAGGATAACAGAGTTAAATCATATTTTCCACAGTAGAAAATTAGTACATAGTATCTAAAATGGGACGAAGAAATCAATTAACAGTGGTGTAAGGCTACTGAGAATGAAGCTGGAGACTCAATTATGGAGCCAGCATAGTTTAGTGGCAAAGAGGACAGGCCTTTCTTTAACCTATTTCTCAACTGTAAACAGGGCCAGAGCCAGCCTCATGATTAATCCTTATGATTAAATACAAAGGCATAGCCAGGCGTGGTGGTGCACGCCTTTAATTCCAGCACTTGGGAAGCAGAGGCAGGTGAGTTCAAGGCCCACCTAGTATACAGTATATCTAGTTCTAGGCCAGCTGGGGCTACAGGGAGACCCTGTCTCAAAAAGACCAAAAAATAAATAAAAATTAAAAAATAAAATGGCATGTCTAGAGTGCTGAAGAGCCCTGAGAACATTCCTAGTTTTAGATGAAGGACTGTGAATTCTCAACCAGAACATATGTATACCTGCCCCACCCCAGAACACTGGATCAGACTCCAAAAGTTTTTCTGGCCAGTCACCAGCAGGCTGCCAGTGAGTGTAACGCAAACACTGGTCAGCCACAGCTGCTTCTCTCACCTCCAGCCCCAAATACTCCCACAGATGCTGAGCCTTCCTCACTACCCTGGTCTCCTGGGTTTTGTCTTCCACATGACTTCAAATTCAATTTGTCTACAAGCTCCCAAACCACTTCACCTTCTGACCATACGTTTACCTCTACCATCCATTATCCTCTAGTATGTAATCGTCGAAACCAATTGACTCATTTCCAAGTTAATCTTTCACTTTTTCTCCCAGTCTTTGCTCTGGCCATATCACTACATTCCTTCACCCGTTCTTGAAAGGGCTTTCCTACAAGCCTCTAACCTAGAAAGTTCCAACTCAAACCATTTTACTTCCACAAGTCCTTCCCAGCTCTACTACTGATCTGACAAGTAACCACATTCCACTTTATTGTAACTTTTTAATTTTTTTTATTTTTTATGTGTATGAGTGTATTGCCTGCATGTAGGTAAGTGCACCCGTGTCGTGCAATGCCCACGGAGGCCAGAAGAGGCTGTCAGATCCCCTAGAACTGGAGTTACGGACAGTTGTTAGCTACCATGTGGGTGCTGGGATTCAAACCCAGGTCTTCTGCAAGAACAATCAATGTTCTTAACTGCTGAGCCATCTCTCCAGCCCCTTATGATATCTCTTGTACCTCTGTTTTACTCTGTACAATTTAGCTTTTCTCCCCCTTCCACTCCATTCCCAACAGTGTCCATTTAGCTTTCATGTACTAACATTGGGAATATCTGATCTGACTGTACTACCAGAGAACCATCTACCTCATTAGTGTATGCATTCCCTACCATGCCCCACAGGATCTATCAAATTCAATGTGTTTCCAAACAAGCACTGCTAGTACTCACCACTTCACTTTGCATGTCTGTGTACTCCACTCCACAATATGCTTATCATCTGAACAACTATATATGCAACCATTGTCTTGATGCCACTGTATGCAATTGACTCTGTTTTCATGTCCACCACTCTGCAGATTTTAAAAAATGAAAAAAATATTATTTTATATAATATGAATCCAGAAATCATTACCAAACACTTAGCCCCAAACCTTAGTCCTTAACCTAACTAAAGCCTTAACCTTATCTTTTGGGGGCTGGAGAGATGGCTTAATGACAGCACATGGTCCTCTTGTACAGGATCAGAGTTCAATCCCCAGAACCCACATAAAACAGATCACAACCGCCTGTAACTCCAGGCTTTAAGGGATCTGACACCCTCTTCTGAACTCCATGGGCACCTGCACTCCTGTGAACATAATTAAAAGCAAAGTAAGCCAGGTATGGTGGCGTACGCCCTTAATCCCAGCACTCAGGAGGCAGAGGCAAGTGGATCTCTGTGAGTTCAAGGCCAGCCTGGTCTACATGAGTTCCAGACCAGCTTGGGCTACAGGAAGACCCTGTCTCATAAAAAAAAAAAGCAAAATAATCTTTTAAAAAATGTTAGTTTTCCATTTTCCTCTATAGGAAAAACCTACTTCCACAACCTCCAAAAATACTAGGCCTAAATGTCATTTGCTGTGGACAGAAATCCCAGCACAAGCTATCAGAAGTACTAAAAAAGAACTAGTGACCTCAAGCCAGAGTCTAAAAATTAACTTCCTTTGTGAGACAGGGGCTCACTACCTACATAGCTCTGGCTGGCCTAAAACTTGCAGTGATCTTCATCTCTCTGTCTCCCAAATTACTGCGATTTACAGGCATGCACAGACCTGCCCAGCCAGAAGCAATCCTCCTGTCTCTATCGTCTCAGTGCTAGGATTATAAGCACATACCTCACTCCAGAAAATACTCCAAAAATATCCCCAGAAATCTGTCAGACATGATGGTGCATGTCCATAATCACAGAATTGGACAGGCTGAGGCAGGAGGACTGTGAGTTTGAGGCCAGCCTGGGCTACATAGCAATATGCTCTCTCAAAAAATAATAATAAAAAGTGGGGCTGGAGATGGCTTTAATCTCAGCACTCCAGAGAGAAGAGGAAGAGAGATCTCTTAGAGTCTAAAGCGTTCCAGATGAGCCACAACAACATAAAGGCACCAGGTCTCAAAAAAGGAAATCAGTACTTCTTGAGGTATTACTAAATGTGTTCATGTCTCACAGACCACTCAACTGTGTGTGATTTTGTTTTCCAACTACAGTGGTATAAGAACCCACAGAAGAACTCCCTCCACTTAGAAAGGAATAAAGGGACAGCACCTTTTTATACAAGAATACGTCACATTTTTATACTATATGTTACTTTTATAATCTTTACTGCAGACTGTAGTGTGTGCCTATATTCAAGTTGGGTGGGTACGTGTGCACATGAGACTGTTGGCCACAACTTGAAGTGTTGTTCCTCAAAAGCTCCATCACTCTTCTTTCTTTTAAGTTGAGACCAAGTCTCTCACTGGCCTGAGCTCATCAAGTAGGTGAGGCTGGTTGGTCAGCAATCCTCAGAGATCTACCTGTTTCTGCCTTTTCTAATGCTGGGATTACAAATACCACCACATCTGACCTTTTTTTAAAATTTCTGGTTTTTTGAGACAGGGTGTCCCTGTAGCCACAGGAGGCCTAGAACCCCCTATGTAGACCAAGATGGCCTCAGTCTCAGAGATCTGCCTGTCTCTGCCTGCTGGGGCTAAAGGAATGTGCCACCATGCCCACACCTGCTTTGTACTCTCACCCATAAGAGGGACAGTGTTACTCACTATGGTTCTTAAAAAACATCACTTATTTTAATGTAGTGGGATGGGAAACTGCCCCTATACAGTGCAATCTCAGTATCTTCTTCAAAAATATTTTATTTCAGCCGGGTGTAGTGCAACACACTTTTAATCCCAGCACTAAGGAGGCAGAGGCAGTCAGATCTCTGTGAGTTCGAGGCCACCCTGGTCTACATAGTGAGTTCCAGGTCAGCTGGGGCTATAGACAGACCCTGTCTCAAAAAGAAAATAAAAAATTTTTTCATTTATTATTTTTATGTGTATGAGTGTATTGACTGCATGTATCTCAATGTACCTGTGTTGTACAATGCCCTCAGAGTTCAGAAGATGGTGTTGGACCCTCTGGAACTGGAGTTAGGATGGTTGTTAGCCCCCATGTGGGTTCTGGGAACAGAACCCAGGTCCTCTGCAAGAGCAGTAGGTACTCTTAACCACTGTGCCATCTCTCCAGCCCCAATCTCAGTATCTTCAAGCATTTTTAAATAATCTCTAACAATCAGTTTCTGAAACATCTTTTGTATTAAAATATATGTAAATATTGGGGGCTGGAGAGATGGCTCAGTGGTTAAGAACACTGGTAGTTCTTGCAGAAGACCCGGGTTCAAATCCCAGCACCAATATGGCAGCTAACAACTGTCCATAACTCCAGTTCCAGGGGATCCGACAGCTTCTTCTGTCCTTCGCAGGCACTGCATGACACAGGTGCATTTACATACAGGCATTACACACACACACAAAATAAAATAAATAATATAAATTAAATATATATGTGAATATACTTACTATTAATTTACTGTGTAATTCTCCTTTTACTGTACTATATAATAAAATGCTACCAACTGCTGTACCAAGGGCCAACAAGTCGACCTGGTCACACGTTCCTACAGCCTCTGATTTCCTTTTTTTCCTTTGATGACTTTCCTGGAAAAAAATAAAAAATAACATTTTTAATTTAGTATTTCAAACACATGCACGCAAACATATCAAACATCATTAATAAATACCAGTGCCCATCAGCCCACAAAGACACTTTAAAAATTCTGTCCCTGGGCTAGAGAGATGGCTCAGCGGTTAGGAACACTGGTTGTTCTTGCAGAAGACCTGGGCTCAAATCCCAGCACCCACATGGCAGCTAACAACTGTCCATAACCCCAGTTCCAAGGGATCCAACAGCCCAGTCTGTCCTCCACAGGCATTGCATGACACAGGTGTACTTATCTACATGCAAGCAATACACTCATACACATGAAATAAAAATAATAAAATATTTTTTAAACAGTGAAGAAAGCTACTACATTGCCAGTACATAAAGAATACAAGAGCAAACCAGGCATGGTGCCGCACGCCTTTAATCCCAGCACTTGGGAGGCAGAGGCATATGGATCTCTGAGTTCAAGGCTAGCCTGGTCTACAGAGTGAGATCCAGGACAGCTGGGGCTACAGGGAGACCCTGTCTCAAAAAGACCAAAACAACAACAAAAAAACAAAACAAAAAAAAAGAACTGCAGAAGCAGTAATAGCATGCCTGGAATCCCAGCACTTGGCAAGTTTTTTTTTTTTTTCCCCCTCCTAGGAACCACCAAAGTCATCCTTAGCTACACATGCATTCTAAACTAGCCTGGGCTACATGAGCCCTTGTCCAAAAAAAAAAAAAAATCACTGTAGGTTTCTAAAGCTCTTTTTCTCCTTCCTACTTGTTCTTTTAGTTGTCTTAAAGGGATGCTATATTAAGGGAATCTGATTGTAGGACAAACGATCAGATTTTTGTTTTGGTAAAACAAAAAGCAAGAGATTTAACAGGGGCTGGAGAGATGGCTCAGCAGTTAAGAACACTGACTGCTCTTGCAGAGGACCGGGGTTCGATTCCCAGCACCCACATGGCGGCTATGATCATCCTTAACTCCAGTTCCAGGGGAATCCAAAGCCCTCTTCTGGCCTCCGGGGCATTGCACGACATGGGTGCACTCACATACATTCAGGCAATACACTCATACACGTAAAATAAAAATAATAAATAAAATATTAAAAAAATAAAATAGTCAAGGGTGCATTTGATCACTCTTAAAAAAAAAAAAGATTTAACAAAAAGTAACTTCATTAAAAAGTAACCTTCTACCAAGTCCTTAGAAATGTAACTACATTAATAAATCCAAAAGAGAAATTGTAAGAAAATCCAAAGGCAAACAGTCTGGCAGACTCAGCTAGAAACACCTCAGCCTCTGTGTTAAGACTGTGCTCAGCCCCATCTCAGATACACATTTCTAAAGTGACCTCTGAAAGATCCCAGAGGACAAATATGATTTCTACCTAAGGCTATGAACAGAAATATCTACTTCACAATAGGCCAGTGGGGGTGGATATTAATTTACTAGGGGTCTAGCACCCCGAATCTGAAAACCTGTAACATTTCAGATTTGGGGATTTTCAAATTAGGGATGCTCAAACGGTAAAGTGAATGCAAATATTCTAAAATCCAAAACCTCTCAATTTGGAAACACTCTTAGTCTCAAACACTTCAGATTACATACTCAATTCATATGTACTACCTTATCAACATCTCTTCTGTGTGGGGCAGGGAATGCTATGGTGATACACACACCTTTAGACTCCATTACATAGAAAGCTTAAGGCCAGCCTGGGTTATTTGAGACTCTGTCTAAAATAAAGAAAACAAAAATAATCTCTTTTCTGAGCTGAGCATAGGAGCTCCAAACAAGCTTTACTACAGACTGAATTTGTATTAAACACACACACACACAAAAATTAGAAATTAAGCATTAGAATCATCAAATTGCTAACTTTGCTACCTTCAGAATCTATTTCTGATAGAAACAAGAAAAGGCTGGTGGAACAAGCCTATCAGGATTTATGTGCAACTTCGAGGATCACTGGTCTAAAGCTAAATCATATTCTAATCAACTATTCAATCTCAACTAACAATTGAAGCAGGTTGGAGCAGGAGATGATGGGCTTAAGGCCTGCCTGGATATATACTGAGTGCCAGGTCAGCCTGAGCAACTGACCCTAACTCAAAAATAAGTTGGCTCAGGGTTAAGAGCACTTGCTATGGGGCTGGAGAGATGGCTCAGGTCCTCTTGCAGAGAACCCAGGTTTGATCCCCAGCACCCACATGACAGCCACGAACCATCCTTAGTGCCAGTTCCAGTGAAATCCAAAGCCCTCTTCTGACCTCCGAGGCATTGCACCACACGGGTGCACTCACATACATGCAGGCAATACACTCATACACATAAAATAAAAATAATAATTTTTTTTTTTTTTTAAAGAGAGCACTTGCTACTCTCACAGGACACAAGCACCCACATGCTGGAAGTCCAGTTCTGGGGAATCCCACCCTCTCCTGGCCTCCTCAGGCACCAGGCACGCAAGTGCTACACACATGCATGCAGGCAACATTAATACACATAAGATAAAAACGTAAAAAGAGGGCTGGGGGCATGGCTCAGTGGTAGGGTGCTTGTCTAGCATGCTCAGGGCTCAGAGTTCAATCCCCAGCAACACACACACACACACACACACACCCCTCACTAAATAAGCATGGTGACCCATACCTTTAATCTCAGCATTTGGGAGGCAAAGGCAAGTGGATCTCTGTGAGATCAAGGCCAGCCTGGTCTACACAGGTCAGTTGGGGCTACAGGAAGACCCTGTCCCAACAAAAAAAAAAAGTAAATAAATGAAACTATCCATGTTTACCCATGTCCATGTCTAGCAAGATGCGGAGACGAACTTGCCCAACATGTTAACACAGCAACCAAATCAGAAATTTACATAAGTAGTGTACAAAGTAGTGAAATCTAGTGAGGTTTTTGTAGATTTTGTGTGTGTGCCTGTGTCTCTGTGTGTGTGCATGTGTACAGGTGCCCATGGAGACCAGAAGGGGGAATCAGAGATCCCTTGGAGCTAGAATTCCAGACATTTGTGAATCACTGGACATGGGTGCTGGAAATTGAATTCTGGTGGTCTGATAGAACAGTAAGTGCTCTTAACAACTGAGCCATCTCTCCAGCCTGAAATCTTGTGTTCTAAGTACTACTACATACCAAATACTTCTGAGTCCAAGAGGTCAGCGCTGCTGATTCCTGCTCTATCTTTACACCATATTCCCTGAACTTTTACACATACACTTTTCCTCCAGAAACCTCTTGCTTCTCTGAAAATATCATACTATGTCACAGACACTATAAATCTGAACTGTCCATTTCTTCTACTAGTTACAGATGTTCCCTCTAAGGAGCTCAACATAACACCGTATGAATATTGATTACACATGTAAATGCATAAAGGTTGGCTGAGAATTTGGTTCAAATATCTGTCACTGGAAAATCTACACGAAGGCACCAGGGGTAAAGACTAAAAAAAAAAACAATGTGATTCCTTAGAGGAAAGAGAATTTCCAACAAACACTAAGGAATAAGTATCAAAACCTGTCTGATGGAAGATTATCAGGATCTGACCAAGATAATCAGAATGCTGAGGGAGTCTGAATCACATGTGTGAGTGCTAAAAGTCAATGAGTAGCACAGATGAGGTGGAGGGAGAGAGGGAGCGACTCACCAGTATATCCAGATGAGAAGACTGAATCTGGTCAGCAATTAAGCAATGACATTTTAGAGTAAGATGTCAGAATTTGAGTTCAGATGGGGCTGGAAGAAGGCTCAGCAATTAAGAATGCTGCTACTCTTGCAGAGGACCTGGGTTTGTTTCCTAGCACCCAGAGTGGTTGACAACCATCTAATTCCAGTTCTAGGGACCCAGAGGCACCAGGCATACATGTGGTCCACATACATTCATGAAGAGCACACACAACATTTTTTAAATTCTTCCTTTAAAAAAAAAAAAAAAAAAAAAAAAAAGAGTTCACTGCCAGGGGGGGGGGCACACACCTTTAATCCTAGCACTCGGGAGGCAAAGGCAGGTGGATCTCTGTGAGTTCAAGGCCAGCCTGGTCTACATAGTGAGTTCTAGGACAGCTGGGGCTATAGGGAGACCCTGTCTCAAAAAGACCAAAATAAATAAATTAAATAAATAAATAAAAGTTCATATACACATAGAGGTTCATATACACTCAAAGAAACATCTGTACCTATAAACGACATAAGTTTCAAAGAAAAACTTGTCCTTACTATGAACAATACTCTATTTTCCATTCTATTTCATTTACTGCTGTTATAACCCATTTATTTCACAATCCACTAACAGATCAAAACTGACCTCTAAACACTGAAAATTATGCTCAAGTTTTGTTTTGTTTTTGTCTGTTTGTTTGTAGACAGTCTCCCTTTTGCCCCTTGGCCTGGAAAACTTTCTGAAAGAAAGCGAGGAAGTTAACAGGATCAGTTTCTTGGTGGCTCAGTTATGTAGTTCTAACCTGTCATTAACATCTCAGCTTCAGATTACAAATATAGACCAGAGAAACGCTAAGCTATCATGGCATAAATGCAAAGGCATTATCATTCTGGAAGCAGAATGGTCTTTTTGAGCTTTTTTGGTCTTTTTGAGCTTTTTAATCATTTATGTAGAACTACTACTACCTTAACCTATTATCCAAGAAACCCAGCACAAATTTATCTTTCCCCACACTAAGAGCATAATCACACATTTTGTCCATTGACAAGCTACCAATTACTATGCAGGGTACTCTTATGAACTGACTTACAATGGGGAACTCAACACTAAATGATGAGTGCAGACAAAACATCCACTGATTCATAACTAACAGCTTATTATGTACCAGGTTTTACTATAGCAGGCATATATGATCTTATTTAGTCTTGAGGATTCAAGAAGTAGGATAGTGTTACTTTCATGCTGAAGAATAAATCAAAATGCCAGAACCTTAACAAAATGCTGGGAATATGGGTTTCATAATAACACCCTTTTTGTGCCTCATACTTTAAGACCAAAGGGTGTAAAATAAAAAGTGTTTGAATAAGAGGAGAGTATGTTAAAAAAAATTTGTCTAGGCACGCAATCCAGAGACCCCAGAGCAGAGGCTGAGCAGCTGCTCAGTCTACTATAAAAAATAAACAAATAAATAAAATAGAGGAAAGCTGCCCCTCTCAAACTTTTCAAGTAAAACTAATCCTTTACAAAGTCACACACCCAGAATGTTGGGAACTGCATAGCTCTATAATCCTCCCAACTCTCAATTCTAAGACTAAAGTGCAAGGGAAACAGGAAAGGGGTAAGGGCATTGGACAACTAGTCAACAGTACCATGACCCTAGTGGCCACTACTCAGTAGTGATTAAGGCTTTGGTTAAGACATTTCTCTTCCTTACCCTGTCAATTGAGTGCTATCAGCTTTTCTGCTTGATTTTTGGTTTTGTGGTGCTGAGGATTAAACCTAGGGCCTTTCTCTCATGCGCCAGGCAAGCACTCTTATCGCTGAGGTACATCCCAGCCCTCAACCAGTTTTAAATGCAGTAGTTTCAGGACATTTCACAGTCAAAATGACAGCACATGACTAAAAGTGAAAGCTATAAACACATGCGGGGGGAGGGGGTTGGTGGGGAATGAACCAGGGTTCTGCTAAACACCCACTCTTCAGCTCTACATACTCAGCACACGGGTTTTGATGAGCTCAATTCCACTTTTCAACGAAGCAACTCAAATTAAAGGAACCTAACGACAAAAGGTCTGAGTTGAGTGCTGGTCATGAAACTGTTATCACAGTGAATATAAAACCATGACTTTTGAAACTTGGGGATACAACATGCTTGGAAGTCAACAGGAAAGCAAAGTGAATGCCAAGTTATGGCCAATCTAATATTAACTATTTGTTGTAGATAACCAAGAATTGAGTTTTAAAGACATGAGTTCTAGCCCTAGTTCATTTGGTCAAAGCTGCTTAGTTTTACCTACCTTGAAGGACTAACTATATAAATCCAAGATACTAACAACAATAATACAAGCACTTAGGACACCAATATTTTAAGTGTCTTTTGCATCATTAAATATACTAGCTTTCATAACTACTCCATGAAGTAGTTATGGATTACCCTCATGTTATAAATGGGGAACAAAAAGCATAATTTTACTTTATAGCAAAATCTGGATTCAAACTTTACATTCTGGGTACATACACCTACCTAACCACTGCTCTGTATTTCTGTTAGTACTATACCACTTTACAGGACTGTTAAATTACGAAAACAATTTTGTATTATAAAACTTTGCAAAGGGCTGTAATTTTAATAATGACAATTACGACTTTTTCACAAGTCTAAATACTGTGGACTTAAGAGGTCCAAAAACTGAAACTGTGGAAATGTAGCTTAAAATTTGACAAAATACCTAAACGTATTCACCCAAAGTACAGCAAGTTAGATATATCCCAGCTTTCATCTCAAAAGATTTAGGTGAGGTTCTCTCTGGTAGTCAGAACTTTTACAATCATGACAGCAAGTACTTCGGGACACCTGATGATTCCAGAACACACTGAAGTGATTCCGTTTGCCTACCTACTGCCTCACTGCAGTAACCACGTGCGCGTGAACTGGAGTAGATGCAATCGAGTGACTCAACACTGAACAGCATTTACCTGACAGCGAAAAGATTCCCTAACTCGGCAGTTTCCCATCTACGGGGGAGGGGGGGGATATTACTGGGCCTTACCTCATATTCATTAAAGCAAGATATCTATACTATTTCACTTTATCTCCGTATCCTAATGCAGACTTCGGGGGGGGGGGGTGTAAATGGAGAATACTAGCAGTAACAACAGAAAAAAAAAAGGGTCAAAACGCTAGGAACGAAAAGGATCCTAGTCCAGAGTTTGGAAGAGTGAGACTCCCACAACCTAGAGGTGGAAGAGAACACGTGTTGAACCAGCATCCGGGGACAGGGGGTCCCGGAAGGAAGACAACAGACTTGCTCATCCCAACTGGCCAGAGCAAAGCAATACCCTGGATCAGGGATGCCGAAGAGTCCCAGGGTGAGGGGAGCGAAGGCTCGGTCGAAAGCCAGGACAAGGGAACACAGTTGAGCTGGGCCTGCAAGTGAGATGCCGCCCCTGGTGGCCCGGGGCCTCGGTGAACATGGCGACCCAGAAACTGTGGGGCGCAGACCGCATGGACACTGCGGGGCGCAGACCGCATGGACACCGCGGGACCCGGCCGCGCCTTCCCTGTGCCCGCTCAGGGCAGGCCGCACTCCCGCCGCCGGCGTGGGCCCAGGCGCGCCGCAGCCACGCTCCGAACCGCCCGGTCCCGGGCGCGGAGGGCCACGCGCGCCGTGGAGGCACGCGCCGCCCAGCCCCGGGGCACCGCACGCCGGCCCGAGGTCGCCCGCCCGGTCGCCGTCCCGACGCTCTACCTTGGCCTGCAGCCGCGCTGGCGCCCAGGCCAGGCAGGTGCAGGTACCGCTGAGGTGCGCGGAAGGCACGTACTCCTGGTGCAGCCGGTTGCTGGCTGTCTCCCACACCCGCAAGTGACCATCGCTGGAGGCTAGAGCGAAGTAGGCCTGGCTGACGGGGGAGAAGGCGCAGGGGATCCCCGCCGGCGCCAGGGGGTCGCAGCTACCGCCGCCACCCGCCGCCATTGCTGCTCTGGCTCCGCGGCAGCCACGTGTTCGTCCGTGCGCAGGCGCACAGGCGCAGGGCGGGACCTGGAGGGAGGAAGTGGGGCAGAGGGAGCGCTGGGAGCCTAGGGAGTGGCTGGCCGTGACGCAGGCGAACGTTGAGCGGGACTCTCCCGGTGGACGGTGGCCGGTAGCCGGCGGCCACTTCGCTAACTTGTTCTGGGAAGGAAGAGGGCCTATGGAAGTGGTTGCAGACCTCAGAGCGAGTATATGGTATGAAATGTCTGGACGAAGTGTTTAAAAGAAATAATCACAAACTCCAAGACTGTAACTACTGTTTACATCTTTCGTCTCAGGCTGCTATCATATACAGTAATACGGCAATAATTATTCAGTTACAGTACTAGCAAAGTAATAGTGGTAACGTCTCTTCCCTCGTATTTTCCTCCCTTTGGTAGCGAGTCCTGATTCCATGTTGCTACCTAAAATGAACTTTTTCTAATGCCTCCATAGTTCACCTAATCAGTCCATTCTAACTTGAGGTGCAAGGATTGGAGATAAAGAGTTTGCTGTTCAAGCATTTGCCTAGTATGGACGAAATCCTAGATTTGATACCCAAAGGGGGGAGGGAGGGCTAATATTTATTAAGTGTGATGAACAGCATTTTTTGTGGCAAGTGTCAGAAAAGAAAAGCCAGGGGTAACTCTTTGAGCTCTTCCAACAAGACAGCACTTGGTAAATAATCACTTAAGACAGTGACTTCAGGAATTGCTGATTTGAGGAAAAAAACAAAACAACAACAAAAAAAAAACAGTATCTTCAGTCTAGGAATGCTACTTGGCACTTGGATTCATTCAGTCACTTAAATTAACTGAATGCCTGTTGTATGCCAGTGGTATTCTAGATACCAGGAATACATCTATGATCATGAGAGACAAGATCCTTGCTTGCATGAACTTATATTCTAAACAGTGTAGAACCCTGAGACCCTCTTCATTCACCTGCTACCCCCCAATCCCTCCAGACCCCCACTAATTGCTCTTTTAGCTTCTGTAAAATGTTTGGCTGCTGCTTTAGACATGCCTAGACATGCCTTGGCATGCCCTGACCCCTGCCTGCTATTCCCCACCCCCCTTCCAGGAAACTATAGATTAAGCAAGCCCAGGCATGAAAACTGCCCTATAAGGTAAAAATGGAGACTCCAGGCCCCACAGGTAACCAGTCAGCACATTCCACAGCCCTGAGAATAGCACTTACCAATAAGAAACTTCCAGGGCTGCATCTTAGACATCCAATCAGTTTAAAATTATGTTGTCGCGCGGGCTACTTGAACCAACCAAAATGTATCTTCAGTATTCCCTCCCTCTTTGTCTAAAGCCTATAAAAGGCTCTACTCTCCCTTACTCTGGGCTCTCAGCACGGATCAGTTGAGTTGGTGAGGTCTGAGAGCCCAAGCTTAAGCCCGAATAGACCATAAACCTTTGCTTTTGCATTTTGGTGTGTTGGGTCCTCGGTGGTCTTTTTGGGGTCCAGTGGATGAGGTACAACATTTGGGGGCTCGTCCAGGATCCCCCCAGAGACCTCCGAGAGGAACCAACCCCAAAATGGTTGTGATCAACCGGCCAGGTAAGTTTTTGTAAAACTGTGTTTGTCCGCCTGTCTTTTCTATACTTTCCCTTTGGTCCCGGCCATCTGATCTCAGTTTTTTGTCACTGGAACGCTAGCAAGGCGACCTGGAGGATTTGGGAGATGTCCCCATCCTCGTTAGGGTGGGTGTTCCCCACCGGACACCCCACAAGGACACTAGTCCATCTGAAACCTCAGAGGATGTCGCGACCCTGTTGGGACACACGCATCCTATCCATACGGTCTTTGGCACAATTGAGCCAGGGAATCCACACAGCTGAGAGTCCAGACCATCTGAAAGCCGTGGTAGTTTATTTTGGGCCCTCTGTGCCATTCTTGTGTCTTGTGATCTTTGTTCTAATTTCTTTGTTGACAAAAGGGACGGGACTAACAAATACCCCATCTTCCCCTCTAGATCTTACACTAGTCCACTGGGGGGACGTTAAGACAATTTCCCATAACAATAGTGTAGATGTAAAGAAAAAAAATGGACAACTTTATGTTCGGTTGATTGGCCCTCTTTCAATGTTGGATGGCCCCCTGAAGGGACTTTTAACCTGAGTTTGATTTCCAGGGTAGAGGACCACGTCTTCCGCCCACGGACGGGCCACCAGGACCAGATCCCATACATCGTGACCTGGCGAGGCCTCATCGAACGACCTGATGCCCCCGCCCCTCGCCTGGGTCCAGTCCTTCCTTACCCCGATTAATCCAACTGCTCCCCCTCCACCTCTGCAGGTCCACCGTCTCAGACCAAAGGCGGAAGAGAAACCCATTCTCCAGGGAGGCACAGAGGAGAACGAAATCTTTCCCCCACCCTACTCCTCTCAGATGGGCACCCCGCCAACGGCGCCACAAGTGCAGGCCCCGCCTCCTAACCCTGAGGAGCCGCCATTGCTTCCACAGGGACCTGCACAGGCCACATGGAGCCGGAGGGGGGCGGCCCCCCAGCCTGACACCATTGTCCTCCCCCTCTGGCCGGTGGAGCCCCCAGATGGAGAGGGCAATTAGCCCTTTCATTACTGGCCCTTTGCCACCAGTGATCTTTACCATTGGTGCTCACAGAATGTGCCTTTCTCTGAAAACCCCAGGGACTTGATTAACTTATTGGAAACTGTTCTCTTCACTCACCAGCCCACCTGGGATGATTGCCACCAGCTCCTGAGTGTCCTGTTCACTACTGAGGAGCGAAACAAGATCCAGGAGGCAGCCCGGAAATTGGTTCCGGGCCCCAGCGGGACCCTACCACAGACCCAGGCATCATTAATGCCAGCTTTCCCCCTAGCCGTCCCAAGTGGGACTACAACACGGCAGAAGGTAAGGAGAGGCTTCTGGTCTACCGACAGACTCTGTTAGCAGGTCTCAAAATGGTGGCTCGAAAACAGTCTAAGGTCTATGATGTCAGACAGGGGCCCAAAGAGAGCCCAGCCTCATACTTAGAGAGGTTACAAGATGCCTTCCGGTGGTTCACTCCGTATGACCCAGAAGCGGAGGAATCAGTTCAAACTGTGATGTTTGCTTTCGTTAACCAGGCAGCCCCTGACATCAAGAGAAAGTTACAGTCTTTAGATAGGCTAGGAGAAAAGAACCTTAGGGACTTAATAGCAGTAGCAGAAAAGGTTTATAATAGAAGGGAGACAGCAGAACAAAGAGAGGAAAGAAAAGAAAAAAGACAGGAAGCAAGACTGACCAGGGTCCTGGAGAGACAACAGGCCCACCACAAGAAGGACCTCAGAGAGATATTGTTGGCAACCAACCCCCAGGAGCTCATTGGTGGGATCCAGACCATGAAATAAGGTAGGGAAAAACCAGTGTGCATACTGCAAGGGGGAAGGGCACTGGGTGAAAGACTGCCCCAAGAAGAATAACTGATCAGCTAAGGTATTACCAGCTCTAATTGGGGGTGAAGTGACTAGGGGAGATGGGGCTCAGGTCCCCTCCCTGAGCCCAGGGTAACCCTGAAAATAGAGGGGAAACCAATTGAGTTTATGGTGGATACTGGTGCCCAGAATTCAGTTTTATTGCAGCCAAGAGGGCCAGTGTCCTCCAGAACTACATGGGTACAGGGGGCAACAGGAACAAAGCCAGGTCTCCCACTCATTTCTAGTAATCCCAGAATGTCCCTACCCACTTCTGGGCAGAGATTTATTGTCAAAAATGAGGGCACAGATCCACTTCACAGCTAAAGGAACCACCCTGCTTCACAACAGGGTACCGACCCTCTTCTGGGCAGAGACTTATTGTCAAAAATGAGGGCACAAATCCACTTCACAGCTAAAGGAGCCACCCTGCTTCACGATGGGGCACTGATTCAGGTTTTAGTCACCAACGACCTGACTGAGGAATATAGACTCCATCAAGAGCCGATTCAACCTAACCCTGATATATCAGATTGGCTCCAAAAATTTCCCCGAGCCTGGGCAGAAACGGGGTATGGGTCTGGCGGGACACAGGCCTCCTGTATATGTTGAACTCAAAGCAGGGGTGGACCCTGTTAAAGTGCACCAGTATCCTATGCCCCTAGAGGCAAAACATGGAATTACTCCACATATCAGAAGATTAATGGAACTGGGGGTGCTGAGAATGACCCAGTCTGCCTGGAACACCCCACTCCTGCCTGTCAAAAAGCCACAATCCGGGGACTACAGACCGGTAAAATATTTGAGGGAGGTGAACAAGAGAGTCACTCACATTCATTCCACTGTCCCCAACCCTTATACGTTACTCAGTACCCTGCCG
>NW_008349093.1:17093-21465 GCF_000622305.1 Nannospalax galili | reverse complement strand
CTTCAGCCTGCCACTAGCTCCCAGCAGTCAGCCCTACTTTGCCTTCGAATGGCATGATCTGGAGGCAGGAATCAGTGGCCAGCTGACCTGGACGCGACTCCTCAAGGGTTTAAAAATTCTCCAACTATATTCGATGAGGCCCTGCATGAAGATCTGGGTGAGTACAGAGCCCAACACCCCGACATAAGCCTGTTACAATATGTAGATGACTTATTGATTGCGGCACCGGACCAGAAGTCCTGCCTGGAGGGGACAGAGGACTTACTCCACATACTTGGGAACTTGGGATACCGGGCCTCAGCAAAAAAAGCTCAGATATGTCTGCAAGAAGTAACTTACCTAGGGTACATCCTCAAGGAGGGGCAGCGGTGGTTGACTAAGGCCCGCAAAGAGACTGTGCTAAAGATACCTGCACCAACCTCCAGAAAACAGGTGAGGGAATTCCTGGGTACCACGGGGTTCTGCCACCTCTGGATTTTGGGTTTGTTGAAATTGCAAAACCCCTATATGAGGCTACTAAAGAAGGACAGGACTTCAACTGGATGCAGGAAAGGCAAGAGGCCTTTGAAACCCTAAAACACAAGCTCTTAAAGGCCCCTGCCCTAGGACTACCAGACATAAGTAAACCTTTCTGTCTATATGTGGGTGAACGCAAAGGTATTGAGAAAGGGGTCCTCACCCAGAGAGTAGGACCCTGGAAGAGACCTATTGCATACCTATCAAAGAAATTAGACCCTGTAGCAGCTGGATGGCACCCCTGCCTGTGAATTATAGCAGCAACAGTTCTGGACCTCAAGGATCCCTTCTTCAGCCTGCCACTAGCTCCCAGCAGTCAGCCCTACTTTGCCTTCGAATGGCATGATCCAGAGGCAGGAATCAATGGCCAGCTGACCTGGACGCAACTGCCTCAAGGGTTTAAAAATTCTCCAACTATATTCGATGAGGCCCTGCATGAAGATCTGGAAAACAGGTCCCAGTGGCCCTGAACCCAGCCACAATGTTGCCAGATCCCGATCTCGGGGATCCACTCCACGACTGTACTGAAATTCTGGCACAGGTGCATTGCATCAGACCTGACCTGAAGGATGTTCCCTTGCCTGATGCCAAAGAAACGTAGTACACGGATGGAAGCAGCTTCATCAGAAATGGTAAAAGGCATCCTGGGGGAGCAGTCACAACCACCTTGAGAGTCATTTGGGCTGAGCCACTGCCAATAGGTACATCGGCCCAAAAGGCTGAACTGATCGCTGTTGGGGTTCTCTGTTATGCAAGTAGAAGTCTCTTCACGTCCGGATAGCTCATGAGCTCGGAAACCATGTGCTGCAGATTCCTTTCATAGCAGAGTGCCTTCCTGGCATCCTCCCTGACTCTTAAAGTGCTCGCCACAAATACATGCCCTCCGGCACAGGAGCTACCAGGTTTTAATCAGGCGTTGTCTGATAGCCTGATAAAAGCCCACCACCCTATGTAAATAAGGCATCCTAAAAGTACCTGTCAGCTAAGACTTCTTCTGCTGTCTCTACACTATAAATAGTCCTAGTATTACCCCAGTAAAGTTGGAGCTGGATCACTCAGACTTGGAGCTGGATCAGTTAGGCTTGGAGCTGGAGCTGAATCACTGAGATCTGAGCTGAGTCACTTGTCTTGAGCTGTAACACTAAATCCTGTCTCCCCGGGGGGCGCTATTCCTCCGTTATCGGCCCACGGATACCCCAGCTTTCGCCGCCTCTGTGCCTCTTCCCTGTGGAGTTCACTGGCCAGGAACTCCGCAATCCTGAGGAAAGGTACAAGGGTGTAATAGAGGCAGGATTCCAACTAGACAATACTCTAGTAGCAAAGGAAGCTCTCCGCTCCAGAGAAGCGTGTAGCCATCAGCTACAGTCAGCATCAGAGAAGTCTCCAGAGAGGCGCGGCCGGCTAGGCCCTCCAGCGGCTAACCAGCAGGACCAGAACCACGGTGGGAGAGTGCGCGCACACCTAACCCCAGGCCACATCCAGAGTGAGTGCGCCCGGGAGCCCAGGCGTGCTCCCCACATCACTTGCGGCCAGACTGACGCCGGGACTAGCCAGGTGAGAGATCCTACCCAGGTATGGTTTCCCAACTACAATCAGATCAGATAATGGGCCAGCCTTTGTCTCTCAGGTAAGCCAGGGAATAGCCACTGCACTGGGGGCCATTGGAAACTACATTGTGCTTATAGACTCCAGAGTTCAGGACAGGTAGAAAGAATGAATAGAACTCTAAAAGAGAGCTTAACCAAATTAGCTTTAGAGACTGGCGCAGACTGGGTGGTTCTCCTCCCCTTTGCCCTTTTTAGAGTAAGAAACACTCCATACCAGATGGGTTTGACCCCCTTTGAAATCATGTATGGAAACCCCCCTCCTATGATACCTAGACTCCAAGCTGACCTAGTATTGACCTTGGGAGACTAGGACCTACCGGACTCACTCCAGTGGTTGCAGCTAACACACCAATGGGTCTGGCAGCAACTCAGAGCCATATATGAAGCTGCTGTCCCCCTGCAACCCCACAGGTTTAAACCAGGCGACTGGGTCTTCATCCGCAGACGCCAACGAAAAAATCTCGAGCCAAGATGGAAGGGCCCCTTCACAATCCTCTTGATGACTCCCACAGCACTCAAAGTGGATGGCGTCGCGGCTTGGGTGCACTACTCCTACGCAAAACCTGCCGACCCTTTGCAGTCCCAGAGGATTACAAGGGAGACACCTGGAAGGCATCCCCACACCCTTCAATCCATTCAAGCTCCACATTCGACGAGACCCTTCCTGCTAACCTGTCTATTGTTGACACTGAACTGCTTATTGGCTGATGGCACCTTTCCTGCAAGTAACATAAATCCCCATATGCCCCAAAACTTAAGTTGGGTAATCAACCCCACCACAGGGATGGTCATCAACTCTACCTCCAAGACAGCCTCTCCCAACACTTGGTACCCCGACCTTTGGGTTGACCTCTGTGACATCTTTGAAGGAGAATGGGAACCTCACGACCAGACCCCCTTTCCTTCCTTCAGCTGCTGAGACCCCAGCCCCAGATCATGCACGTGAAGCCTCGCCATCTACATTTGTCCAGGCCACAGATGCAGCAGACAAGTTAAGAACAAATGTGGGGGACCTGGGGATTATTATTGCGCCAACTGGGGCTGTGAGCCCACCGGCACACACTGGTGGAAAGTGTCATCAACCGGGGATCTAATAACCCTACAACAGGCTCCACTGGCACATACTGATAGAAAGGGTCATCAACCGGGGATCTAATAACCCTACAACAGGCCCCTGGATCTACCACCCTGGGATGGGGAGGGACCACTGGAGGAGGTATGGGGGGCCTGTGCCCAACCACGGTGCAACCCCCTCATAATTTGGTTCACTGAGAAAGGAAAACAGTCTATGGTGTGGGATGTAGGACACACATGGGGCCTATGGCTACACACTGCAAGGAGAGACCCTGGAGCCCTCTTTGCCATTCAACTCCTCCTCCGACCGGTTATCCATGCACTGAGACCCAACCGAGTCCTAAATCCCCCCCCCCACAGATGATTCTCATAAATCTCCAGCTAAACCCCTCCTGGACCTCCCACTGCCCAAACCTATACTCCTGCGCCAACAACTCAGGCTCTTGAGTCCTCAAGGGCAGATCTTATTCCTCCCCCTCCTGCCACTACCCCAACCTGGGAAACTCTTTTGCAGATGCTAAATTCATCTTATTACTTCCTCAATGCAACCAACCCGAACGCTACCTGCTCTTGCTGGCTCTGCTATGGTGTTGCCCCCCCCCACATATTATGAGGGAATTGCTGTACAAGGAACGTTCTCCCTCGTGGATTACACAGAATGCAGATGGCTATCAAATGTTTCTCTTACCCTATCTCAGGTAACTGGCATTGGGACCTGTGTTGGCCGGGTCCCACTGACCTATACAAGCCTCTGCAACACCATCCTCCCCCTTAATGTCACAGGGAAGGGGAAGTTCCTCCTGCCTCACAATGACACCTGGTGGGTGGGCCTGCACCACGGGACTAACAGCCTGTGTAAATCAGGAAGTCCTGCAAAGAACATCTGGTTTCTGTGTTATTATCAGACTCCTGCCTAGAATCACCTACCACACTCATGAAGATTTCTTAACCCTCTATACTAGTCTAAAAGGCCCAAGAACTACCAGCCTCACTAGACTTAGAAGGGAGCCAATAACCACAGTAACTTTAAGTCTCCTCATTGGGACAGGGATTGCTGCTGGGATAGGGACAGGAACCACAGCCTTGGCAAGACAAGATCAGCATTATTCCCAGCTCAGAGCCAGCTTAAATTCAGATCTCCAACAAGTCGAGGAGTCAATTACTCACCTACAAGA
>NW_008349093.1:0-17027 GCF_000622305.1 Nannospalax galili | reverse complement strand
TGCCTGGCTTAGGTTGCCCTCTTTCATTTAGCATCCTTACCCGTCATCAACTCGGCAACATCATGGTTGTCGGTCTGCCTTAGGTTGGTATGCGAATGAGAGGTTCTTACCCGTCATTGACTACCGGTCCAGCATATTTAGCCAAATGGAGGGAGATCCTCCTGCTTCCAGCGTTGCCATAGCTTGGACGAGCATTTGCCGTTGGGCCACTGTCTGCCACTGCATGCGCATCATGCACCACAGTATACCTCCACACGCCACAACCAAAAGGAACCCCCAAAAAACCATGCCACCCCCAATTCTCGAGGAAGCTAAAGGTGCCCTGCATAGCCTCCAGCCACTGCTGCACAGTGGCAATCTCTACTCGGGTGTTATTTGTTGCCACGATTGATGCTCGCAACTCTGCCATCTTCTTGTCGAACTCATGGCTCCAATTTCCTTGCAGCATTGTTCCAATTTCTCGGGATAAATTACCTGCTCGGGAAAAATTCTGAAACTTTACAGATGTTTTACATATTCCAGTCATGCAATATATACAGGGAAGGAAGGCCATCTGTCCTAATATATCCACTTGTTCTTGAAGAAGGTCAACCCGTTGGTTGAGCATCAAGATACCTGCTTTAAGCTGGGCATTAATACTTTCTTGTTGAGCCAAGGCTCCAGCAGTTGAAGCTGATAATTGATTAAGAGTAGATGCAGTTTGGGAAACACTGTTGCATCAAGACTCAGAGGGACAGGGAGTGGGAAGGCCATCACTACCCCCCACAACTCCCTTTCCTGCACGTACACTATGGGCACCCTCAAGCTCACCATGTTGAGCAGGCTGAGAATCATCATTACAATCTACCGCTGTTCCATCGTGCTTGCCTTTCTTCCCCAATGGCTGGGTCAAGCGTTCTGGCACCCAAATGGGACTCTCTTGATCCTGAGGAAACACACACACCGCTCCTCGTGTCCAGGTCAAGACAGGGTCGGGTCCATGCCAAGCCCCTGTAAGGACATCTTTCCACATTACAGACACACGATGTACTACCTGTGGATTACTATGGCGATCAGCCGCACAATGACCTTCTACATCCAGATTTAAAAAATTAAGGACAAAAAGAACAATATTCAGTTTGTCCTTTGGAGATTTAAACTGGTTCCTTATTCCCCCTTTTTGTTTAATTAAAGCCTGTTTAATGCTGGCATTGGCTCGTTCCACAATTCCTTGCCCTTGGGGATTATAGGGTAATCCATGGGTAAGTTTAATACCCATGGCATGGCAGAAATGTTGGAACCAGCTTGATGTATAGGCTGGTCCATTATCTGTTTTAAACTGTTGGGGTATACCCCAGGCTGCAAAGGCTTGTAAACAGTGTGCCATAACATGCTGAGCCTTCTCTCCCACATGAGCAGAGGCAAAAATAATTCCCGAGCAGGTATCCACTGACACATGCACATATTTAAGTGTGCCAAACTCAGGAACATGAGGAACATCCATCTGCCAGAGTGCCATTAGGCAGAGGCCCCTGGGATTCATCCCTATACCCCGTAGGGGCAATAGGTAAACACAATGAGCGCATTTCAAAACTATATCCCGGGCCTGCTCTCTAGTTATTCTAAACTTTAATCTTAGGGTACTAGCATTAACATGAAAATTTTTATGAAAATCTCTGGCTAATTGAATTGGGGAAGCGATTAAAAAGGCAAACACGGATCTTGTATAAAGATCTGCTATAGCATTTCCTTCTGCCATCGGTCCAGGAAGACCGGTATGTGCACGAATATGAATGATGCTAAAAGGATTTTTGCGCTCCCATGTACAGCATTGCAAGGATCGCAACAGGGAGGCAACTGTGGAGGAGGTTTTTATTACCCCGACATTTTCTAATGATTGCACAGCTTGGACTACATACTGACTATCGGAAATTAAATTAAAGGATTCCTTAACTTCCAGAAAAACTTGCATCACAGCGCTCAGCTCTACTGCCTGGGCGGATTGACAGGGGAAGATATAAGTCTTGGGATTCCTTCCTTCCACATAAACTACTCCCACCCCGCCTTTGGAACCATCTGTATAGATATTAACTGCTCCTGCAATAGGTTTCAAGTGAGTAATTTTTGGAAAAACTAATGGATTTCTAATTACAAATTGCAACCAAGGATGAGAGGGATAATGATTATCAAAATCTCCTGTCATACTGGTACACAGTACTGCCCAATCATCATTATTAGCAGCCAAAAGTTCAATTTATTTTGGGGTATAGGGAGTCACAATAACAGGTTGTTTGCCCAAGGCACCAACACTTATTTTAATAGCCTTTAAAACTACCTGAGCTACAGCAGCTGGATACCATGGCAAAACTTTATTGGGAGAATGATTTAAATATATCCACAATAGCAGCCCCTTTTGCCATAACACCCCCATAGGGGATAAATCAGAGGCAATCACACATAATATGAGTGGTTTGGTCAAATCTATACGATCCACTTGTACATGGGCCAACTTTTCTTCAAGTTTAGCGATACATTGGCGAGCGTCAGCGGTTAAGCTTCTAGGCGACTGTAAATCAGAATCCCCTTTTAACAACTCAAATAAAGGTTGCAATTCGGCATTCGGAAGATGGCAATAAGGCCTAATCCAATTCACATCTCCCAGAAATTTCTGAAAATCATTGAGGGTGCGAAGAGAATCAATTCTCAAAGACAATTTAAGAGCTTCAACCACGGTATTGGTTAATTTTGTTCCCAAGTAATTTTTTAAAGAGTCTGTTTGCATCTTCTCAGGGGCAATGACAAGATTCCATTGTTTTAATTCAACAATTAACTGTGTAACGGCCTCATTCACGTCCTTCTCGGTTTCTGCACAAATTAGAATGTCATCCATATAATGATAAATTATTACAGAGGCACATCGCTCTCTAATGGCTTGAATTGCTTTGCCTACATATAGCTGACACAATGTAGGGCTGTTCACCATACGTTGCGGTAACACAACCCATTCATAACGGGCTTCAGGGCTAGCATGATTTATGGATGGCAATGTAAATGCAAATTTATCAGTATCATCAGGATGCAGCGGGATGGAAAAGAAACAATCTTTTAAATCAATTACTATTGATGGCCAATTGCGAGGAAGGGCTGAAATCATAGGACGGCCCATCTGAACTGGGCCCATGATTTCCATAGCATTATTTACAACCCTCAGATCATATAATAATCTCCATTTTCCAGATTTCCTTTTTATAACAAAGATGGGCGTATTCCAAGGAGAGGTGGATTCCTTGAGGTGGCCAGACTTTAGCTGTTCTTTTATTAGCTGGTGGGCAGCATCCAGTTTCTCTTTTGGAAGGGGCCACTGAGGTACCCACACAGGCTGATCTCTTCTCCATTTAATAGGAATTTGCTCAGTGGCCCCTAGGAAAAACCCAGGCCTTGGCGACAAATGTTGCCTTGGGCAGAAATAGGAAGCCTACGACCATCTTCCCTGAGGCCTAATCCTTTACCAGGCCTATAGCCCATCTTACTCATTATCTTTGTGCTTTGCGGGCTATAACAGTTATCTGTGGTTAATGTAATTCCCATTTATTTCATCACATCTCGCCCACAAAGAGAAATGGGGATACTTAAGACAAAGGGCTGAAAAATTCCTAAATGTCCTTCCTCATCTTTCCATGTCAAAAAGCTTGCACTGCACTCGGGATGTTGGGCATAGCCTAAGCCTCTTAAGACTTGAGTGGAATGCTGAACCAGCCATGCCTTCGGCCAATCGGCATTTTTATTGATACTGTGATCAGCTCCTGAGTCTAATAGACCCCATAGGGGCATTCCTTGGACAATCAATTTATATAGAGGCCGCTCATTCAAATTCATCATCAGCCAGGCCCCAGGATTACCGGTGGAGCCAAATCCTTCTTGTCCCCTTAATAAGCCTTTAGTAGGATATTGGGAATGACAACTGGGAAGAATCAAGAGCTGTGCGATACGATCGCCGGGGGTGGTGGCCGAAATCCCCTTAGGAGAAGAGACCATGATCTTAACTTCTCCTTCATAATCTGAATCAATCACTCCTGGATGAATTACCAGGCCCTTTAGGGTTGCAGAACTGCGTCCTAGCAAAAGACCCACTGTATCTTTGGGTAGGGGCCCACGGAAATTGGAACTAATAGTTTGGACCCCCATCTCGAGTTAATATGAGTCTAGCAGTGGCACAGATGTCCAATCATGTGCTTCCTGTGGTTGCTCTTTGGGGGAATCCCTCATCCGGGGGTGACGAGGGATCTGCTGCATGATGTGCCATTGAGT
Source organism: Nannospalax galili (assembly GCF_000622305.1). Lineage (NCBI taxonomy): Eukaryota > Metazoa > Chordata > Mammalia > Rodentia > Spalacidae > Nannospalax > Nannospalax galili. Next base: position 12,740 of record NW_008349093.1, on the reverse strand, counting down.
GGGAGTCTGCTGCATTGCCCCATATATTTGAGGGCCCTGAGACAAAGGGCCCCATTGCCCGTTTTTTGGCCTTGCTCCCTGCTGGCCGGGGCCCAAAGACTTGCCATTAACGTCCCACTTAGATTGGCATTCGCCTGCCCAGTGGTTACCCTTCTGACTTCGTGGGCACAGATTTGGGCAACGCATGGGGCCTTGTGAGGAATGCAGGGGGCCAGCAGCCCTACTGGCCAAGGGACGATTGGGGAAATCCCTTTTAAAGTGCCCCTGCTGGCCACAGGTGAAGCAGCCTCCTCGTATTCCCTTATGTGGCCCAGATTGGCCTGGCTTTCCTTTTAACCCTGCCACAATGGCAGCAGCTAAAGCTTGTCCCTGGAGAACAGATTCATTTATGTCCCTACAAACTTTGATCCATACATCTAATGTTTTGGCTTTATAGGGTTGGAGAGCATCCCGGCACGGCTTATTAGCCTGTTTGTATGCCAGCTGTTTAACTAATGGCATGGCGGCGTCCACATTCGGGAACACTCTCGATGCTGTCTCCACCAATCTGGCAAGAAAGTCTGCAAAAGGCTCATTATTCCCCTGAATAACTTTTGACAAGCTTGCTCCTAGGTCTCCTGATCCTGATAGCATTTTCCATGCCTTCAGGGCACATTCATTAATCTGCTCATAGCCCTCTACAGGATATCCAATCTGATTATTCACAAACGTCCCTTGGCCCATAAGCATGTCCACCCCCAAGCTGGTTGCCCATTTCTACTATTTGTGGCTGCCTGTTCCACAACATACTCAAGATAGGCCACCTTCCAGTTTAAATAGGCTCCTCCAGACAATACTGCCCTGCACAGGTTTTGCCAATCAAAGGGTGTCATGCAATAGCATTGGAGGCTCTCTACCTGGGTAACAGTATAAGCTGCCTGGAGACCATAGGTGGCCACAGATTCTTTTGACCTTTGTATTACCTTCCAATCCAGTTGCTCATGATATCTTTGATTGTTGGCATCTGAAAACACTGGAAACGCTCCTGCTTGTGGGGGCATTTTAGCCCACACTCGGGCATGCTGGCTGCATCCCCCAGTGTTTTTTCCTCCAGCCACATAAGGGGGAGGTGTAGGTAAGGGAGGAGCAGATGGACCAGGAGGCTCTTCCTGTGTCATATCTACCTTTGAGAAGAGACTAGCTAACTCTCCCTCTTCATCATAGAGATCTTCCTCCTCCGTTTCTGTCTTTTCTCTCAGACCTTGGAGGCTCTGACTGCTCTGGTACGACATTGCCTCTTTCATTTCCTCCAGTGCCTGGGCCCCCTGCGCAATATCATCCTGGTACTTTCCAGTTTTGTCTAACAAACGTGATTTTACCAAGTTCCAAATAGCCAACGTGCCCAGAAGAAGCGGGCCTGTAGCATCAGCACTCTGTAGATCTCTCCCGAGGTGCTCCCACTGAGGAACATTAATGTATCCTTCTTCCAAAAACCAAGGTGCCTCTCTTGAAACAGTATCTAGAAATTTTTCTATGGTCTTGGCTTTTAGTTTGATCCCTCCTTTTCGTAAAAGCTGCACTAGCGCGGCTTTTACTTTCACTTTTGATCCCGTCGATCCCATGATGTTGTAACATTCCCTTCGCCACTGCCTGTGGTCCTAACTTCATCCCCTAAATCGGGACCCTTAATAGCGCTATCCCTTCGCTGCTTACCTGCGGACCTTACCCTCTATTTTTCTGTTGGAAAGACATTCCACGTACGGGAAACCATTTGCCGCAAATCAAGACTCCGACCAGGAGAGCCGAGGAAAGGACAACACGGATGTCAAGGTGAGGTTCAAGCAACTCTCTCTCCTTTATTCTTCGTCATCCCACAATATATACCCTCATCAGATCCATCCCACAATCAGACCGTCACACAGAGCTCCACCCTCTTAGGTCCCCTTATAGTTTTATTTTTAATACTCACCTTTGGGCCATGCATCCTCAATAGATTAGTACAGTTCATGAAAGACAGGTTAGGCACCATCCAACTTATGGTTCAGAGGCAACAAATCTATATGCCCCTTAGCACAATCCCCCCAGATACCTGTGAGCTAGCTGACCAGAACCCATGATTGGGTCCCCAAGTTACAAGACAAGGGGGGAATATAGAACCCTGAGACCCTCTTCATTCACCCACTGCCCCCCAATCCCTCCAGACCCCCACTAATTGCTCTTTTAGCTTCTGTAAAATGTTTGGCTGCTGCTTTAGACATGCCTAGACATGCCCTGGCATGCCCTGACCCCTGCCTGCTATTCCCCACCCCCCTTCCAGGAAATTATAGATTAAGCAAGCCCGGGCATGAAAACTGCCCTATAAGGTAAAAATGGAGACTCCAGGCCCCACAGGTAACAGTCAGCACATTCCACAGCCCTGAGAATAGCACCTACCAATAAGAAATTTCCAGGGCTACATCTTATACATCCAATCGGTTTAAAATTATGTTGGCATGCGCGGGCTCCTTGAACCAACCAAAATGTATCTTCAGTATCCCCCCCTCTTTGTCTAAAGCCTATAAAAGACTCCACTCTCCCTTACTCTGGGCTCTCAGCATGGATCCGTTGAGTTGGTGAGGTCTGAGAGCCCAAGCTTAAGCCTGAATAGACCATAAACCTTTGCTTTTGCATTTTGGTGTGTTGGGTCCTCAGTGGTCTTTTTGGGGTCCAGTGGATGGGGTACAACAACAGGAAGGTAGATAATAAACACATAAATCTCTGTTTCAGGAAGTACAGACTACTGTAAAGAGAAAGCGAGGAAAAGAGTTGAAGTGTTGGAGGAACTGAGATTTTCTTAGGCTAAGTCTATCTCAGGCCATCAAAGGTCAGATGGAAAAGCACAGAGAATGAGGGCAAATATTCTAAGGCATAGAAACCCTGACATGTTGAAAGAAAAGGCTTTGGAGGTCCTGGTACAAACCATTAATACCAACACTGAGGAAGCCGAAGCAGGCAGATCTCTGTGAGTTCCAGACCAGCCTGATCTAAGTATTGAGTTACAGGCCAGTCAGACATGGTGAGACCCTGAGAGGGAAGGAGGGAGAGAGAGCGCTTTGGAAAAACCCAGGGCAGGTGGTAAGGACTAGAAAAAATCAAGTGATAGCTGAATTCAGAAGGGGCAAGCTTGCATAGGGCCTGGTACACCATAGTCAAGTATTTGCGGGGGAGGTTTGTATCTTTATTTCTTTCTTTGTATGTTTGTTTGTTGAGAATCAGTCTCATTATATAGCACAAAGTAGCCTCCCACTTACAATGTAGTCCAGGCTATCCTTGAATTCCTTGTGCATCAGGCTCCCAAGTGCTAGGATATAGGCATGCACAATAATGCCCAGCTAGTATCTGGTTTTTATTCTAAGTTTGAGAGAAAAATTCTATCATTGGAATGACATGGAAAGTCATACACACATATGTATACATACATATACATACATTCCTTTTGCCACCACATGGAATCAATAGAGGTATAAGAATGAAAGCAGAGAGACCAGTAGAGAAGGTGGTCAACCAGTAGTCAAAACAAAGGAGAGTGGTGGGCAGAACTCCAATAAAAGCAATAAAATTTCCAGATGTAGCAGGGCTTCTCTTTAATCCCAGCACTCAGGAGGCAGAGACAGGCAAATCTTTGTGAGATTGAGGCCATCCTGATCCACATAGTGAGTTCCAGACCAGCTAGGGCTATAGGGAAACCCTGTCTCAACCCCCACTCCCCCAAAAAGCAGTAAGTTTAGTTAAAAGTGGTTAATTCCAGATAAAGTCTGAAGTTAGATCCAGCAGAACTTGCTAAATAGATTGGTTGTGAAGGGTGAGGAGAAGAAATGAGTAAAGAATGACTTTAAGGGGCTGGAGAGCTGGCTCAGAGGTTAGGAGCACTGACTGCTCTTGCAGAGGACCTGGGTTCAGTTCTCAACATCCACATGGTAGCTAACAACTGTCCTTAACTCCAGTTCCAGGGGACCCAATGCCCTCTTCTGACTTTAAAAACTGAACAAGTTGGAGATGTAACGCAGAGCTCTTCTGTAGTAGGTTCAAGTAGGCCCTCTTCTGATTTTAAAAACTGAGGAAGTTAGAGATACAACTCAAGAGCTCTTGTGTAGTAGGTTCAAGAAAATTCTGGGTACAATCCCTAGAAAAACACACACACACAAAACCTTAGCAAGTTGTGGTGGTACATACCTATAATCTCAGAATCTTGGTACTCAGAGGACAGAAGCAGGAGCAGTAGGATCATGAGTTTGAAGCTTACCTGAGCTACATAGTAAGAGCCTATCAAAAGAAAAAAAACAGCCAGTGGTGGTGCATGCCAGTAGACCCAGCACTTGGAAGGCAGAGGCAGGCGGGTCCCTGTGAGTTCAAGGCCAGCCTGGTCTACATAGTGAGCTCCAGGCCAGCTGGGGTTACAGGGAAACCCTGTTTCAAAAAGACCAAAAAAGAAAAAAAAAAGAAAAAAACAAAGAATCCCAGCACTCAGGTAGCAGAGGCTGGTGGATCTCTATGAGTTTGAGGCCAGCTTGGTCTCTGTAGCAAATCCAGGCCAGCTGGGGCTACAGGGATACCCTGTCTCAAAAAAAGGAAGGCAGAGAGGAAGAGAGGGAATGACAGAGGTAGGGAGGGAGGGAGGAAGAGAGAGAGAGAGAGAGAGAGAGAGAGAGAGAGAGAGAGAGAGAGAGAGAAATGGCTCAGTGGATAAAATGTTTGCTGTGTAAATATAAGGACCTGAGTTCAGATCCCAAGCACCCACATAAAATCCAGGAAATCTGGGGCTGGAGAGATAGCACAGCAGTTAAGAACACTGTTCTTGCAGAAGACACAGGTTCGAATCCCAGCACCCACATGGCAGCTAACAACTGTCCATAATTCCAGTTCCAGGGGATCCAACAGTCTCTTCTGTCCTCCATGGGCATTGCCTGACATGGGTACACTTACCTACATTCCGGTAATACACGCATACACATAAAATAAAAATAATAAGTAAAAAAAATTTTTTTTTAAATCTAGGAAGTCAGCTGGGCGTGGTGGCGCACGCCTTTAATCCCAGCACTCAGGAGGCAGAGTCAGGCAGATCTCTGTGAGTTCAAGGCCAGCCTGGTCTACATAATGAGTTCCAGGACAGCTGGGGCTACAGGGAGACCCTGTCTCAAAAAGATAAAAAAAAAAAAAATCTAGAAAATCTATCTGTAACCCCAATACTGGGAGTTATGGGAGACGCAGGATAAATACAGTCAAGGGTGATAGAGACACCGAGGTGGGGGCAGGGAGATGGAGGGGGAGGGGAGAGGAAGAGGAGAGGAAAGTGGGCAAATATGTGACTGGTGATACCATCACTATGATTATATGAGTTGGAGAACAGAGATTCGAATTTGGCTGTGTGAACAAACATGCTTTTGAAATCAAGCAACTGGAAAGGTTGTGTCAAATGTGACTAAAGAGAACTTAGCCCCAAGCTAAGAGATCAGGAAGAGAAAAAGGATCCAGCAAAGGCGATTGAGAAGGGGTAACAAGGTGAAAGTCTGGAAGAATAAGATCCCTGAAAACCAACATTTTCTAAAGCAAGACATGTTAAAGCCATAAGATAGTGACTAAGAACCAGTGAACTTTGCAAGATCAAGGTCATTGATCATGTTGAAAGGAGATTTCTTATAAAAGAGCAGATAGGAGTCTGCACAATGAAAATCCAAGAGAGTTTTCTTAGTGATATTCATGCAAATAAAAAGCTTATTGCGCATTAACTATATGGCAAGTGCTATTGTACATATTTATGTGTATTGCTTCATATAGTCCCCACAACAGCCCTACAAGGTAGAAACTATCAGTATATCCACTTCCCAGATAGGAAAACCAGGTATACAACTACGAAGTGGTAGATAGCTGTATCTCTTCCCACCTAACCAATGAGGACATGTTAGGGTTCACAAAGATGACCCTTCTGTCTTCAAGCACGTTAATTCCCAGACCTGCTTCCCTTCCATGATCTTGGCTTCTACCCTGCATGAGCCTCTTAAACCAATGGTCATAACTCTACCACTTCCACAATATTGTCGTACCCCAGCCTCTTATGGACAACTCTTATTTTTTCTAGTTCACTAGTTCACAGACTACAGCCAATATTTCTGTCATTGATCCTATAGACTTTTCACTAGCCCTCATCCCTTCTCCCCCAAAGCTACACTTCCTTCTATCACTGTAACCCTTAACTGCTTTCCCTCTTTCCCATATTATAGCACTTCCTTGATGTGCTGAATAGCTTTAGTTGTCAACTTAACACACCTGGGTTGAAGGAGCCTCAATTGGGGAATTGCTTCCATTGGACTGGCCTGTGGTCATGTTTGTGGGGTATTTTCTTGATTATTGAGTGATGGAGGGGCAGCCCATTGTGGGTGGTGCCACCTCTGGGCAGGTGGTCCTGTATTGTGTAAGAAAGCAGACTGGAGCCAGGTGTGGTGGCACACACCTTTAATCCTAGCACTTAGGAGGCAGAGGCAGGTGGATCTCTGTGAGTTCGAGGCCAGTATGGTCTACATAGTGAGTTCCAGAACAGCTGGAGCTACAGGAAAACCCTGTCTGAAAAAAGAAAGGAAAAAAAAAAGCAGGCTGAGCGTGGGCCAGGGGAGCAAGCAGCTTTCACTCCATAGCCTGTACTCCAGCTCCTGCCTCCAGGTTCTTGCCCTGAGTTCCTATCTTGGGTTCCCTTAGTGATGAACTGTAACCCAGGAGATGAAAGCCAAATAAACCCCTTCCTCCCCAAGTTGGTATTGGTCAGAGTATTTTGTCACAGCAATTGAAAGCAAACTAGAAAGCAAACTAAAACACTTTGTAAAACTGCAACGTGATAAAGTCTAACTCTCACCTACAAACACCTGAAAGTGGCTAGAGAAAAAGCATAGGCACTCTATTGTGAACTTAAAGTGCACATGGAAAAATTCAGTGCTTCTAGGTTATCAAGCAGTTGCCCTCCAGCCCAGTTATTCCCATATTCTAAGACAGGGATTCACATCTTCTATCAGCTTGAACCTCCTACTTAGTCCTTCTCTCCATCCTTGTTCTCTGTAGATGACTCCACCTTCTACTTCCTGAGGAAACAGAAGCAATCACCAAAGCACTTCCATAACCTCCCAGAACCACCAGTCCTCCCTTACCAGTGCTCCTCTTTTAGAGCTGTGGATGAACTGTCCATGTTCATAGCAAAGACCACCCCTCCACTTCAGATCTAATTTGGTTAAGGATATTAAGTTGATATTCTCCTGGAGTTACCCCTAAATCCAATGGCTACTATCCTTCTAAGAAAAAAAAGGCAGATACATGTACACACAAAGGAGATGCACACTGTGAAGGTGAAAGTCATGTGAAGACAGAGGCAAAAGCTAAAGAATGAGGAAACAGGTGGACGATCCTCTCCTGGGCCTAAGGGTGTACCTCAGTGAGAGAACAAGACCAGCATTGGCAAGACCCTGGGTTCAATTCTCAGCACTGCAATTAGTAGTAATACAGTGGAAATTTTAAAAACACATCAAATTTTTGCTAAAAGGTCTTGAAATGGGATGGTAATGAAATGAGGATGATTTCTATGAATTCTGGAGCAGGAAAAGCCCCCAGAGAGGGAATAGAAATGGGGGAGGTGAACGGGAATCTTCCCCTGCCCCCACCCCATTGGTTACCCAGGAGAGAAGTCTGTTTTCCAAAACCTGCCTCATTCCTGTAACCTTTGCAACCATATGTTACCTATAAACCACTTAAATATCATATATGTGCTATTTGCCCTTTGCTTACATCCTTCACATATGAGTATAAAGGGTTCCAAAAACTTGAGGGAGGGCGCTGACACCTTTACTGAAATGATCCCTGTGTCAGTCCCTCTAACATAAGAATAAACTTCCTCTCCTCACCTTACTTTGGCTGCTGGTGTCTGATTTTTCCTATCAGTAGTAGTAGTAGTAGTAGTAGTAATATTAATAAAAATAATAATAATTTCCCCTGGATATTTTAGAGGTCCTATCAATCCTATCAATATTATGGACTTCTAGTGTCGGGAAGTGTGAAATAACCCTTTTTTTGTCTTTTTGAGACACCAGCTGTAGCACCAGCTGACGTGAAACTCACTCTGTAGACCAAGCTGGCCTTGAATTCACAGAGATCCACCTGCCTCTGCCTCCCAAGTGCTGGGACTAAAGGTGTGCACCACCGTGTCCAGCACATTTCCATTATTTTAAGCTGCTATGTTTATAATAATCTGTTGCTTTGGGAAACTAATAAAGATTTCCAATAGACCTCTCAAAGTTAATTCATAAATCAAACCTCCCATTTCAAAAGTTTTTACAGTGTGAAAAATGTACACCTTAACAATTGATAAATTATAACAGCATCGAGGGAATAAGGAAAGTTAGCACTGGCTGGCCTGGAACTCACTCTGTAGACCAGGCAGGCGTTGGTCTCACAGAGATCCTCCTGCCTCTACCTCTTGAGTGCTGGGATTAAAGACATATACCTACCTTAGAACATTATTTTTAATTTTTTTATTTTATGTGTAATAGTGTTTTCCATGCAAGTATGCAAATGCACTCGTGTCCTCTGTAAAAGCAGCCAGTGCTCTTAACCGTTGAGCCATCTCTCCAGCCCCAAAACATTTTTTTTTCAGTCTTTTTGAGACAGGGCCTCCTGAACTATATTAGCAACTTAACCTAAGTTACTCCATCTTGCTCAGAATAGCTATTTTAACAGTAACCTCTTTTCACTTATGAGAAATATTTAAAAAGAGACAACAGCCTTGAGTTCTAAGAAATAGCTCAATCACAAATCAGTGGAATGTGTTAATCTCAGGCATTCTACATCTGGCTAACTGCTTGTTTCTGCTTCTGTAACTTGCTAAAAGTTTGCTAAGCTTCTAGCTTTAAGAAAGAAGACATTGTGGTCAACACATTACCAGATAGGCAGTGGTAAAAGTTCAAACATCCTGCTTTACAAACAGCACCCAGCTGGTGCTGACTAAAAGCTTATGTCTTGTTTCTTGTGTAATTGTATCCTAAATTGTTGTATGTAACTGACAAACCCCACATGACTGCCAGTTCCTTATAATGTATAAAACCCTTCTGAGTTCACAAGTGTCCTGTTGAATAATATTTCTGTAATCCTATAAAAACTCTGACCCGACAATGATCAGGGCTGTGTCTACTCCTGAGATAGACAGCCCAGCCGGTCAAAATAATAAACATTTACCTTGCTACTTTTCTTAAAGTGGTGCTGGTGATTTTTTGCAAACTCAGACATATAACATTTGGAGATCCCATCGAGATCTCAGAGGGCCTTATGGGCCTGGCAGTTTTAGTGAACTCCCTGTGATGGGACCTGTTTTTCAATCCTGGCCACGTCTGTCTTCCCCAGCCCTCCAGATCCTCCCACCACACCACCAGCAAGGGAAAAGAGCGCTCGAGAAACTGCTTTCATTTTGGTTTCTCTTTGATTTTGGCTAGCCGGCAACTTTCGCCATCTGGTTCTGGTATCTGATCAGACTTACTAGGTGGGAAGCTGGACACAGCGAACTTCCCCTAGTTGGGTTCCAGAGGTGTTCCCAGACCTTCCTGGCCATAAGCCCAAAAGCTTGTCTTTTGGGACCTGGATTTGACGGCAATCTGGTTGATATTATTTGTCTGTGCTTGTCTTGTTCTGTGTTTTGTATCTGTGTTTGTCATGGGTCAGTGTATGTCTAAGAGTTGCTACCCCATTAGCACCCCATTAAACAACTTATCTGATTTCAGGTCATGTTTTGGGTGCACCTAGTTTTAATGCAATTATTCATGTTTTGTTTCCTGTGCTGAGATCTCAAGTAATTCTGTCATGTATGTCTGTGATTATTGTCTTCATATGTTTTCATGAAAACCCTACTGAACTGGTTGCTTAAGGTCCTTATTTGTTGCATACCTTTTGGTTTGGGTTTGCTTTCATAATGTTTGTTTTAAAATATCTCTTTGGTTTGCTCACTTTGGAAGTATTTTGGTTTTGACATTCTTGGTCTGGTTTGTGATGCTTTCAGACCTCTAAAGGCTTGAAAATGATTTGAGAAAATTAAACTCCTGTTGGTTATAGATTTGATATAATATGTTAACTCATCTTCATTGCTGGAAATAAATTCTGGGACTGGTCTTCCTATCTCATCCTTTTCGCCTTGTCCTTTTCCCTCTGTTTCCTGCAGCACTGCTCTGTATGCAGGCAGATATGGCCTGTTTGAGGAGGGAAGCTTTTCATCTTTAGAAACTTTGCTGGCTCAGATATGATTCTGTACTTTTCTCCCTTGGGAAAAGAAAAATCAGTCTTGGTTTTAAAACTGGTTTGTCATGACATTATGTCGAACCATACTATTTATTATATGAAACCATTGTAAATATATAGACTTATGTTTAATACTAAGAGAACTATGATTTTACTAGATACTAGATATCAAATTCTATGTAAAACATCTCTAAACCTTTAAGGAGACTTGGTTGTTTAAAACCTGCTTCAAGGCTTAACAGTATAATAATATATTTAAAATGATTATTCATATATATGAGGTAAAATATTAATTACTTGGTAAATTTGTTTATAAATGTTATTAAAAGAATTTATTAAAGTCTAAATAGGGTTATAACAGTTTTCTTTAAATGATTATGCTGGGGGTTGTGTACCAGTTGCTCCTCTTTACCTTGTGTTTATATGCCTTACAGAAGGTCATCACAGTTGGACTTGTTGACTATCATACTCTTTAATTAAAGGAGATATAGGCAGGGTCATTGGATCCTTACCTGAGTATCCAGCTGCTCTTCCCAGCCAACTGTATGTAATTTGGCCCTAAGCACATATGGTCTCCTGGGTTTGGGAAGGACTAAAGTATATTATCTGGGAAAGGCTAGTCAAGGCTTTCCAATGTAAATACTCTCAGGTCACCCAAACACCTCAGGAACTCCTCAGTCATCTCTGTAAGTAAGCTCAATAAATTCACTGGTTCCCCAGGAAAGCTTTAGTCAAGCATTGGGTTGACACTGGAACCTTAGAAAAGGATAGATATTGCTTGAAGTCTGAGGGGAATTCTCACAACAGATGGAAAGTTTATTTGTTGGTGATATTGTGTCTCATGGTTATTAAGAAAGAAAATACAAAGTTAAAAGGCTTGAAATCAGAGGGGAATTCTCACAACAGATGGAAAGTTTATTTATTGATGATATTAAGTCTCATAGTTATTAAAAAAATACAAAGTTAAAAGATATTAGAAGGATATGGGAATGGAGATATTTTACTAAGAAGGATTTATGAATGAAAAATATGATGGCTGGATATTTCCAGAATTAACAAAAGGAAAAAAAACGAGAAAGCCTAGGCAAGTAATAAAGGTCTGTGTAGGTTTAAAGATGTTATTAAGGAGGATTTATATATAAGATAAATAAAAAAGCCTAAACAAATGATAAAGATCTGTATAGGTTTGTTATGATTTATCAATGATGGAACAGGGATAATATACAGACAATCTTGAGGTCATAACTCAGTCAACTAGTTTAAGGATGTCTAGTAAAGGTTTATTTAGGAATGTTGCCCAAGCTTTATCTGCATAACAATGACTACTGAAAGATATCTTTTATGTTTCTCTGTATTATGCAAATGTTACTTTTGGCACTTTCTTTTACCAATAACAAGAATTATTTGACTCAAGAAAAACTAGGTCTACCCCTTGAACCAGATGTATGCAATCTAGAAGAAAACAGTTCCTGTAAAACTTGGTCTGAATTCTGATCGGTTTATTTCCTGTCGATAAGTATGTGATATAATGCCTCCCTTCCTTCTGAAAACTGTAAATCAGGATATAGAAAACTAAAAGGAGACTGCTTCTGTTTGTAATAAAACAGCCTTCATTTGAGACAGACTTAAGAAGTTCTTGTTTTAAGGTCCCTTTCCTGGGCTGTGCCTAGTTAACCTGTGATGGTAAATCTCTTCCAGTCAATGTTTATTGAGAACATTTGGGTTTTGTTCAAACTTTATCTATATATTACACACTAATTAAAGGTACCAGGCTGGTGCAACTGACCTTCTTGGATGGTTAATAACCAATACTTAAAGGCCCATACTAATCTGGACAAAGGGACTTAAGGAACAGTTTTGTTCCTTTGCCCTGGAAGGTCAACAGTGTCCCAAGGGACTATGAGAATCTCTTCATATGTCCTGTACCTGTGATGAGTCACCTGTCCTCTTGTTCAGGGAGGTCATGGAGACCCCAACAGAGGGACTCAAACCAGTGTCCAGTCTGCAAAGAGGAGGGTCAACACAGAGGAAACATTTCCTCCATGCTTCCAAGTGAAGCCCAGGTCGAGCAGGACCTCTTGACTTATCTTCACGTAGAGGGAACTGGTAAAAGAAAGCCTAAAGAGCCAGGGGCTCCCCCTAAGCCCACATGACCCCTGAGGACCAGATCCTCACCTGACCTTAAAATAAAAGTAAAATGGTTTATTTGGGCCAACTGTATGGTCTTAAATACCCAAAAGGAAAGTATAACCAAAAATTAAAATAATAAATATATTTCTTTAAGAGTCCAAAGGATTGTATTTTCCAGACATTAGACTTAAGTCCAGGTAAAATTTCATTTAGACAATTATTTCTCAATGATTTTGTTCTTAACAAGAATATACTGGTCAGGCATAAGACTTCAAATCTTGGTCTCTGTCCCGCGCTATCGTCTCGCCAGCAAGAATGACGCGGCACACTCAGGA
>NW_008349092.1:9148-18289 GCF_000622305.1 Nannospalax galili | reverse complement strand
AAATGGAACACTTTGAAGTCATATTTGAACACTGTGATGGCATATTGGAGCGTTATGATGTCACAATGGATCCTTGTAATGTCACATTGGCTCATTGTGATGTCACAAAGGGACATTGTGAAGTCATATTGTGTCAGTGGTTTGGCACATTGGAGCAATGTAATGGCACATGGGGTGATAGTGTTGGCACAATGGGGTGTCACAATGGAACATTGTGAAGTGATACTGTAACATTGTGTTGTCATTTTGGAGCATTCTGAAGTCACAATGGAACACTGTGAAGTCATATTGTAACATTGTGATGGCACATTGGAGCAATATAATGGTACATGGGTCGATAGTGATGGCACATTGTAGCAGTGTGTTGTCACATCGGAACCTTGTGCTGTCACAATGGAACATTGTGAAGTTATGTTGTAAAATTTTTATGGCACCATGGAGCATTTTGATGTCACATTGAGTGGTTGTGAGTGGACACTGAGCACTGTGTTTGCACATTATACATGGTGATGGCACAATGGATCAAGTAATGACACAATTTTCCATAGTGATGTCACAGTGAGCAATGTGATGACTCAATGGAACATCGTAAAGTCATATTGTAATATTGTGATGGCACGATGGAGCATTGTAATGTCACAATGAAACATTTTGAAGTCATACTGTAACATTGTGATGGCACATTGTAGCATTATAATGTTATGTTGGAGCACTGTGATGCAAAAAGGAACATTGTGAAGTCATATTGTAACATTGTGATGGCACATTGGAGCAATATAATGGTACATGGGGCGATAGTGATGGCACATTGTAGCAGTGTGTTGTCACATCGGAGCCTTGTGCTGTCACAATGGACCATTGTGAAGTTATGTTGTAAAATTTTTATGGCACCATGGAGCATTTTGATGTCACATTGAGTGGTTGTGAGTGGACACTGAGCACTGTGTTTGCACATTATACATGGTGATGGCACAATGGATCAAGTAATGACACAATTTTGCATAGTGATGTCACAGTGAGCAATGTGATGACTCAATGGAACATCGTAAAGTCATATTGTAATATTGTGATGGCACGATGGAGCATTGTAATGTCACAATGAAACATTTTGAAGTCACATTCAGTGGTTGCGAGGGGACACTGAGCACTGTTTTTGCACATTATGCATGGTGATGACACAATGGATCAAGTAAGGACACAATTTTGCATAGTGAATTCACAGTGAGCAATGTGATGACTCAATGGAACATCGTAAAGTCATATTGTAATATTGTGATGGCACGATGGAGCATTGTAATGTCACAATGAAACATTTTGAAGTCACATTCAGTGGTTGCGAGGGGACACTGAGCACTGTTTTTGCACATTATGCATGGTGATGACACAATGGATCAAGTAAAGACACAATTTTGCATAGTGATGTCACAGAGAGCAATGTGATGACTGAATGGAACTTCATAAAGTCATATTGTAATATTGTGATGGCACGACGAAGCATTGTAATATCACAATGAAACATTTTGAAGTGATACTGTAAATTTTTGATGGCACATTGTAGCATTATAATGTTATGTTGGAGCACTGTGATGTGAAAAGGAACATTGTGAAGTCATATTGTAACATTGTGATGGCACATTAGAGCAATATAATGACACATGGGCAATCGTGTGGGCACATTGGAGCACTTTGATGTCACATTGAAGCATTGTGATGTCAAAATGGAACATTGTGAAGTCATATTGTAACAATTTGTTGGCATATTGGAGCAACTTAATGGCACATGGGGCGATAGTGTTGGAACATTGGAGCACTGTGATATCTTTTTGGGACATTGTGATGTCACAGTGGAACATTTTGAAGTCATATTGTAACACTGTAATAGCATCTTGGAGCGTTGTGATGCCACACTGAAGCATTGTAATGTCAAATTGGAAAATAATGGAAAATTGTGAAGTCATAATGTAACATTGTGATGGCACATTGGAGCAATATAATGGCATATGGGGCGATAGTGTTGGCCCATTGAAGCACTGAGATGACGAAATGGAACATTGTGTAGTGATATTTAAACACTGTAATGGCAACATGGAGCATTGTGATCTCACAATGGTACATTTTGAAGACATATTGTAATATTGTGATGACACCATGGAGCATTGTAATGTCCCATTGGGGGATAGTGAGGGGACACTGAGTACCATCTTTGCATGGTGATGAGAATTTATCATGGTAATGACATAATTTCCCATAGTAATATAACAATTAGCACTGTGATGTTACATTGGAACACTGTGAAGTCACACTATAACATTATGATGGCACATTGGAGCAGTATAATGGCACATGGGGTGATAGTCTTGGCACAATGGAACATTGTGATGGTACATTGGAGCATTGTGAAGTCATATTGTAACATTGTGTTGGCATCTTGGAGCAATTTAATGACACATGGGGCAATAGCGTTGGCACAATAGAGCACTGTGATAACTTTTTGGAGCATTGTGATGTCACAGTGGAACATTTTGACATCATATTGTAACACTGTGATGGCACATTGGAGCATTGTGATGTCACAGTAGAACATTTTGACATCATATTGTAACACTGTGATGGCACATTGGAGCATTGTGATAAAACAATAGAACATTCTGAAGTCATACTGTAACATTGTGTTGGCCCATTGGAGCAGTATAATGGCACATGGGGTGATAGTCTTGGCACAATGGAACATTGTGATGGTACATTGGAGCAGTGTGAAGTCATATTGTAACATTGTGTTGGCATCTTGGAGCAATTTAATGACACATGGGGCGATAGTGTTGGCACATTGGAACTTTGTGATGGCACATTGGAGCATTGTGATAAAACAACAGAACATTCTGAAGTCATACTGTAACATTGTGTTGGCCCATTGGAGCAGTATAATGGCACATGGGGTGATAGTCTTGGCACAATGGAACATTGTGATGGTACATTGGAGCAGTGTGAAGTCATATTGTAACATTGTGTTGGCATCTTGGAGCAATTTAATGACACATGGGGCGATAGTGTTGGCACATTGGAACTTTGTGATGGCACATTGGAGCATTGTGATAAAACAACAGAACATTCTGAAGTCATACTGTAACATTGTGTTGGCCCATTGGAGCAGTATAATGGCACATGGGGTGATAGTCTTGGCACAATGGAACATTGTGATGGTACATTGGAGCAGTGTGAAGTCATATTGTAACATTGTGTTGGCATCTTGGAGCAATTTAATGACACATGGGGCGATAGTGTTGGCACATTGGAACTTTGTGATGGCACATTGGAGCATTGTGATAAAACAACAGAACATTCTGAAGTCATACTGTAACATTGTGTTGGCCCATTGGAGCAGTATAATGGCACATGGGGTGATAGTCTTGGCACAATGGAACATTGTGATGGTACATTGGAGCAGTGTGAAGTCATATTGTAACATTGTGTTGGCATCTTGGAGCAATTTAATGACACATGGGGCGATAGTGTTGGCACATTGGAACTTTGTGATGGCACATTGGAGCATTGTGATAAAACAACAGAACATTCTGAAGTCATACTGTAACATTGTGTTGGCCCATTGGAGCAGTATAATGGCACATGGGGTGATAGTCTTGGCACAATGGAACATTGTGATGGTACATTGGAGCAGTGTGAAGTCATATTGTAACATTGTGTTGGCATCTTGGAGCAATTTAATGACACATGGGGCGATAGTGTTGGCACATTGGAACTTTGTGATGGCACATTGGAGCATTGTGATAAAACAACAGAACATTCTGAAGTCATACTGTAACATTGTGTTGGCCCATTGGAGCAGTATAATGGCACATGGGGTGATAGTCTTGGCACAATGGAACATTGTGATGGTACATTGGAGCAGTGTGAAGTCATATTGTAACATTGTGTTGGCATCTTGGAGCAATTTAATGACACATGGGGCGATAGTGTTGGCACATTGGAACTTTGTGATGGCACATTGGAGCATTGTGATAAAACAACAGAACATTCTGAAGTCATACTGTAACATTGTGTTGGCCCATTGGAGCAGTATAATGGCACATGGGGTGATAGTCTTGGCACAATGGAACATTGTGATGGTACATTGGAGCAGTGTGAAGTCATATTGTAACATTGTGTTGGCATCTTGGAGCAATTTAATGACACATGGGGCGATAGTGTTGGCACATTGGAACTTTGTGATGGCACATTGGAGCATTGTGATAAAACAACAGAACATTCTGAAGTCATACTGTAACATTGTGTTGGCCCATTGGAGCAGTATAATGGCACATGGGGTGATAGTCTTGGCACAATGGAACATTGTGATGGTACATTGGAGCAGTGTGAAGTCATATTGTAACATTGTGTTGGCATCTTGGAGCAATTTAATGACACATGGGGCGATAGTGTTGGCACATTGGAACTTTGTGATGGCACATTGGAGCATTGTGATAAAACAACAGAACATTCTGAAGTCATACTGTAACATTGTGTTGGCCCATTGGAGCAGTATAATGGCACATGGGGTGATAGTCTTGGCACAATGGAACATTGTGATGGTACATTGGAGCAGTGTGAAGTCATATTGTAACATTGTGTTGGCATCTTGGAGCAATTTAATGACACATGGGGCAATAGCGTTGGCGCAATAGAGCACTGTGATAACTGTTTGGAGCATTGTGATGTCACAGTAGAGCATTGTGATGTCACATTGTGGGACTGTGGTTGGACATTGATCACTGTGTTTCAATATTGAGCTGGTGACAACACCCTAGGCCTAAATGTAACAATAACACTTGCCCTAATCCTAACCCTAATCATAACCTCAAAGTAACACTAGGCCTAACCCTAAATCGAACAGTAATCCTAATATTAATCATTTACTTTACCATAAACCCAACACTAACCCTAGCTACAAACCTAACCCTAAACCCTAACACTAAACCAGGCATTGCAATTATAATATCTGACAAAATAGACTTTAAACTAAAACTAATCCCTCAACCAATCCCTATTCCTAAACCTATGTCTAACCCTGCACTTAACCCTAACCGTAACCCTAACCTTGTACCTAACTTTTAGCGCAAAACCTAGCTTAGCCCAAAACCCGCACTAATTCTAAAAGTAAGTCTAACCCTACAGTTAAGTCTAACAGTAGCCCTAGCCATAAACCTAACCCTATCCCTAACTCTAACCTAACCCTAACCTTAAACATAGCCCTAGTTCTAACCCTAATGCTAAGTCTAGCAATAAACCTGACGCTAACTGTAATTCTAACCCTAAACATACCCCTCACCTTAAAATTAACCATGACCCTAGCCCTAACAATATTAATCCTTACTCTATCCCCACCATAACCCTAAACATAACCCTAGGCCTACTGTTAACCTTAGCCTTTTCTCTAATCCTAAACCTAACCCTATGCCTGAACCTAAGCCTAATACTAACCCTAAATATAAACCTAAACCTAGCCCTAACCCTAAACGTAAACCTAAACCTAAACCTGACCCTACATGTGGCCTTAAACCGAACCCTATGCCTGAACCTAAGCCTAATACTAACCCTATATATAAATCTAGACGCCACCCTCACCCTCATGCTACTAGCTACTCTAACCCTAAACGTAAACCTAAACCTAAACCTGACCCTACATGTGGCCTTAAACCGAACCCTATGCCTGAACCTAAGCCTAATACTAACCCTATATATAAATCTAGACGCCACCCTCACCCTCATGCTACTAGCTACTCTAACCCTAAACGTAGTCCATTGTCTAAAACTAACCCTAAACCTGGCCCTAACCCTAAACGTAAACCTAAACCTAGCCCTAACCCTAAATATAAACCTAAACCTAAACCTAACCCTACATGTGGCCTTAAACCTAACCCTATGCCTGAACCTAAGCCTAATACTAACCCTATATATAAATCTAGACGCCACCCTCAACCTCATGCTACTAGCTACTCTAACCCTAAACATAAACCTAAACCTAGCCCTAACCCTAAATATAAACCTAAACCTAGCCCTAACCCTAAATATAAACCTAAACCTAGCCCTAACCCTAAATATAAACCTAAACCTAGCCCTAACCCTAAATATAAACCTAAACCTAGCCCTAACCCTAAATATAAACCTAAACCTAGCCCTAACCCTAAATATAAACCTAAACCTAGCCCTAACCCTAAATATAAACCTAAACCTAGCCCTAACCCTAAATATAAACCTAAACCTAGCCCTAACCCTAAATATAAACCTAAACCTAGCCCTAACCCTAAATATAAACCTAAACCTAGCCCTAACCCTAAATATAAACCTAAACCTAGCCCTAACCCTAAATATAAACCTAAACCTAGCCCTAACCCTAAATATAAACCTAAACCTAGCCCTAACCCTAAATATAAACCTAAACCTAGCCCTAACCCTAAATATAAACCTAAACCTAGCCCTAACCCTAAATATAAACCTAAACCTAGCCCTAACCCTAAATATAAACCTAAACCTAGCCCTAACCCTAAATATAAACCTAAACCTAGCCCTAACCCTAAATATAAACCTAAACCTAGCCCTAACCCTAAATATAAACCTAAACCTAGCCCTAACCCTAAATATAAACCTAAACCTAGCCCTAACCCTAAATATAAACCTAAACCTAGCCCTAACCCTAAATATAAACCTAAACCTAGCCCTAACCCTAAATATAAACCTAAACCTAGCCCTAACCCTAAATATAAACCTAAACCTAGCCCTAACCCTAAATATAAACCTAAACCTAGCCCTAACCCTAAATATAAACCTAAACCTAGCCCTAACCCTAAATATAAACCTAAACCTAGCCCTAACCCTAAATATAAACCTAAACCTAGCCCTAACCCTAAATATAAACCTAAACCTAGCCCTAACCCTAAATATAAACCTAAACCTAGCCCTAACCCTAAATATAAACCTAAACCTAGCCCTAACCCTAAATATAAACCTAAACCTAGCCCTAACCCTAAATATAAACCTAAACCTAGCCCTAACCCTAAATATAAACCTAAACCTAGCCCTAACCCTAAATATAAACCTAAACCTAGCCCTAACCCTAAATATAAACCTAAACCTAGCCCTAACCCTAAATATAAACCTAAACCTAGCCCTAACCCTAAATATAAACCTAAACCTAGCCCTAACCCTAAATATAAACCTAAACCTAGCCCTAACCCTAAATATAAACCTAAACCTAGCCCTAACCCTAAATATAAACCTAAACCTAGCCCTAACCCTAAATATAAACCTAAACCTAGCCCTAACCCTAAATATAAACCTAAACCTAGCCCTAACCCTAAATATAAACCTAAACCTAGCCCTAACCCTAAATATAAACCTAAACCTAGCCCTAACCCTAAATATAAACCTAAACCTAGCCCTAACCCTAAATATAAACCTAAACCTAGCCCTAACCCTAAATATAAACCTAAACCTAGCCCTAACACTAAATGTAATCTTAAACCTAAGCCTAACCCTAACCCGAAACCTAACCCTAACTATAACCTTAGCTGAACCATAACTGTGCACATAACCTTAGCCCTAATTCTACGACTAACTCTATCCATAACACAAAAATAAACCTAGTGTGAAGCTAGCTCTAAACCCTAACCTTAACCCTAACCCTAACCCAAGAACAAATCCTAACTCTAACGCTAATGATAATCCAAACACGTAACTTCGCCCTAATCCTAAAAATAACCATAGCCCTAACCCTAATACTAACCCTAACTATAACCTTAGCTGAACCATAACTGTGAACATAACCTTAGCCCTAATTCTAAGACTAACTCTATCCATAACACAAAAATAAACCTAGTGTGAAGCTAGCTCTAAACCTACCACTAACCCTAACATAATATTAGCCCAGATGATAATCCTACCCTGTCCTAATACTTAATGTAGCCCTAAACCTAAACCTAAGCCTAAACCTAACCTTAACCCTAAATACAGCAATAGCCCTAACCCTAACCTTAGCATAACCCTAAACCCCAACTTAAACCTAAGTCTAACCCTAACCATAGCACTAGCCCTGAACCTAACTTTAACCCTACAGCTAAACCCTAACCCTAAACCCTAAACCTACTGTAGCCCTAGACCTATACCTAACTCTAACACTAGTCTTAAACCTAAGACTATCCCTAAACATAATCCTAGCACTGATTCTAATGCTAAGCCTAGCTCTAATCCTTACTCTAGTCCAAAACCTAACCCTCACCCTGAACCTAACCCTAAACATACCACTAGTCCTAATGTTGACCCTATTCCTTGCCTTAACCCTAATCATAATCATAACCCTAAACCTAACCCTAGAGCTAACTTTAACCACTAGCCTTGCAGTAACCATTATAATAATATTAAACATTGACCTTATCTTAACCCTAACCCTAGCTCCATCCTGAACTCAAATCCTAACCTAAAACTTCCCCTAGACAAAAACTTAATCCTAATCCTAACCCTAAAAATTATGGCCTTAACCCTAATCATAATCATAACCCTAAACCTAACCCTAGAGCTAACTTTAACCACTAGCCTTGCAGTAACCATTATAATAATATTAAACATTGACCTTATCTTAACCCTAACCCTAGCTCCATCCTGAACTCAAATCCTAACCTAAAACTTCCCCTAGACAAAAACTTAATCCTAATCCTAACCCTAAAAATTATGCTAAACCTGAAACTAACTCTAGATGTAATCCTAACCCTATCCCTAAACATAACTACAAACCTAACCCTAAATGTAGCCACACCCTATCTAAAATACTATGATTGTCCTAACCCTAAATTTAAACATAACCCTGGCCCTAACCCTAACTCTAAACATAGCCCTAACTCAGACCCAAACACTAACCTAGCCCAACCTCTTAACCTAAGGCTAACACTAACAGTAGACATAGACCAATCCTTACCCTAAACCTATCCCTAAACCTAATCTTAATTATAACCCTAAAATATGCCTAGAACTACACCTAACCCTAACACTGACTCTAAACTAACCCTAAGTCTTACAGAAACTGTAATCCTAAACATAAACTTAGCCCTATCCCTAACCATACCCCTAGCCCTACTCCTAACGCTAACACAAACC
>NW_008349092.1:7563-8589 GCF_000622305.1 Nannospalax galili | reverse complement strand
GTATCCCTCTCCCTAACCCAACCCTAATCATAACCCTAAAAAAAATCTTTTACATAACCTTAACCCTAACCTACTATTCAACTTTGACTTAATCTTAACTCTAACCTAACCCTAATTCTAAATATGAACCTAACCCTAAAACCAATCCTTACCATAATCCTAACCATAATACAAAAAACTAACTTTGGCCTACTACTGAAATCAATCAAAGTCCAACCCTAAACCTAGCCCTAACTGTAAAACTACTCCGAACTCTAGTCCTAACATAAACCTAACCATATACATGACCCTACCTCTAAGCCTAATGCTAGGCCTAACACTAATGCTATTCCTGACCCTAACCTAAACTTAAACCTACTGTAGCTCTAACACTAAACCTAACATTAACCCTAAATATAATCCTATCTCTCATCATAGTCTTATCTCTAACCCTAATCCTTATCCTAGCCCAAAACTTACCCCAACCTTAAACCTAAGCCTAAACCTAAACGTAACCCTAGCCCTAACCTTAATATTAAACTAGCCCTAACCCTTATCCTAACCCTATCCCTACTTCTAACCCTAACCCTAAACAAAAACCTAAACCAAACTACAGCACTAGACCTAAACCTAAACCTAACCTTAAATCTAAACTTAAACCTAAGCATAATCATAACACTAAACAAAACCCTAAGTCTAACACTCACCGTCAACTTACTCTCGCCCATGTCCTAACCCTAACACTAACACTATCCCTGAAGTTGACACTATCTCTAAACCTAATCATAACACTGACCCTAATCCTTAGGCTAGAACAATCTTACCCTAGTCTTAAACATAGCCTTAATCCTAAACTTAACCCTGACCCCAACCATCGTACTAATTCTAAACTTAATCATAACTCTAGCCTTCACCCTAATTATAATAATTCTAGACCTAACCCTAACCCTAAAACTAAAACTAACCCTAACCCTAACCCTAACCCTAACCCTAACCCTAACCCTAACCCTAACCCTAACCCTAACCCTAACCCTAACCCTAACCCTA
>NW_008349092.1:4985-7382 GCF_000622305.1 Nannospalax galili | reverse complement strand
ACCTTACCTTAAACCTAAACCTCTCCCTAACACTAACCCAAACATTAACTCTAACCAAACTTCTAAAACTAACCCTAACCCTAAATGTAGCCCTAACCATAAAACTAACCCTAAAGCTACCTCTAAGCCTAAATTTAGGCTTATGGTTAGGCTTAGGATTTCCTTAGGTTTAGGTCTAGGCATAGGTATAGGGTTAGGATGAGCGTTAGTCTAATAACTAACAGTAAACTTAGTCCTATCACTATACCTACACATAGCCCTAATCCTAATCCTAAACCTAACCTGAATTGTAACCAGCCAAAACCATAATACTAACCCTAATTATATACTGTAGAATCAAACCTAACATTAACCAAAGTTTTAACCATAAACCTTGCCCTAACCCTAAAACTGAGCCTAACCCTACACTAACACTCACCCTAAATCTACGCCTAACTCTAACCTGAACCCTAACCCTCAATATGTAACCTAGACCCAAACCTAAGCGTAACTCTATCCAGAACCCTAGCCCTAAATGTAAATATAATCATAACCCTAAAACCTATCCTAGTCCTAACCCTCACTCTAACCCTAGCACTAACATTAACCCTAACCCTAATCCTAATCCTAAACATAAGTTTAGACCCAAAACTAATTCGAATTCTAACCCTTACCTAACCTTAACACTTACCCTAAACATAACCCTAAGACTAGTCCTAGTCCTAACCCTAAACCTAGCTGTAATTCTAGCCCTAACACTAAACCTTATCATAACCATAGTCTTAACCCTAATACTAATTATAGATCTAATATTAAACTTAGATCTAATCATAATCCTAGCATGAACCCTATTCCTAACCCTAAACCTATCCCTCTACCTAACTCTAACCTTAGCCCTAAACCTAATCCTAACCATAAACCTCAAAATAATCGTAACCAAATTCCTAACATTAAACCTATCCTAAAAATGACCCTAACCCTACTCCTCATCCTAACTTTAACTCTAACTAACCTTAAGCTTAGTACTAACCATAATTAAAATCCTAACTCTTATCCTAATCTTAAACCTAACCCTGACTCTAACCCAAAACATAAATCTAAGCCTAATCCTACACTTAGCCAGAACCTTAATCCTACAATTAATCCTAACCTTAATCCTAAACCTTAACCATAATTCTAATGCTAAATCCTAGACGTAATCTTAAGCCTAACATTAATTATTAAGCTTTGCCTTAAACCTATCTCTAACACTATGGAGAGCCATAAAATTTTCCCTAGCCCCAACATTAAATCTAACCCTAAGCGTAACCCTTAGCCTAAAACATGACCCTATCTGTAACCATCACCCTAAACTTAACCCTAGCCCTGACACCAACACTAAACCTAGCTCTAATCCTAATCCTAACACTAATCCTAATCCTATCCCTAGCCCTGAAACCTAGCCCTAGCACTAACC
Source organism: Nannospalax galili (assembly GCF_000622305.1). Lineage (NCBI taxonomy): Eukaryota > Metazoa > Chordata > Mammalia > Rodentia > Spalacidae > Nannospalax > Nannospalax galili. The sequence continues at coordinate 5,947 of NW_008349092.1, read as the reverse complement.
CTAAATCTAGCACTAACCCTAGCCCAAAATCTAACCATAACCTAGCCCAAAAGCTAACCCTAACCTAGCCCAAAAGCTAACCCATGTCATAAACCATAAACTTCTGCTATACCTAATGCTAAATCTAATATTAACCTTTGACTTAACCCTAACCCTAACACATGTGGTAGCCATAAACCTAATGAAAGTTCTAGCTGTAGATGTAACCATAAATGTAATCCTAAAATTAAACCTCCCCAAACACTTAACCCTTAACCTAACACTAATCTTAAACTTAACCCTATCTGTAACATTACCCTAACTCTAAACCTAGCTCTACACCTAACAGCAACCCTTTCTCTAACCCTAAAAGTAATCCTAGAATTAAACTTAACACTAAATACCCTAAAAGTAATCCTAGACTTAAACTTAACACTAAATATAATCCTAATGATTAAACAAACTATTACACTAAACATACCCTAGACCTAGCCCTACGCCAAGCCCTATTTCCAACTTTAAACCTGAACCTAACCCTAACCTTAACACTAAACATAACCCTAGTCTGAACAATCACCTTTATCTTACATTTAAGCCTAACCATACACCGAACCCTAGCACTAACCAAACCTCATACCCTAACCCTAACCAGAGCCTTTTCCCCAACACTATTCTGAAACCTAACTCTAACCCTAACCCTAGCCCTAACCTAACCCAAATCCTAACAGGTAACCTAACCCTTACCCTAATCCTAATTCTAAACATAGCCCTAACCCTAAAGCTAAACCCAAACCTTAGCCTAAACCTACAAGTAACCCTAACCCCAACCCTCACCCTAACTCTCATCCTAACCCTAAACATAACCCTAGAACCAATTCTAAACATAACTCTCTTGTTAATGCTAACACTAACCGTAGCCCTAACCCTAAACTTGAACCTAACCCTAAACACAACCTTCAAACTAACACTATGTAATCCTAAAG
>NW_008349092.1:0-2476 GCF_000622305.1 Nannospalax galili | reverse complement strand
GGATACATTAGAACTTGTAGGCAGAGGAAAGGACTTTATGAACAGGACTTCTATAGCACAAACATTAAGTCCAACAATTGGCAAGTGGGACCAACGAAACTAAAGCTTCAGTACATCAAAGGATATCATGACTTAAATGAAGGGGCAACCTACATAATGGGAAAAAAGTTTATTAGCTATACCTTGACAGAGAGTATCTAGAATATACAAAGAACTAAAAATAAAACCCAAGAACTAATAATAAACCACCCAATTAAAACTTGGGACAAGGAGCTAAGCAGAGAGTCTCAAAAGATGAAACTCAAAAGAGATAAGTCAATTGGAAAATCTATAGAGGTCAGAAAACTAGTAAGGTTCCATGGGGGGAGGCTTCTTGGAAGGGGACAGAGAATACAGTTTTATAAATGGGGAAAGGGGAGCAATGGAATATGAAGAGTTAAATAGGGTCTGGAATGGTAGGGCAGGGTATAAAAGGGATTAAGGGGGAATAACTAACACTAATGGCCTTTTTAAAAAGTCAAATGGAAATGTATCACTATAGAAACTTCTTAAAGAATTTACATATGCAATATAAAAATAATTTAAATGGCGTCACCCCATATCAGGGGCCAGTCCCCCACAGACACCATAGGGTAAAAAAATAAAAATCCCAATACTAAGAATGGGCACTTAATCTTAAGTGACACATCTTCAATGCAAACTTTTCACTTAGGATGAATGGATCCCATAACTCTCACTACAGAAGTTTCCATATGCAGCAGATGGTAAGACCTTATTGCTGAAGATACTATATATGTTGTATTAGTCACTGTGAGCTTACAGTTTGTTTGAGCTTACGGTTCCTGAGGAATTACAGTCCATCATGGCAGGGAGGCATGGTGGCAGGAGGAGGCAGGAGCAGGAGCAGTAGAAGTGAAGCTCTCACATCATCATGCAGGCACAGGAAGCGAGAGACTGACTGGTGATCTGGCCAGACCTTTGAACTATGTAAGCACACCCCCAGTGACATGTTCCTCCAGGATAGCCATACCTTCTGAAAACTCCCAAAACAGCGCCATCATCTGGGGACAAAATGTCCAAACACTTGGAGCCTATGCTGGACATTTTCATTCAAACAATCAGGTATGTGTAGGATTTCTTTTTAAAAAATTTAAAGCCATAATTCTTTTTCAATGAAGTCTTAAAAAGAATTTTAAAAGAAAAAGGGGTAAAAGCATTACTGCTCTAGTGTAGCAGGTGAAAGGGTCAGACTATTTTTCTGTCACTTATCCACAATCTGTGTGAGTCTCAGAGGTCTGCCCTCAAGGTCATAAAGCTCCATATGACTCAATGTTATTTTCCCTGTTTTCTATAATATAGCCACAACTATTCATGTTGCTTTTCTCCGCTATTTTCAGTTTAAGCCCATGTGTTATTGTATTTCTCCATAGTGCCATCAAAACTTCAAAATATTCCTTTGTCATTTCACAATGCTTCAGTATGCCAACATTATTTCCCCATGTGCCTATATAATGCTCCATAGAGCCATCAAAATGTTACAATATGAATTCACAGTGTTTCTTTGTGACATCCCAATGCTCCATTGTAACTGTATCACCCCGTGTGCCATTGTATTGTTTCAATGTGCCATCACAATGCTAACATACGACTTCTCAGTGTTCCTTTGTGACATCGCAATACCCCAATGGGCCAATACAATCTCCCCCCGTGCCAATATATCGCTCCAATATTCCATCAAAATGCTACAATATGACTTCTCAATGTTCCGTTATAACATCACAATGCTCCAATGTGCTAACTCTATGGTCCCAAATGTGCCATCACAATGTTAAATATGACTTCACAATGATGCATTGTTACATCAAAACCCTCCATGGTGCCATACCATGTTACAATATGACTTCACAACATTCCATTGTGACTTCCGAATGCTTCAATTTGACATCACAATGCTCCAGTGTGCCATCACAATGTTACAATATGACTTCACAATAATCCATTGTGATGTAACAATGCTTGAATATGACACCACTGTGCTCCAATGTGACAACACCATTAACCCATGTGCCATTATATTGCTCCAATGTGCCATCACAATGTTCAATTGTGACATCACAATTATCCAGTGTGATATAACAATGCTCAAACATGACCTCACAATGCTGCAATGTGCCATCACACTCTTCCATTGTGACATCACAATGCTCCAATTTGAAATCACAGAGCTCCAATGTGCCAACACTAACTGACATGTGCCATTATATTGCTCACATGTGCCATCACAATTTTATAATATGAATTCTCAATGCCCCATTATGCCACCACAATGTTATATTATGGGTTCACAATGTTTGATTATGTCATCACAATGCTCCAGGGTGTCATCACAGTGCTCCAAAGTTCCAACACTAATGCCACGTATGATATTATACTGCTCCAATGTGTCATGACATTGTTGCAATTTGACTGATCAATA
>NW_008349091.1:2078-5969 GCF_000622305.1 Nannospalax galili | reverse complement strand
AACCATGAAATTGCACAATATTTCTCAGTATACAAAATTTTCAAATTCATACTTAAAGGAAACCACAAAGTTCAATGATTAAACTTTTCTTAAAATAGCCAAGCAATGTCTTTATTGTTTTCTTTGTAGCCTTGCAGTTTCTGTTTTACCGTAGACGTGCAATACAGCCTTTCCTCATTTTCCCTTTAATTCTTTGATTTTAATATTTATAGGTTGGCATGTATATTTGAGAAAATTATTTTTCTCATGGGAACTAGAACAACCAGCTCTTTTTATTTATTGTCCATCCAATTTTCCAATTTATCTTTCTTCTGTCCCTGTTGCTATTTCTTCCTGAACAGTTTGTAATCTTTGAGTCATATGATTATTTTCTTCATTTCAATATCCTTTATTATTTTGTTGCCATTTATCTTTAAGGGCTTTTTGAATTGCTTTTACTCTTTGTAAAAGAATAGGCAATTTTTCTTCAGAGGTCATGCACCACCAGCTTTTTACTGACCTAGCAAATCTTTCTATCCAAGAAGGTTGTTTCCCTAAGCCAAGTCGTTTTTCCTTATACCAAACTTTAGTCTCAATAGTTCCTTGTTCAGGATTAAAATCATAAACTCCTGTAAAAGGCAGCAGGGCATCTAGAGTTTGCATGCTATGTTCTCCTTTTGGGGGAAACCAAACCTCATTATTAATCACAAATGCAGGTCCAAACGACGTCACAGTTGTAGGAGGAAGTCGTCTTTCTACTTTCGTTTTGTTTCAATAACATGATAATTATGCCAAAGGCAGAGATTTCCTCGGTTTAGTTTCCCATTCCTTCATCAGAGTTGGTTATCAGAATACTTAAAGAAGAGAAGGTTATATAGATTAAAAAAACCAGGGTTAATTGGGGAAGGGATATGCAAAAAAGAGTAGCGGTCATCGTCTTTCGGTTGGAACTTTGTCAAACAGCACTCTGTCAAGAACCACGGAACTCTTGGAGCCACCATCTCCCCCCTTTTTATTTTTTAATTTGAAGGTTTCAAACTGAAGAGTAAGGGCATGAATACTTTTTCCTAGTTGTCTGATGATGACTGGAAGGGAATAAACCAGAATCAATATTAGGAACAAAACAATCCCTAAATTTATAAAAAATGACCAAGCGTTAGTATTAGACACATAAGATCAAATGGCAGAGACAAATGAGTCTGAAGTTTCCTCCAATGATGAAGTATCTTTATAGGATTTATTGAGAGTTAGGATTTGGCTATGTAAGTTACGAATATCTAGTTCTATATCAGAATTATTCCATACCGCTTGTAGATGAAGCTTAACTCTATCCCATTCATGATCTGAGAAATTATATGGAAAAGGTGTAACACAAATCCATTTAAATGCTGTAAGACATTGAACCTGAAGTCAAACCTTAATATTATTTAACTGATTACCCATAAATACAACTGCCTCTTCTAGAGTGTTTAACCTTTCCTGAATTCGCTGATCCATATGTTCCTTAATCATCAATTTTTGGAAGTTGATTAAAATGATATTCTGTATGAATTTCTTGTATAAGGCTATGGTAGACAAGGCAAAGCTAGCTAATACACCAATTAAAGCAGTTATTCAAAGAATTAGAGCAGCAACAAAACGTTTTGATCGTTGGAGGGCAGTAGTAGCATCGTTAAAAAGGTTAACACGTGGATCTGTATACCGTGGTTCGGAGAGAGTAACAGGAAGCATAACTTAAGAAGGGTGGTATAATATAATAAAAGCTTCATTATTTTTTGATCTAGATAAGCAATTCGACAAAATAAAGTAAGAACAATATCCATAAAACGAACCATCAGAATTATGAGAGATAAACATAAAACCATAAGGACCTTCCCATAAAATAGCAAAGGGAGCACCTACACAATCTTGTAAAGGTTTCGAAGTAATCTTTGGATTCCCTCAAGGGTGATGAAGAGTGATGATACCTGTTGCAACCAAGAGTTTATAAAAGTCTCTCTGAATGGGTTGTCTACCAGAGACTGAAAGAGGAACAACTTGAGGAGTGACCCATCCAGGAGAATACCAAGCACTTAGTGGCTCAGTAGGGAGAGAATAGCTGTCATAGATAAACTTGTTTGTGTAGGAGGATAGATAGGTTTTATACGCATATTCAGGACTACTTCCTGACTAATAACCCACTGATAAAGAGTAATTATAAGGAGAAAATGAACTGATTTTGAAGGAAATCCACAGGGAAACGAATTAGGACATCCATGGTGATCATTAATGTTATCCCAAGAGTTACCCATAATTTTTGAGTGCTCACAGATGGAAATCAAGGCAGGTAAAGGATTTTGAGAGACATTGTATTTATTTTGAGGAATGTCTAAATATGTGTACTTTAATTTCCAGAGATCTCTATTACCTTCCTCAGCAGGGGCACTCTCTGGGTAAGCACCCAAATGCACTAGACTTTAAATTTCCCTGCATGACATGGGGAATCAGTAACTACTGTTCTTAAGGAGAGCAAGAAACAACCTGTCAAGGGAGAGGAAGAATCAGTATAAAAACACATGGGTGAGCCATCAGTGTGGTCTTCAAAAGTGACATTTACTCCTTTGATGGTTAAGTAGGCATTACTTTCATCTCCCATGAGAAGAGTATCATTAGTAGTAACCTTAACAGAAGCATGCTCCCAATTAGCAATGTGAAATATAGGAGGATCAAGTAAATAAGCATAATAAGCATCATTAGCAGTAGCAACAGGACTTAGAACAAGAAATACCTCGGTGGTGATCAAAGAAATCATAGCAAGTAGCAAATTTTCGGGTGTAACTGGAAGATGGCGCTCATTAATTAAAGTTTCAGCAAGTTCACAAGGTTCTAATTAAAGGTTTGGCGAATTCCTTTAAGTTGAACCTAGGCAGGAACATTCCTCTGTCTGGTGGAACAGGAGCGGCGATTGCTACGTGAGTTCTGTCGTCTTGAGATGGCGAGACTCTGGAAGACAGGAAGCAAGTGAGAGACCAGGTTAGAGACATCTGGCGAGTTTTGTTCCAGTAGAGAAGGTGTAATTTCATTGAAATATTCTGTCTGAAGGGGGAGGAACCTGGGATGACGTGGGGGGAGTCCATCATATTGTCAAATGAGGCAATCAGGCATCCAAACAGGTGATTCAGTGTTCTGTGAAAAAATAGGAGCATATCCTCTTCCCGATGTTAATAAAGCATCACAGCTATGCTTTGTGCATAGGAAGGAGAAAAATCTGCACATGCTTTTAAGAAATCCGTAAAAGTTCCCTCTCTCCTCACAGGTATGCCGTACAGGCTGAGTTAGTGTTTTCAAAGACCAGTTGTTTAATAGTTAATCCTATGGCCTCTTGTTGGGGAATCACCTTAGTTACTGCATCAGTCAACGAAGCTACAGAAGTCTCATAAGGTTCCTCTCCTCCTTGATTCACATTTTTCATGCCCATTGGCAAAGAGCCAGGAGAAGGAAAGTGCTTCCAAGCTTCAATAGCCAGTGAGGATATCAGCAATAATGCTTTTTTTTGGGAATCTTTATTTGTCCTATAGGGTCTATCCATTTTCTTACTCCTATCATCATAGGCATATCTATTTCTCCAGCCTCATCCTTAAATTTACTGTATCGTAATTCCTTTCTGACCTGTTCTTCTTATTCTACTTTCCGTGATAACAATTGTCCTCCATCCAGGCAAGATCATGCAACTTGACTCCAATCTGAAGGTGTAATCAAATAACTTGCTAAATTATGCACCAAGTTAAAAACAGGAGCAGTCTTTCCATATTTATTAACTGTCTCCTTAATCTCTTTCAGTAATTTATAAGGAAGATTATAAAAATGTATTGTAACATTATATTATGTATTATATTATAATATATAATATAATATCATATTATATGTATTACA
>NW_008349091.1:0-1956 GCF_000622305.1 Nannospalax galili | reverse complement strand
ATATCATATTATATCATATCATAGTTATTACATTATTTATTTTAATAATTATAATAATTTATAAGTAGGCTCCTCCTCATCATCATAAGTGACAGAGAAACATTTAAAAAAGTCTTCTCCTTGTCTAGTTGTCTCTTTCATAGCCCCTGACAAACCTACTGCTCTAAACCTTTTTTTTTGTTTTTATAAGGGGGAGCCATAGGTGGTGGTCCTCCTAAATCAGGAGGCCAATGTTCATTATCATATTTAGCAGCCTCCTCACCTAAATCTGTCCGATCTTCAGGGGGTAATTCATCATGTTTATGATCTCCATCAGACAAATTGTCAACTACATTAACAAAGGAAGAATTACTAGTAGAATTCTTTTGTCCTAGAGTTCTGTAGTCTTTCATGAGAGCTGTGCTTTCTGAAGCTTTTGTAAGAAATACTTCAGTCTCCGTGGAAGTCAATGTTTGTATAATCAGATTAAATAAGGAGTATGTTTGTATAGGCATATTTTCAGTACCATGAGCTGTGTAAGAGGTTTTTATTTCTTTTCCTACCTTCTTCCAAGTATCTAAATCTAAAGTTCCTTGAGCAGGAAACCAAGGAATGATTTCTTGTACAAACCTTAAAAATTCTGAAACCTGTTTTCGCCTACTTTTACGTCTTTTGTCTTTATAGAGTGTTTCAGAATTTGAATAAAGAGTTTCCTTTCCTTTGATTCAGCCTGACCCATTATTGCTCACTTTCGGACCCAGCCTTATCTTACACCAGGAGGGTCTGCAGCACCTTTATTATTAAGATCCCAGTTACCCCAAAGAGCGAAAATTTCTGGACTTACCCATCTTCTGGTCCCTGTCTCGGGGGCTAGCTGCAAGAGTCCAGCTCAAGCTGAGTCTGGGGCCTGAAGGGGTGAAGGTAACTGCGGTGGTAGAAATGACTATACCAGAAACCACAGTTGTGGTTCTAGTAGAGGCTATTGACTGACACGCTCGGGAGAAGTAAGCCTGAATATCTTCTTTCTTTTTCTTTTCTCACTCTCAGCATCCTTCTACAAAATTTATTCTTAATTAGAAATCTTACAATAGCAGTAAAGCATCAGACCAGAAATCAAACCATGAATTTGCACAATATTTATCAGTATTTTCAATAATCCCAGTAAAAGGAATGCACAAAGTTCAATGATTAAATTTTTTTAACATAGCCAAGCAACGTCTTTATTGTCCCCATATTCCCTTTAATTCTTTGATTTTAATATTTACAGGTTGGCATTTACCCATTTTCCCTTTAATTCTTTGATTTTAATATTTACAGGTTGGTATGTATATTGGAGAAAATTATTTTTCTCGAGGGAACTGGAATAACCAGCTCTTTTTATTTATTGTCTAACCAATTTTCCAATTTATCTTTCTCCTCTCCCTTTTGCTGTATCTTCCTGAATGGTTTGTATTCTTTGAGTCATATGATTTTTTTCTTCATTTCAATATTCTTTATTATTTTGTTGCCATTTATCCTTAAATGCTTTTTGAATCACTGTTACTCTTTGTAAAAGAATAGGCAATTTTTCTTCAGAGGTCATGCACCACCAGCTTTATCCTGACCTAGCAAATCTTCCTATCCAAGAGGGAGTTTCTCTAAGCCAAATATTTTTTCCTTATACCAAAATTTAGTCTCAATAGTTCCTTGTTCAGGATTAAAATCATAAGCTCCTGTAAAAGGCAGCAGGCACCTAGAGATTGCATGCTATATTTTCCTTTTGGGGGAAACCAAGCCTCATTATTAATGACAAATGCAGGTCCAAATGACATCATATTTGTACGTGGAACTTGCCTATCTTATTTTCGTTTTCTTTCAATAACATGATAATTCTGCTAAACGAAGAGATTTCCCCGGTTTAGTTTCCCCTTCCATCATCACAGTTGGTTATCAGCATACTTAAAGAAGAGAAAGCTATACAAATTAAAAAAACCAGAA
>NW_008349090.1:17570-18953 GCF_000622305.1 Nannospalax galili | reverse complement strand
TGGCAGATTGTAGCATTGTGATGTGACAGTAGAGCATTGTGATGACATTGGTGGATTGTGGGTGGACACTGATCACTGTGTTTGAATATTGAGCATGGTGAGAACACGCTAGCCCTAAATGTAACAATAACACTTCCCCTAATTCTAACCCTAATCATAACCTCAAACTAACTAGGCCTAACCCAAAACCTAACAGTAATCCGAACATTAACCCTTTTCTTTTCCCAAACCTAACACTAGTCTTAGCTACAAACCTAAACCTAAACCTAGGTTTAGCCCTACACTAAACCTAATCCTAACCATAAAATTATGCCTAAATCAATCCTAATGGAAGCCCTAACACTAAGCCTATTCCTAAACCTATGTCTAACCCTGCACTTAAACCTAACCCTAACCCTAACCTTCTACCTAACTTTTAGCCTGAAACCTATCTTAGCCCAAAACAAGCCCTAATTCTAAAAGTAAACCTGACCCTGCAGTTAACTCTAACAGTAGCCCTAGCCATAACCCTAACCCTACCCATAAACCTAACCTAACCCTAACCTTAAACCTAGACTTAGTCCTAACCCTATCCCTAAGTCAAGCACTAAACCTAACCCTACCTGTAATTCTAACCCTAAACATGCCCCTCACCCTACACCTAACCATGACCCTAGCCCTAACAATAACCTTAACCCTTACTCTATCCCAACCCTAACCCTAAACATAAACCTAGACCTACTGTTATCCTTAGCCTTTCCCTAACCCTAAACCTAACCTTAAACATAATCCTAACCCTAAAACAAAATCCTCACTCTAATATAATCCTAACAAAAACATTAACCTAGATCCAACCCTAAACCTAACCCTAACCAAAACTGAAACTTAACTCTAACCCTAACACAAACCTTAAACGTGCCCTAACCTTGAACCTAAACATGACCCTAAAATTAACCCTAGCTCTAAACCTAACCCCTCCCTAACCTTAATCCTAATAATTACACTAAACCAAAACCTAACCTTAAACATAACCCTAGCCCTGTCTCCTACTGTAAACCTAGCACTTAACATAAATCTTAACCTGAACTTAAACTTAACCCTACATGTAAACCTTGCCCTAACCCTAACACAGACTTTAAACTTAATATTGACCCTAAACGAAATCTTAGGTCCAACCTGAACCCTAATCTTAATGCGAACCCTACAACTAAACCTAACACTAAACCTACCCTTAAGCCTAAACGTAAACCTAAACCTAAGCCTAACCCTAAATGTGGCCCTAAACCTAAACCTATGCCTGAACCTAAGCCTAATACTAACCCTAAGTATAAAGCTAGACGCCACCCTCAACCTCATGCCATTACCTACTCTAACCCTAAACGTAGTCCAAGGTCTAAAACTAAT
>NW_008349090.1:16284-17434 GCF_000622305.1 Nannospalax galili | reverse complement strand
TACAAATAAAACTACACTTAACCCTAGCCATAAGCATAATCCTATTGTAATCCTAAACCTACCTCTAAACCTAATCCTAACACTTAGCATAATTCTAACACTTAACCTCATGCCCACCCTAAACACAGCCTTAACCCTAACCCTAAGACAGGGTTTAACCCTAACCCTCATCAAAAACTAAGCCTAACCATAAACATAACCATATCCTAAACATAATCCCTGCCCTACTCCTAGCCTGCACTAAATCCTAACCCTAGTTCTATCAGTAAAGCACCCTAACCTAATCCAAACTCAAACCCTAACCCTAACACTTAGGCAAACATTAACCCTAACCCTAAATTCTAGCCCTAACCCTAAAACTAATCCTAAACCTAGTGGTAAACAAAACAATATACATAAACTCAAATCTTACCCCTAACTCTAATTCTAACCTAAATTTGTTTATATCTAAGACTAAGCCAAAAACTACACGTTAAACTCAGTCCTAAACTTAACGTTAACCCTAACCCTAAAACTAACACTAACCCTTCATGAAACTCTTAACCGTAAATCTACCCCTAACCCTTAACCTAATACTCACCCTAAATATATAACATAGTCCCATATCTGCCCATAACTGAACTCCCAATACTTACCCAAAACCTAATCCTAACCCTTAACCTAAACAGTGTGAACATGAACAAAGCCTTAATGCTAACACCAAACCTTGCCCTCACCATAAGCCAAACCTTAAAACTAAGCATAAAAGTACACGTAACCATAGCTCTAAACATGTCCTTAGCCTGAACCCTAATCTCAACATTCAATACATTACTTACACACAATACTAACCCTAAACTATTTCAGAAACATAGCCTTAAACAAACCCTAACTATAACCATAATACTAATCCTAGACCTAGCCCTAACCATACCCTAATATAAAACTCTGAAATAATCCTAATCCTAACCCTAGCCCTATCCATAAACCTGACCCTATCCCTAGCCGTAAACCTACCCCTAACCCTAATATTATCATACTCCTAAGCCTAACCCTATAAAAAAAAACCTAACCTCAAACCTAACCCTACCTCCAACTCTAGCTCCATTTGTAAAGCTAATCCTTACTGTAAACCTAACTCTGTCCCTTAGCATGCACCCAGCCCTAATTT
>NW_008349090.1:903-8983 GCF_000622305.1 Nannospalax galili | reverse complement strand
ATGAAAATGTTCCCTATAGGCTCCAAGTATTTGGACATTTTGTCCCCAGATGACAGCGCTGTTTTGGGAAGTTTTAGAAGCACATCACTGGCGGTGGGATTGGAGATTTCTTAAGCCTTGCCAGATCTCCTGTTGTTCTCTTGCTTCCTGTGACTGCATCATGATGTGAGAGCTTAGCTTCTGCTGCTGCTGGTCCAGCCACCTCCAGCCACCATGGCTCCCTGCCATGACGGACTGTAATTCCCATGGAATTGTAAGCTCAAATAAAGTCCTCTTTCTTTAAATTGCTCTATCACAGCAACAGAAAAGTGACTAGTAAAGTAATTGGTACCAGAAGCGGGGTGTTGACAATAAAAAACCTGAACATGTCAGGTATTGGAACACTGTGGAACACTTTGGAAGTTTGGCCTAGGAAAATCCTTGATTGCTGTAAGTGGAGCCTAACAGGCCATTCTAGTAGGGGCTTTGAAAAAAGTGGTGCTGAGAAGAATGTAGTTCCTGAGGGAAATAAGGACTTAAGCAGCACTTGGGATATTTTGTCAAAGAGTCTGACTGGAGCCTGCCCTCGACCTAAATGATTGCCTGGGCTAAGTTGAAGAGTAATGGACTAATTTGTATGGTGGAAGAAACTTCAAGACAGCTTAATGTAGAAATAGTGGCGTAGCTATTAATGGTGAATATTATACAGATTTACAGGGAAAAAGAGCAAATGGGGCAGAAAGAAATAAAGAGTGTGCAGGATGCATTGAAAAAGAGCCTTAGGAAGATAAATATTGCAGCCTTGGCATGTGATGGAGTGGATCCCATTGATAAGGAGATTAAAGTGATTAAGGAGGGGCCTAGAGATTCAAACTTGAGCAATGGAGAGAGTGCCTCCAAGGCAAGCCCACATCCAGTTAAGCCTCCAACTTGCTAAAGGAAAATGCTGCAGAGACCACTGAAGAGAAGAGCTTCTAAAACGGATAAAGCAGCTTCAGGACCATCTCAAACTTGCAGTCAGACTTGGCATTGTTGCTCACCTTGTGCTAGCTTTAGAGGCATGAAAGATGGAAGAGTGAAGGAGTTGTCAATTCTTCCCCCGAGGTTTCAGAGAACCTTGGAGGCCAGGTAGCATGAGGCAGAGGTTCCCCTCTGTGAAACGGGAAGCCATTGCGTACAGCTGTGAAGGTGAAGCCTGGTTGCCTATGGAGGTCCCAAGACGTTTGTGATGCCAGAACTGTGAGGCATCTGCCAAGAAGACCTGCACACAGGGAGTGGTACCAGCACAAGAGAGAGATGTATGTTGCATGCAGCAAAGCTAGAGAGGCTGAGCCATCTAAGCCCTTTGGTAGTAAAGCCCCAGAAGTTGGATGTGGAACTACTGGATTTGGTGTTTGCCCTGCTGGTTTTTGGACTTCTTTTGGTCCAGTATTTCCTTACTATGCCCCCATTCCCTCCTTTTAGAATGGTAATGTGTATTCGGTTCCACTGTATGTTGGGAGTATGTAATTTGTCTTTTGATTTTATAGAGGCTTACAGTTAAGATATTTACCTGAGTCCACTTTGGACTGTGGACTTTTGAATAGTATTGAGACTGATAATGAGTATTAGGACTTTGAAAGTTGGACTAAATATATTTTGCATTTTATATGATCATGAGCCTATCAGGGCCAGGGGGTGGAATGTGGTGCTTTGAATGAAAACGTAACCTATAGCCACCAAGTGTTTGGAGATTTTGTCCCCAGATGATGGCCCTGTTTTGGGAGGTTTCAGAAGGTGTGGCTCTCCTGGAAGAAGCATGTCACTGGGGTTGGGCTTAGAGAGTTCTTAAGCCTTGCCAGACCTCCAGCCATCTCTTGCTTCCTGTGTCTGCATGATGATGTGAGAGCTTCCCTTCTGCTGCTCCTGCTCCACCCTCATCCAGCCACCATTCCTCTCTGGCATGACAGACTGTAATTCCCCTGGAATCGTAAGCTCAAATAAACTCTTCCTTCTATAAATTGCTTTGGCCAGTGTTTCTATCACAGCAACAGAAAAGTGACTAATACACACATACACACAGAAAATGGGAAAAACATATGATTAGGTATTTCTAAAAGAAGACATACATATGATTAATAGGTATATCAAAAATTACTCAGTATAATTAATAACCATGGAAATGTAAATTAAACCATAATGAACTATCACTTAATATCTGTTAGAATGCCTATTATATAAAAGATAATAAGTTCAATCAAGGGTTTGGAGAAAAGGGAAAACACATGTAGTAATTGCCACAATTTACCTCATTTTATTAATGAGGATACTGAGGCACAGATATGCAAAGTTATACTGGCATCTCATGATTTCATTCAAACTATAGGGACTAAAGTCAAATATGTGGTCCTTTAGTGCTATTTAGGAAAGTAAGACTATGAAAATAGATGAATGTAGCACATAGTATGCTATGAAGGCTGCTATAAGTACATACCACACCAGAAATGAGATATATCTTTCTCTCCACCATGGTGTCAATCACTTAGTTCAAACAGCAGCCACAATTCTCCATTGAACCATGCAAAGACTTTTAAATCTATTTTCAATTTAAAAAATATATATGTGTTTATGGTATATAAAAGGATGTTTTGACAAGTGTGTTCGTCCTAAAATGGCTAAATAAATCTGTTAAATGTTTTATTTCATACACTTATAAATTTTTTTTTTATAAAAGAGAACCCTTTAAACATATTCTCAGAATTATTCAGGTATATAATTCATTATATTAACTAAAGCAACCATGCTGTGCAATAACCTCCTGCCTAACATATTTTAATCCCTTTAACAAACATCTTCCAGTTCCCACAACCCCCATCTTCTATTATTCATCATTCTTTTCTCTGCCTGCATTAGCTTAGCCTTTTACCTTTTGACAAATAACCAAGATTATGTGATCTCTGCATTTCTCTGCATGACTTTTCAACATAACATAATGTCACCGAGTTTCATATACAGTATGACAAATGAAAGCACTTTCTTCTAAGGTTAACTAGTACTTCATTGTGCATCTATACAATATTTTCTTTAATTATCAATCTATACTTAGATTTATTCTATATCTTAGCTACAGTGAAAAGAATGTAGCCCAGATTATGTGATCTCTGCATTTTTCTGCATGACTTTTTAACATAACATAATGTCCCCCAGTTTCATATACAGTATGACAAATGAAAGTACTTTCTTCTAAGGTTAACTAGTACTTCATTGTGCATATGTAAAATATTTTCTTTAATTATCAATGTATACTTAGATTTATTCTATATCTTAGCTATAGTGAAAAGTGATGTCTTGAACTTCAATGTGCAGAAGTCCTTTCCACACACTGATTTCATTTTTAACATTTCCCCAATAATGAATTTGGTGTATATTATAGTGGTTCAATTTTTTAATTTTGGAGGATATTACTTAACTCTATTGTACATTATTTACTGAGGCAGGATCTCTGACTAACTTGGAGCTCTCTAATTCCAGATAATCTAGCTATCCATCTTGACCAGAGATCGCTTGTCTCTGCCTCCAAGGTGCTGAGATGACAATTGGCTACCACGCCTGCCTAGCATTTACGTGGGCTCTGGGAATCTGAACTCTGAGTACTCATGCCTGCACAACAAGTGCTTTATCCAGTGAACCGTTTTCACAACCCCTGTCTTGGGCTTTTATTGTGCTGTAACATGGTAGGCACCCCTACTCTGACTACTCACAACAAAGGAAAGCTCCTGAGGTCTCACAAGGGATCCCAGTCTCTTCTCATCACATAATACCATGGCTCAGATTGGAGGCAGAAGCCATGGCACCTTCATCACCACTTCATTATTGGAATTTGCTTTGAGAGGTTATGTTAGTGCCGTATAGGAAAGAATATCACAATATAATTACTTCAAGACCTCTGTATCTCATAGGGATCTCATAAGGATGCAGTAAGGTACTAGAAAATGAGGGGCTTGTGTGTGTGTTTGTGTGTGTGTATTATGTATACACATGTAGGGAGCCATGGGCCCCCTGCCCAGGAATAGTAACTATTGCCTGCCTCAACCTTGTAAATTTTTTCATCCTGTAAAAATATCCTGCTTTGTGGTCTGGCTGTGGAAGGTGTGGTAAACAGTGGAACTTACCCACCCAGCTCCTTCCGCCCTCTGCTTAGTGCATAATAAAGGGTGAGTGAGTGAGAAAGAATCTTGAACCTCACCTTGATGTCTGTGTCATCTTTCCTCGACTCTGCTGGATGGAGTCACAGCTTGCGGCAAGTGGTGGCCCATACGGGGACCCCTGATGCTCCGGAGTTGTAAGTAAAAGACAAAACAATAGTGCTAGCAAAAGTTCCCCATAAGAGGGAACGAAGGGAAAGGTTCCACAAGGTGGAATGGAGACTAAAGATCCCTAGGAAAAGGGATGGACAAGTATAGATAGATAGATAGATAGATAGATAGATAGATAGATTATAGACAAATGATTGATGGATGATAGATATAGATGATAGATAAATGATTCAAGTGTGAGAAGCTGACTCAGAGCAGAAACTGGTCCTTTCTGTTCAGACTCATGCTGGTTCTCACAAACTTCTGTTCTCAAGAATTCTCCAGGTTCAGACTGACCCCCTGACTCTGTGAGAGGAACTGAGAGCAGCTTGCATGTTTTAGTGCCTTGGCATGCAAGATTTTCTTTGGTTAAAAAGGCTTCCACCTCAAGGGTCGGTCTTCTTGGGTTCCTGACAAGAGGACCTAATCTAAATTGATCATATGATAAACCTATAAAAACAGGCGTACTGTAATTAATCAGAAAAACAGTTAGAGAGCTGCTCAGGATGCTGCCCAGGGCTGTCCACAGTGATGCTTTGGACGTAAATCAGGCGTGCTCACACAATGTTGACACTGTGCCTTTTGCAGATCTGCGTTGGGTCTCAGTCCCAACATGTTTTGTTTCAATTCGGTTTGATGGTACCATTTAACAAATTTCTCTCAGTCTGAGCCTGGCACGGCTCTTTGTGGCTAATGTGTAAAAAGTGGCAGTTTTAAAACTTGCCTTTCTGTGGTCTTTCTCAACAGCACAGTGCTTTTGGCAGAAATAGCTTGTGAGGGGTGCTCTGGACTGGTGGCTTGTGGCAGGAGCCGCTTGTGATAAGTCTTGGAGCTGCAGGTAGTTCGTGACAGGAGCTACAACTCTATTTTGCTCTTTTCCAGGTTCCATGAGTTTACAATAGATGTCAGAAATAAAACAACACACTACAAAACTTAAAAAATTAGGTTACTGATATCAGTTATAAATTGTTTTTGCCTTGTTTGTCTCACTTTAAATGGTATGTTTCTGTCTCCATGGTTAAAATTTAGGTGTATGTCCTCCCTCTCTTGTCGTTTTGTTTCTTGTATGTTACCTTGGACACCTGCTTGGTACATACGTATCTTTTTTGCTCCTCAGGGTCAAGACACTATAAATTATGCTCCTCATAGTTTCCAGTCACTGCTAACAAACTAACTGTCCGTTTTATCATGTGTTCCCTCTTGCCCTCTTTGTTTTTGTTTTCACCTTTAGGTAACTCTACATCCTCCCTTATCCTCATTTGGGGGAGAGGGCATTTTTATGTTTTTTCCGCAGAATTCCGACAATGCATGCTGGGTACCTAAATGCCTCGTCCGCTTTGCAACATCTCCAGACTCTATGCCACCTGTGTCATCACTGCACCATCCATCGTCGCATCCTGTGTTCCCAGTTTTTTTTGGAATGGGTTTTTGGACTTTGTTCGTGTTTCCTGTGGACTGTTTCCACCACCTGGCACCCACCATTCTCCTCTCTCGACTTTGCCTGTGATGCTGTGATCTTCTCCATGATTCATTAATTGTTCCACATGCTTTGTGCACTGTTGTTTTAATCATTTATGTAATGCCCTTCCATGCTGTACACTGTTTGTCCCCTTAGAGTATTTACTTGCAGGGGGGGACTTTGTACGGCTCTTAAAGAGGAATGCTGTATTTACCTAGATAAGACTGGTACTGTAAAAGATAACATAAAGATCTTGAGGGAGGGGCTGGATGGCATAAAAGGGAAAGGGATCAACAGGATAGTTTGTATAAAAATTGGTTTTCCACATCACCTTGGGTTTCAACCCTCTTGCCCACCATATTGGGGCCCCTCCTAGCCATCCTGGCTGTAATATCCTTCGGCCCCTGGGCCTTCAAAAGGATCACAACCTTCATTAAGAGTCAGATTAATGATCTGGCAGCTAAACCTATTCAAGTGCATTATCATAGGCTGGAGCTCGAGGATAGAGACGACCCCTTTGAGCCTGCCAGGCCTTATGATGACGTGATCAGTCTTCCCCTTGAGAGCTGAACCGGTCAGCCAAAGATGGGTAAGAGAGACTTTTACTGATAAGCAACCTAAGACAGGCAGGCAGCCAATGCAGCTGCCCTAGCCCATGAAGGGTGAGCATCAGATAAAAGTTCTGCAACCTAAGCCAGGCGTGGTTCCCTAAGGGATCATTCGGCCTTGGCCCCATGCTCTTCTTTAAAATTAAAAAAAAGGGGGGACCTGTAGGGAGCCATGGGCCCCCTGCCCAGAAATAGTAAATATTGTCTGCCTCAACCTTGTAAATTTCTTCATCCTGTAAAAACATCCTGTCTCATGGTCTGGCTGTGGAAGGTGCGGTAAACAGCGGAACTTACCCACCCAGCTTCTTCCGCCCTCTGCTTCCCTATAAAAGCTTTGTGCAGACGTTCAATAAAGAGAGAAGCCTGAACCTCACCTTGGTGTCTGTGTCATTCTTCCTGGACTCTGCTGGACAGAGTCCTGGTTTGTGGTATACACACATACTTTGGTGGGTGTGTTTGCACATGTTGATGCCATAGGAAGATATTGGGAGTATTCCTACGTTTTTCTCTCTCTTATTTTCCAAGACATGACCTCTCACAGAACTTGAAGTTCACCATTTCTGTTCATTTGTTAGTCAAAGAGTTGCAGAGATTCTCCTGCCTGCATACACTACTGTTGAGGTTACAGATGTATATGGTCATGCCTGGAACTTGAAGATGCTGGGGATTTGAACTCAGGTTACCTTGCTGTGCCAGCAAGTGCACTTACCCTTAAGGCAGTTTTTCAGCCACAAGACATGTTTTCCCTCTATAATATACATTGAAAACACAACACATAGCTATAGCTCCCTCCTTCCATCCTTGCTTCCTTCCTTCCTTCTTTTCTTCCTTCCTTTCTTTCTTTCTTCTTTCTTTCTTTCATTTTTTCTTTCTTTGTTTCTTCACATATATACACATTCTTCAGTAAGCATTGATGCTCTAGGGCATGATATACAACAGTGAAAGCAAGCCGTTATAATAATCACATTCTATTCCACTAAATAGAGCAAAGACAAATATGTATGATATTTCAGATACTGATAAAAGATTGGAGGTGAACTACGAAAAGACAATAAGACAGAGAAAAGTAAATGGTAATGTAGGTGGAGGATTTTGGATACAGTATGCAGAAATCAAGGAATCTTCACAGTCTCAGCCAAGAAATATAAAAAGAATAAAATGTGTAGAGGACCAAAGGTAAGGGAATATTTTCACAAATTTCACCGACAGAATACCATATTTAAATTCTAGATTAAGAAAAATAATTACACATTCCACATCTGTATAAACACACACACACACACAGAGTCGTACATCTGTGTCTCAAATTAGTTGGATATATTTGGAAAATTGCCACTTACTTTCCCAAACACACAGAGTAGATTCAGTCTTAAGAAGTGCTAAAGGATGGAATTCCTAGTTTCCTAGTGTAATGCTATTTTTGAGGGTTATGGGATCCAAAGAAGGGAATTTTTTGATGTTCTAAGGGACATGATCAAAATCACTTTATAGTAAATCAAGTTGCAGAAGTATATTACAGCATACACCACATGGCAAAAATATTTCGACAGCTGAAACTGTAGAGTTGTCAATTAGGAGAACCTGATATTGCAATCATTTGAAGGAATAAGATACCCAAATGACAAGGTATCCCTTTGCCACTTTTTAAATTCAAGAGTTATTTTTTATCAGATTTTTGAAATGTTCATAAATTGCCTTCT
>NW_008349090.1:0-604 GCF_000622305.1 Nannospalax galili | reverse complement strand
ATTCACCACATCTCGCTCTTACAATTTTCCTAATTCTTGAGCCTTGAGTGGACTAAGTTTGATATAGGTGTCCTACTAAAGGATAAGTACCATGAAGTCTCTTATTCTTTGCACTTTGATCAATTGTGGGTCTCTGGGTTAATCACTGTCTGCTGAATGAGGAAACTTCTCTGGTGACAGTTGAGAGCAGCATTGATATTTTCTCTGCACCCATTCTATGTTGTTCTCCTAGATTTAGGCGTAGAAGGTGCATTGTATATATGTCACTTAAGGCTGGACACCTCACAGACATGTATTCCCTATGTTTGACCAGTTGTGGAACTTTGTAATAGTCTCCAGGTATTGTAAAAAAAGCTTCTTGGATGAATGGTGAGAGGTACACTTGTTAGGCTTGTCTGGTGCTCTTGTAGAGCTGTTGTACAGCTTGTCCTAGCCTAGTCCCAGAGCAGGAGGATAGTGACTTGTTTGGGTAGGGTGACTGGGTTCTCAGGACCAGCCCAAATATTGCCTAGTCCTGGAGCTCTCACTTGACCCCTTGCCAAACAAGTGGAGGAAGAAGATGGATCTTCTTAGTGCAGATAGGTAAGACTGGTAGTATATGTCT
>NW_008349089.1:0-234 GCF_000622305.1 Nannospalax galili | reverse complement strand
GGAACAGAAAAGTGACTAGTACAGTAATTGGTACCAGGAGTGGGGTGTTGAATGAGAAGAACTTGAACATGTGGGGTTTTGGAAAACTGTGAAACACTTTGGAAGTTTGGCCTAGGAAAATCCTTGATTGCTGTAAGCGGAGCCTAACAGGCCATTCTAGTAGGGGCTTGGAAGAAAGTGGACCTGAGAACAATGTAGTTCCCGAGGGAAATAAGGACTTAAGCAGCACTTGGG
>NW_008349088.1:33388-35741 GCF_000622305.1 Nannospalax galili | reverse complement strand
TGTGTGTGTGTGTGTGTGTGTGTGTGTGTGTGTTTCATATCACTGTGATTATTCAGGCCTGACCTATAGACCCATCTGTAGATTCATATGGATTCATAATAAAATACAGATGTCTTCCAAAAGGAAATTAGGAGGTGTAGTAAATCAGTATAATAAGTCAACCACTGTTTTTCTGTCTTTGCCACCACACTTTCTTGTCTAGGACCCCTCCTTCTTTGGATCTAGAAACCATACTTAAAAGCTACGTGTCCTGCACAACTTTTGTATGTGGATCTGCGCTGAAGTGTGAGGATCTGAAGAAAGTTTCAGTAAGATCTAATTCTTTTTCTCCATGTCCTTTCCATAAACCATGAATTGAAATGATAGAGTGGATGTGCTATGCTTCAAAAGCTATTGTTCCAGATCCTCTGACTAGATAAGCTTCCTCAACTTTAAAAATTGATCAGGAAAATAGTATTGTAACTGACTTCCAAGTCCTCCTTGTCATATATCAAGTAGACCTCAATGTTGATCTATATTTTGGTTTAAAATGTTTATTTTACCAAATTCTCAATAATCATTTTACTTTTCACTCTAAGAGATCTGAAAAAGAGCCAGGCATGGTGGTACATGCTTATAAAAGTTGTGGCTCACAGTTGACCTTCAGTCCTTTCTTGGCAAAACACTTGGAGGTGATTTGAATATTTGAATACTATACACATGTGTACACAAGCTTACAGATGTCCCCAAACGGGTTCCAGACCAGAGCAAATCATCAACTTGTTCATTTTGTTATCAGACCTATCCCATCAAAGGTAGATCAGACCTCTCTCTCTCTCTCTCTCTCTCTCTCTCTCTCTCTCTTTTCCTTCCTTCCAGCATTTAAACACAGTATGTGGTGCAATCGTTTTTTCCCTCATCCTTACCAGCATCTTGTTTTTTAATATTTTTATTTATTCTTTAAGAATGTCATATGTTCATTCAATGTATTTCACTCATATTCATCCCTCCTCTCCCCTAGACCTGCTCTTGGATCCCAACTCTGTATAACTCCCAACTTCATGATCTCTCTTTGAAAAAAAAAAAACCCCAGAGTTCAATCCATGCTGACATGTTGACTAGACTGAGCTTGTACCGATCTTATGCAGGCAGCTCCAGCTGCTGTGAGTTCATGAGTGCAATAGTCAGTCTTACTGTGTCTGGAAGGTACTGTTGTGTCACCTAGTTCTCCCTACCTCTGGCTCTTAGAATCTTTCTACCCCTTATTTGGCAACATTCCCTGAACCATGATGGGAAGATGTAACACAGATGTTCCATTTAGGGCTGAGCACTCCACAGACACTCATTCTCAGTTGTCCCTGTATTAACTGCTCTCCATTGGACAAAGATGCTTCTGTGATGAGGACTAGAGCTGCACTAGTGTGTAAGTGCAGAAATATGTATTCACAAGGCAGTTTTGATATTTCCAGTTAGCAGACTAGTAGTAGCAGATTCTTCCCTAGGGCCTACAGCTTCCCAGCCATGGGGTCTTGGACAGATTTACAGTACCTGGCTCCCTTTTGCGGAGCTGGCCTTAAATCCAATCAGAAAGCAGTTGGTTAATCTCATAACATTCATACCACTATTGCATCCATGGCAGTTGTAATTGTAGCTTGCACGGTTCACAACTGGATAAGAATCTTCATGACTTCTTCCCCCAGCAGCCTGCAGAGCCAAATAAGTTTTTAAATAGTGGGTCCCTTGGCTCTCACCAACTTCCCTTCCTAACAGGAATGTGCCTTCTGATAAGATAAACATTAAGGAAAATAGCAGAAATCCCAGCAAGGCTGAAACTAAAAGTAATGAGCAACAGCTACCTCACTAGTAAAGTTTGGTGTTGAATCAAGACTGGCTTCCTGGTAGCTACTTTTTATACAACCAACAAACCGAAATGGTTTCAGTTTAAAGCAAAGATCTACAGTACTGATATAAAGGCTCTAAGCAGAAAATGACAAAACCTAGCACGATCTTTCTTTTTCCTTCAACTTGGTACTATAAGGAGTCATTTCAAATATTTTTCTGGTGCTTTAAGATTTAGAATCCAAAATGTTGAATGACTCTTTACTGGAGGATGCTGTGGGCAAGCATATGCTCAAGTTCTCCATGCTTTGCTGCCCTGAAAGGTAGGTGCATGTACTAGCAGTTGCTGGAAGTCTTAGTGCTCATTGGTAAACACAAAATAACAGTGATGCATGGTAGGAAAAGTGCAATTTTTAAATTTATTTATTTATTTATTTATTTATTTATTTATCTTTTTGAGACAGTGTCTCCCTGTAGCCCCAGCTGGCCTAGAACTCACTATGTAGACCAGGCTGGCCTCAATCTCACAGAGATC
>NW_008349088.1:30910-33280 GCF_000622305.1 Nannospalax galili | reverse complement strand
GCACTTATAATTTTTGTTTTATGTGTATGAATGTCTTGCCTGCATGTAAGTGCACCTGTGCCATACAATGCCCAGAGAAGTCAGAAGAGGGCGTTGGATCCTCTGGAACTGGAGTTACAGATGATTGTTAGCTGCCATGTGGGTGCTGGAAATCGAACCCAGGTCCTCTGCAAGAGCAGTCAGTGTTCTTAACAGCTGAGCCACCTGTCTATCCCTGGAAAGTGCAATTTTATACTCTACCTATTGTGAAGCAATTTTAGGTTTATGTAAGAGAGCCTGTACCCTTGTCCATCGGCTGCAGCCTTCAGAGCCCTGGCAGCCATTTGCAGGACTTGATATGAAGATGTCTGACTCACAACTCCTTCCTAAATGTGCTTTTTGTTGGCAATTGTATAATGACACCATAAAAAGCCCCAAAGAGGAAACTTAGAGTATTTTCCATGTAATTAACCTGACAGCTGCTGTTTAATTTTGGAGAGTAGGTGGAGCATGCAGAAGCTTGCCTGATTCTAGCCAACCCTTTGTGCAGTGACCTGCATGCTGAGGACACTTCAAACATCAAGAGGTAAGGCGCTGGCATTGCCTTTGTTTGCACCACTGATGGCGTTTTTCTCAGTGACTAACTGCAAGCCTGTTATATAAGACACAGTGAGAGAAAACCCTCTAACACTACCAGGCTTGCCAGGTGCCAGGTTTCTGCCTGTTTGCTTTCCCATGTACCCAAGATAAAGACTACAAAAGGAAGTGAAAACAAGACATCCTGATCTTCTCCATGTTTTCCTGCTGTTTCTTATGATCATAGTTATCCAAATATAAAAAGCAAGCATAACCAAGCCCTTCTTATTTATTTTTTATGGTGGTAGGGGTCAAACCCAGGTTATCATGTGGGTCAGGCAAGCACTCTATCAACTGAGCTACATTTCCAGCCTTATCTTTGGGTTGGTGTTTAGAGAGTACCATAAGTGAGAACCTCTCATGTTAGAAAACAAAGATGCTATTTGTGAACTCCATTTGTACTCTTTATTTATTGGAATCTCTTTTCAGTAGTTCTGGGAAAAGATTATACAGGATTCAGTATAATGTACTTGTGACCATTGGCAAGTAGTTTCAAGATGGGTAGAGTTCACTTTAACAGTGAAGTATCTATGAGCAGAAATTTGACTTATGGTAACCGAGACTAGTGGCTCTGTTCCCAGAGCAAAATAGATTTGCATAAAGTTGAAGATGACTTTACACAGAGCAAGAAACAGCTGGGAAATTATACCACAAATGAACATCGGATATTAATCTAAAATATGAAAAAATTGATTCAGACAATATATTAGCCACTTCAAGCTATAGACCACAGGCTAACGGTATGTGATACTGTTATGTCTTCTTTGTGAATGGACTCTCAAAGGCCAGTTCTCCAATACTAAGACCGGACTGTTCTATCATTTGGTTACTTAGTCACTTAAACAATGTCGCTTCTCTGTGCCTGTCATTAAATAGAATGTTTTTCAGAACATTATGCCACTAAATAGAACACTTCTAGAAAACAAGCTAAAATTTTTATAATGTGCTGAGTTTTCCCATACTCACCCACAAATAAATTTAATTCTGAATTGAGTTATATTTCAGACCCAATATGGCATATGACTATTGAGTATAACTATGTTTTTTTCACGGTGCTGTATATAAAAAACTATTATCCAAAGACCAGAGTCATCATACAGATCCTTGAGTCCCACAACAAGGTACTGTGACATTGCAGTGAGTTTCCTCATCTTTAGGTCTCTAGAGCTAGGAGAATGTTTCTGCTATCTGATGGAGCTATAAATTAGAAAAGACTTGTCAAAAATAGATGAAATGTGAAACTTTTTTCAAATGGTTAATCACTTGGGGACTTGAACTATGGTCAGAATTCATGATCTCAGTCATTCAATCTGAGTTTTAAAGCTCCAGCCAGTTGTTGTTTAAAAACTGGAAGCACTAGAGGAGCACTAACCACTTTCAAAAGCTGAATTTGTTCTAATCTCTTCCTTTAACCCTGATACCACTTTTATTCTCAAGAGTGAAGAGTCAATGATTTCAAATAAATCAAAAGAAAAGCCTCCACCTAGAAAAGCTTTCTTGAGGTCTGTACCTTCTCAGTACCTGACCTATTTCTTATTCTGAAACAGGTTTTCCTGCCAAAAATTCCCAGCTGGAATTGGAGTACTGGAGACAGTATCATCTGCTTCAGAGAATTAAAGCTTGGGTTTATGGCACAAGGCTGCTTGGTACCAGGCCTGTCTACCTTTCTTATGACTCTGTTTATTGAAGAAAACCAGAAGGTAACTTTGTAAACTTACGTGGACTCTTAGCTCTTTCTCTATGTCCCACATAACA
>NW_008349088.1:16700-30441 GCF_000622305.1 Nannospalax galili | reverse complement strand
TGGTTAATCTCATAACATTCATACCACTATTGCATCCATGGCAGTTGTAATTGTAGCTTGCACGGTTCACAACTGGATAAGAATCTTCATGACTTCTTCCCCCAGCAGCCTGCAGAGCCAAATAAGTTTTTAAATAGTGGGTCCCTTGGCTCTCACCAACTTCCCTTCCTAACAGGAATGTGCCTTCTGATAAGATAAACATTAAGGAAAATAGCAGAAATCCCAGCAAGGCTGAAACTAAAAGTAATGAGCAACAG
Organism: Nannospalax galili; assembly: GCF_000622305.1. Taxonomy (NCBI): domain Eukaryota; kingdom Metazoa; phylum Chordata; class Mammalia; order Rodentia; family Spalacidae; genus Nannospalax; species Nannospalax galili. The sequence continues at coordinate 30,184 of NW_008349088.1, read as the reverse complement.
CTACCTCACTAGTAAAGTTTGGTGTTGAATCAAGACTGGCTTCCTGGTAGCTACTTTTTATACAACCAACAAACCGAAATGGTTTCAGTTTAAAGCAAAGATCTACAGTACTGATATAAAGGCTCTAAGCAGAAAATGACAAAACCTAGCACGATCTTTCTTTTTCCTTCAACTTGGTACTATAAGGAGTCATTTCAAATATTTTTCTGGTGCTTTAAGATTTAGAATCCAAAATGTTGAATGACTCTTTACTGGAGGATGCTGTGGGCAAGCATATGCTCAAGTTCTCCATGCTTTGCTGCCCTGAAAGGTAGGTGCATGTACTAGCAGTTGCTGGAAGTCTTAGTGCTCATTGGTAAACACAAAATAACAGTGATGCATGGTAGGAAAGTGCAATTTTTAAATTTATTTATTTATTTATTTATTTGTTTATTATCTTTTTGAGACAGCGTCTCCCTGTAGCCCCAGCTGGCCTGGAACTCACTATGTAGACCAGGTTGGCCTTGAACTCACAGAGATCCGCCTGCCTCTGCCTCCCAAGTGCTGGGATTAAAGGCGTGTGCCACCATGCCTGGCACTTATTATTTTTGTTTTATGTGTATGAATGTCTTGCCTGCATGTAAGTGCACCTGTGCCGTACAATGCCCAGAGAAGTCAGAAGAGGGCGTTGGATCCTCTGGAACTGGAGTTACAGATGATTGTTAGCTGCCATGTGGGTGCTGGAAATCGAACCCAGGTCCTCTGCAAGAGCAGTCAGTGCTCTTAACCGCTGAGCCACCTGTCCATCCCTGGAAAGTGCAATTTTATATTCTACCTATTGTGAAGCAATTTTAGGTTTATGTAAGAGAACCTGTACCCTTGTCCATCGGCTGCAGCCTTCAGAGCCCTGGCAGCCATTTGCAGGACTTGATATGAAGATGTCTGACTCACAACTCCTTCCTAAATGTGCTTTTTGTTGGCAATTGTATAATGACACCATAAAAAGCCCCAAAGAGGAAACTTAGAGTATTTTCCATGTAATTAACCTGACAGCTGCTGTTTAATTTTGGAGAGTAGGTGGAGCATGCAGAAGCTTGCCTGATTCTAGCCAACCCTTTGTGCAGTGACCTGCATGCTGAGGACACTTCAAACATCAAGAGGTAAGGCGCTGGCATTGCCTTTGTTTGCACCACTGATGGCGTTTTTCTCAGTGACTAACTGCAAGCCTGTTATATAAGACACAGTGAGAGAAAACCCTCTAACACTACCAGGCTTGCCAGGTGCCAGGTTTCTGCCTGTTTGCTTTCCCATGTACCCAAGATAAAGACTACAAAAGGAAGTGAAAACAAGACATCCTGATCTTCTCCATGTTTTCCTGCTGTTTCTTATGATCATAGTTATCCAAATATAAGAGCTACATTTCCAGCCCTATCTTTGGGTTGGTGTTTAGAGAGTACCATAAGTGAGAACCTCTCATGTTAGAAAACAAAGATGCTATTTGTGAACTCCATTTGTACTCTTTATTTATTGGAATCTCTTTTCAGTAGTTCTGGGAAAAGATTATACAGGATTCAGTATAATGTACTTGTGACCATTGGCAAGTAGTTTCAAGATGGGTAGAGTTCACTTTAACAGTGAAGTATCTATGAGCAGAAATTTGACTTATGGTAACCGAGACTAGTGGCTCTGTTCCCAGAGCAAAATAGATTTGCATAAAGTTGAAGATGACTTTACACAGAGCAAGAAACAGCTGGGAAATTATACCACAAATGAACATCGGATATTAATCTAAAATATGAAAAAATTGATTCAGACAATATATTAGCCACTTCAAGCTATAGACCACAGGCTAACGGTATGTGATACTGTTATGTCTTCTTTGTGAATGGACTCTCAAAGGCCAGTTCTCCAATACTAAGACCGGACTGTTCTATCATTTGGTTACTTAGTCACTTAAACAATGTCGCTTCTCTGTGCCTGTCATTAAATAGAATGTTTTTCAGAACATTATGCCACTAAATAGAACACTTCTAGAAAACAAGCTAAAATTTTTATAATGTGCTGAGTTTTCCCATACTCACCCACAAATAAATTTAATTCTGAATTGAGTTATATTTCAGACCCAATATGGCATATGACTATTGAGTATAACTATGTTTTTTTCACGGTGCTGTATATAAAAAACTATTATCCAAAGACCAGAGTCATCATACAGATCCTTGAGTCCCACAACAAGGTACTGTGACATTGCAGTGAGTTTCCTCATCTTTAGGTCTCTAGAGCTAGGAGAATGTTTCTGCTATCTGATGGAGCTATAAATTAGAAAAGACTTGTCAAAAATAGATGAAATGTGAAACTTTTTTCAAATGGTTAATCACTTGGGGACTTGAACTATGGTCAGAATTCATGATCTCAGTCATTCAATCTGAGTTTTAAAGCTCCAGCCAGTTGTTGTTTAAAAACTGGAAGCACTAGAGGAGCACTAACCACTTTCAAAAGCTGAATTTGTTCTAATCTCTTCCTTTAACCCTGATACCACTTTTATTCTCAAGAGTGAAGAGTCATTGATTTCAAATAAATCAAAAGAAAAGCCTCCACCTAGAAAAGCTTTCTTGAGGTCTGTACCTTCTCAGTACCTGACCTATTTCTTATTCTGAAACAGGTTTTCCTGCCAAAAATTCCCAGCTGGAATTGGAGTACTGGAGACAGTATCATCTGCTTCAGAGAATTAAAGCTTGGGTTTATGGCACAAGGCTGCTTGGTACCAGGCCTGTCTACCTTTCTTATGACTCTGTTTATTGAAGAAAACCAGAAGGTAACTTTGTAAACTTACGTGGACTCTTAGCTCTTTCTCTATGTCCCACATAACATCAGAAATAGAGCAAAGTAAGAGGTCTTCAAGGAATAAGATTGGATTCTAGAACAGGGAAGGACTGGCAGAGCCAGCCTGAAGCTCTGCACTTCTCTGGCCTTGATGAAGTCATTGTCTTACCTTTGCAGTACTGAGCTGCAAAACAGGAATTGTAATATTTTTTACAGGTGCACTCTGTAGGCAGAAGCAGGGGGATATCTGCGAGGTTGAGGCCATACTTGTCTACATACAAGTTCCAGGTCAGCTGGGGCTATAGGGAGACTCTGTCTCAGAAACAAACAAGAAACAAAACAAAACAAAAAACCCAACCCAAATGAATATTTTTATAAATTTAGAAACACTCTGAATTGACAGCGTAAATGTAAATGTAAATGTTATAGTGTTAACAGAAAAGTCATGTTTAAATGTAAATAAAAGTAAAGCAATATGATTACTATGTTAAATAGAAGTGATATGAATAACTAATGTCTAATTTCTATATTATTTTAGGGAAAGCGCATTCAGTAATGATGATAGTAGGCATATATAGGATGCTTACTATGCCTTCTGTTTCCTCTCAATAATATTTTAAGCTAGTGGGTGGTAAAGTAACCAACTGGGTTGGATAGTAAGGTCCACCATCTTTCCTCTATGCTCCATGCTTCTGCTGCTGGTTATCTACCCACTATCTCCCACATTAAACCTTAGATGCTTTTGTCTGAGACAAAATAAGGGGCAAAGGGGGACTGCTGAGATGAGCTTCCATGCCAAATGTGTGGTCTTTGTTAGAAAATGTTAGATTGGGCTAGACCAGGATGACGTGGAAACAAGGTTGACCACAGGTGGAAACAAGGTTGACCACAGGTGGAGATCTTCGTTAAGAGCAGCAAAGGGCCGTGTGTTCTCCATATATCCAAAACTGAGGCACTGAAGCACAGTCACTGGGCAGGGGTTGGAGTTTCACACAGTTTCCGGCCAGAGGTTTCTCAATGTAACTGGGGCTTTCCAAGCAGAGATCCTTCAGTCTTCAAGAATGTTTTCCTGAAATGCCCCTTGTTGGGGACCCCTGCTGTTTGGGTCGCAGTCTCTCCATGTCCGGATAGCCGCAAGCTCGGCGCATAAATGGAAAAAGACTCCCCTTCTCAGCGGGGCGCCCTCCTACTCTCTTCCTGACTCACCTTTGAAGTGCCCGTGTTGGGGACCCCTGCTGTTTAGGGTCGCAGTCTCTCCATGTCCGGATAGCCGGATAGCCGCAAGCCGGCTTGGCATTCTTATGCAGAGACTCCCCTTCCCAGCAGGGCACCCTCCTACTCTCTTCCTGACTCACCTTTGAAGTGCCCGTCACAGATACATGACCTCTGGCACAGAAACTACCAGGTTTTAATCAGGCATTGTCTGACAGCCTGATAGAAGCCCACTGCCACATGTAAAATAAGCATCCTAGGAGCACCTATCAGCTGAAGCTTTTGCTACTGCCACCACACTATAAATTCTCTAGTTTCCCCCTAATAAATCGAAGCTGTATCACTGAACTTGTCTGGAGCTGTATCCTGTGTTCCACTGCGTCTGCGACCAGCCTGTGATTCAGTCTTCCCAGAGGGGGCTGTCCTTCCGTCAACACCCATTCAGGAAGATCCTGCGTTCGCTTCCTGCACCTCCCCCGCCCACGCGGTCCGGTGGCCAACGGACCGCGGGCACAGAGGAAGCGTCCCACAGCTGGCGCAGAGCCCCCTGCAGCTTGGCGCAGAACCCGCCTGGCAGCTTGCAGCCCCCCGTGGAGCCTGCACTAGCCAGCGCCCGCGGACCAGCTGACCTGCAGAGCCAGAGCCGCCAGCACTTCCAGCCACGGAGAGTAGAGCCGGCGCCCAGCAGCGCGCGACCACAGACCCGCTGCACACACAACAACAGGTGCAGGGCCTGTGCTCCTTCTACAGAAGCTCCTGCAGAGAACAGCTTTCCTGCTACTTCACATACTGACTTCCAGCCTTGTCTCTTTTGGGGCTTTATTTCTTTCATTTGATACGGGTTACTTTTTACATCTTCTCCCATTCTTTCCCTGGAAAAGCAAGAGTGAAACAAGCTGTTCTGGTAGACAAAATGCTGACTCTGGAAGAAACACGATTCAGTGATTCCATCTGTGAACATAAGGAGACATAACGTATAGATTGGAAAGGAGTGAGAATCAGACAGTGGAAGGAGCCTTGGGGCATCTATGAGGACCAGGCTTTGACCTTCACTTTTTGGTGACTTGTGTAGTATTTAGAAAAAGTGACAAAATTTCAGTATCTTTTTTGTTATTGTAACTTTAACATCCATGAATGGAGAAAATAAATGCAATGAAAATTCTATATGAAGACTTGCTTCTTTAATAGAAATACAGTGAAGATGTGAAACCAACCCTACCTGTGGATTTATTGTCTATGAGCTTGTTAATCCTCATTAAAGATGGTCACTTATCAATATGCACCAACAGTGACTTTGAAAACACAGGAGATATTTCTGCTTTCCATATTTTAATTTTAATTTTTATTTATTATTGTCTTTTTGAGACAGGGTCTCCCTGTAGCCCCACCTTGTCTGGAACTCACTATGTAGACCAGGCTGGCCTTGAACTCACAGGGATTGCCTGGCCCTGCCTCCTGAGTGCTGGGATTAAAGGCATGCACCACCAGGCCTGGCCTACTTTCCATATTTTTAAAAGTGAAGTCTGAGGGGCTGGAGAGATGGCTTAGCAGTTAAGTGCGCTGGCTGCTCTTGCAGAGTACCTGGGTTTGATTCCCAGCATCCACATGGTAGTTAACAACTGTCCTTAACTCCAGTTCCAGAGGAATCAAATGCCACCTTCTGTCCTCCGTGGGCACTGCACAACACAAGTACACTTACACACATGCAGGCATAACATTCATATACATAAAATAAAAATAAAATATTTTTTAAAAGTGAAGTATTAATCACTTTTCTATTGCTGTGATAAAACACTGTGACCAAAGGAACTTATGGAAGGAAGTTTATTTAGCTTATAGTTCCAAAGGGACACAAGTCCATCCTGGCAGGGAGGCATGGCAGCAGAGGTGGCTGGAGCAGGAGCAGAAGCTATGCACACATCTTCCAGCAGGCACAGGAAGCAGAGTATGACTGGAAACCCAGCAAGGCTTAAGAACTCTCTAAGCCCACCCCCAGTGACATTCTTCCTCCAGCATGGCCACACCTTCTAAGACCTCCAAAAGCAATACCACCAACTGGGAACAAAATGTCCAAATACTTGGAGCCTGTGGAGGACAGTCTCATTCAAACCATCACATTCCACTTCCTGGTCCCTATAGTGCTCTTTTTCAACCCAGACTGTACATTCTGTATTTCTTTCTGTCCTATTTGCTCTTTTTCACTGTAGATCTACATAATATTCATCAATAGCCACACTACCATTTCTATGTTAGGCTGCCTTGAAATATCCTCCACCAAAGAAATTAGTCCATTTGCTTTTCAATAGGCTGTGTGGGCAGACAGCAGCCAGACTCTTTGCTAAAATATCCCAGTTTCTGTTTAAGTCCTTATTTCCCTCTGGAACTACTTTGCTTTCAGCACTGCTTTCTTCCAGGTTCCTACTAGAACAGCCTATTAAACTTTGCTTACAACATTCAACTGCTTTTCTACTCCAAACTGCCAAAGCCTTTCATATTCCTCCAAAAACCCACATGGTCAGGTTTATCATAGCAATACCCCACTCCTGTTACCAATTTCTGTATTAGTCACTTTTTTTGTTGCTGTGATAAAACAGCATGACCAAGGGAACTTATTAAAGGAAGAGTTTATTTAGCTTATGGCTCCAAAGGGGCAAGAGTACATCATGGTGGGGAGGCGTGGTGGCAGAGGTGGCTGGAGCAGAAGGCAGAGGCTCACATCTTCAAGCAGGCACAGGAAGCAGACAGTGACTGGAAATACAAGGTTAAGAATGCTCTAAGCCCACCCCCGGTGACATGCTTCCTCCAGCATAGCCACACCTTCTAAGACCCCTCCAAACAGTGCCACCAACTGGGGAGAAAAATGTCTAAATACTTGGAGTTTATGTGGGACATTCTCATTCAAATCACCACAAGTCCGAAACCCACTTTCAGGAATCCTAAACTAGGAAGAATCAGGGCAGGAGTTTTCAATGCTGTACCCAGGGGCTTTGGTTTTTACTAAACTAATGACTTACGTACAGTGGCCAAGATGCAGAGTTCTACCTCAAATCCATTTTGTCTGCTTGCTTTCCTTTACGATTTTATGATTTTCCTTTATGATTCTCCCAAGAAGTCACCTCCATCTCTTTGCATGTACTGCTTGCATGTAGGTAGATGCACCCATGTTGTACAGTGCCCTTGAAGGTCAGAAGAGCACATTGGATCCCCTGGAACCAGAGTTACGGATGATTGTTGGCTGCCATGTGGGTACTGGGAATCAAACCCAGGTCCTCTGCCAGAGCAGCCAGCTCTTACCCGCTGAGCCACCTCCAACATTTTGAAACATTTAGATTAGAAGTATTCAGCTAGGTTCTCCAGTAATTGAGACATAAATGGCAGGATGCTTTCCTTGTGAGAGGATGCTAATCTGAGAAATACAGAAAAATCAAGAGCTTCACCTGAATCTCATTGTGGAAGAAGGGCGTGGGGCAGAGTGCTGAACTGTAGGTGCTGAAGTAGGAGGTCCACTTTACAGAACAGTTCTCAAACCACAAGATTACCGTCTGAGGACAATGTCTGAATCCACCGTTACACTCCTTACCAAGAGTGCTCTGGAGAATGTAGAAATTTCAGTCTTTCTTCTGTGATGCTAGACTTTAAGAGCCTGTCCCACTCCATGGAGGCAGCATTGTGGCTTCTCATGGTACCAGTTGGGGAGATGAAGAGCTGCCTTATGCAAAGCCCAGAGAGGCAGCCTTCCGACAGGTGGCCTTCAGACTTTTAAAGAATTCCATACTATTGCATCTGTCACCTCACTGTTGAGTGAGGAGAATTTGTCTTTAAGGGGGTGACGCTAGATAGGCTGAACAGGCTTCAGTGAATGAACTCACACTGAGAAACATCTGGGTTCAGAAACTTGACTTGATAGACCTTAACATATATGACAGAATACATGAACTTCTGTGGGTGGGCTATGGGTGGTGCAGATGGGGAGGGGGCCTAAATATGATTAAGATATATGAAATCCACAAAAAGTCAATAAAAATCTACGTTGGGAAAGAGAATGATCATCCTAGAGTTGAGGATGCAGCTCAGGGGTTGGGTGCTTGCCTAGCATGTGCAAGGTCCTGGGTTCCATTTTGACAGCACAAAGAGCCATCCTTCATCTCATTTCTGTAGACACCTGCTGCTTGCCTTGACTTTTGCATGCTATCACTCCTGGGGAAGATGGTACTTGGAGCTCCAATGAACCTATGGAGGGGTCTGTGAAGGTTTCATCACTAGAAAACCAAGATAAACCAAAACCAGTTTTAAGTGGTCATATCTAAAGAGTGACAAATTAGAGACCACATTGTCCTTCCCATGTCTCAAAAACAGTAAGGCTATTGTGATGAAGTTAGCAGTGGATGAGGGAGAAGAATTCTGATTTCTGACAGGGAAGCTTGGGTGCCATCTGGGAAGCAACTAAATCATGAAGTGTCCACCTTACCTTGAACTCTAGTGAAAATAGAATTTCAGGGCTGGAGAGATGGCTCAGCAGTTAAGAACACTGACTGTTCTTGCAGAAGACCCGGTTCAAATCCCAGAACCCACATGGCAGCTAACAACTGTCCGTAACTCCAGTCCCAGGGGATCCAACAGCCTCTTCTGCCTTCCGTGTGCATTGCATGACACGGGTGCACTTACCTACATTCAGGCAATACACACATACACATAAAATAAAAATAAATAAAATGTTTTAAAAAGAAAATAGAATTTCAGTTCCTTCTCTTTCTCCAATTGTGCACAAGGATGTATCTCTGTTCTGTGACCTAATACAGTGGAAACCAGTTTGGTACTTAGCAGTGTGTGCAACCCATGTCATAGTGTCAGTTTCCCCATTGATGTTCTGTGACATGATTGTGTTTTCTAGGTTTTTCCTAAATATCCCTGGCAAAAATGTTTCTTGAGCAGCCTGAAGAACAAAATTGTGACCCAGCGTCTCTCTGATGATTTTGTTGGAATGACTTTTCCTGAGGTCTCCCGGTACGTGAAGTGAAACACTCCCCTTACTCTTCCTGTACCTCACCCAGCACTGTCGATGGAAGACTCACTGGAGGCCAGGCTCCAAACCAAACCCTGGAGATTAAGAACAGCAGCGCAGAGTCTCTAGATCCTAACAGCTTACCATGCATGTGGGGCAATTTCACCTGTCCCAGTTGGCACTCTTGCTAACACTTATGTCAGGTGGACTCGTTTAAACTGGAAATCCATATTTGAGTTTCTTCCTCTGTTGAGCTGCTGGTTTTCTGCCCAGCAGGGAACATAAAGGGTCGGTTGTATTCCTGTAAACCGGCCCCTGCTTGTCTCGCTCCTCACATTTGCTTTTTTCCTTCCCAGGCTCTGCTTTGTGAAGATACGTCTCATGCTGATAGCCGTCGAGCACAAATCCCTCTTCCACAGGTGGTGGTACTGATAAGGCTTTTCATTGCTTCAAGTTTTTGTTGTTGTTTGTTGAGGAGTGTTTTAGGATTAAGACTTCTGAAATACAGCCATGATGAAGCTTTGGGCCATTGGTCCATAATGACTAGGGTCTGAAAAGTTTCCCTTGTGGGTAGATACGTTGACTTTATTTGTATGGCCCTATCCCATTTCTGTCTTTTGATCAGATAAGAGAAAAAGTAGTCACCTTTCCAGCGCTGTTCCTCTTAATAACATTACCACATGTTGGGAGTCTTAACCATGAAGCAATACTATGAAGTAGAATTTTGTGATAAATACCCTCTACAAACACTAGCCTTAGAAATTAAGCTCAGGGCCAACAAGATGGCTCAGCTTGTGAAAGTGCTTACCATGCAGGCCTGAGAACTTAAGTCCGTCCCCAGAACCCGCACTGGAAGTAGACAACCAACTCCCAGTAACTCCCAAAGTAGTCCTCTGACCTCTGCATGTGTGTTGTGGTACATGTGTGCCAGCACTCACAACACATCACACACACACGCACATAAATAAATAAAACCTAAAAACAAAGTAAGATTAAAAAAATCTTAAAACATGGGAATTTGACTGCTGTTGCTAGAGTAGATGAGGGGATGTTATCAGACCATTAACAATTCATGAGAATTGGATACAATGAGAGGAAAAATAATCATGCAATAAGAAAACCCAAGACAAACAGAATGTGCCTAAAAATAAATGGGAGGCCAGGCGTGGCAGTGGATCTTTGTGGGATGGAGGCCAGCTTGGTGAGTTTCAGGCCAGCTGGGAGACTTTGTAACAACAACAAAAAATAATAATAATTTTAAAAAATGGGAGAAAAAACTAGTGGGGTGGAGGAGTGAACTGACTGATGTAATATGGAGATAAAAGATGCTGAAAAATAAGAATTGGAATAATTCAATGGGACAAGGCGCAAAACGCTGTTGTGTGGTCTCATACCATTTGCTTAGTGAAAACTAACTCAAGATAAGTGCAGAGGACTTCATGTGACTTGTAAGCTGTGGCTTTGGCAAAGTGTTCTTCCTGTGTAAGAAGTCAGTTAATCTCTAAGCCCCCTACCAGCTCCAAAATTAGCAGTACTAATAGTCCTAGAATTATAGAGAGACTTTTTTTTTTTTTTGAAACAGAGCTGCTCTTTATAGCCTTGGCTGGCCTAGAGCTCACTATATAGACCAAGCTGGCCTTGAGCTCACACAGCTCTGCCTGCCTCTGCCTTCCAAGTGCTGGGATTACAGACTTGTATCACCACACCCAGCTTTATAGAGAAAGATTTAAAGTTCAGTAAATTTGGATAGTAACAGACTATGCAGAGATGATTTCATATGAAAAACTGGAAAGAAAATATCTAGCTAAATGAGATGTTATAGAAGATTTCTGGGGAGGAGAAATCAGTGGGGTGCTGACTGTTTGCTTAAATTCTGTTTAACAATCTTGCCATACTCAAGAAATCTCATAGTTTAAGCCCATATATGGAAACATCTGCACAAACAGATTTCCTACTAGAAGCAGGCTCTGGTGAACAGGATAGCCTTAAGAATCATAAACCAGTTTGGGTTTCAGATTGGCTTAAAACTTGGGAGGCAGAGGCAGGCAGATCTTTGTGATTTTGAGGCCAACCTGGTCTGCATAGGGAGTTCTAGGACAGCTGGGGCTACAGAGAGACCCTGTCCCAAAAGGACAAAAAAAAAAAAGATGGCAGAGATCAGCTTATACACCGGAATTTGGAGATCTCTGGGTGTAATCTTGTTTAGATCTTTTCTAACTAATGTCCTAGATTTCTGGAACTTTCACTAAGATGACTGTGTCAACACAAAAATAGAACTCTCACCTCAAAGAGGATAAGAAATAATTTATTCTGGAGCCAAATATGAGTGACCATGGCCTGGGAACACAGATTCAGGTTACCCAAATTCCATAATCCAATGTGGAAGCAGTTTCATGAAGTTTTTATAGTAACAGAACAAAGAAAAGTCATAAATCAAGATTTTGGGGGTAGGGGAGCTTTTTTTTTTTTAATCTTTTTGAGACAGGGTCTCCCTATAGTCCCAGCTGGCCTGGAACTCACTATGTAGACCAGGGTGGCCTTGAAGTCATAGAGATCCACCTGCCTCTACTTCCCGAGTGCTGGGATTAAAGGTGTATGCCACCACGCCCAGCATAGGGGGGATGCTTTTTGAGACAGGGTCTTCCTGTAGCCCCAGCTGGCCTTGAACTCACTATGTAGACCAGGCTGGCTTTGAACTCACAGAGATCTGCCTGCCTCTGCATCCTGAGTGCTGGGATTAAAGGCATGCACCACGACCTGGCTTAAAGACACTTTTCAAATTCATTGGTGGAAACATCAGGTAGGCAGTTTACAGCAAAAGAGAAATCTCAGCTGTAGGCCTCAGATGCTATCTGGTGACACTCAGCCTTTTGGTTGGTGGGTGCTAGGGCTTTATGTTAATATCTTCTGAAAGGTTTTTAATCTGTTGGTCACAGGATGTTAAGTCAGAAAGGGGTGGGCAAGGTGTGGCTAGTTAGGGGCTAAAGGTAGCCCAAGATAAAGTGTAATTCAGCTCTGGACCTGAAACCTTTCAAACTCTCTACAATCATTGACATTCTAAGCAGTTGATCACTCTGCAGAAGGTTCAGTTTCAAGATACCTTTGTGGAAACTTTTGTTCATAATTTTCCGTTGGCCAAGCACCATATTTTGTGCATGCAGGGACCACATATTTATTCCCATGTTGCTAAGAAACACTTCCTAGGATCTGCTGTAGATGAGGCTGAGTAGCAAGAGGAAGAGCAGTTCTTCAGGACAGAGGAACAGCTGGTAAAGCCAAGAAGCAAGAAATTCCAGGCCCATATCAAAACTGTCACCATCATGGTCCAGATCTGATTTATTCTTTTCCTTTGTCCTCTGTATCTGATATAACATTTGCATGTGGCATATATTATTATACTTAAAATTAATCAAAAACATTGCTGAGCCTAATGGAATAAATGTAACAGTTGAAAGAAATATGTATTTAAAAAAAGATCAACCGTGTTTCCCCTTGTATTTGCTGTTAGTTGTACTCTATAAACAGTCTTACTTATCTTTAGAGTATTTAAACAAATTTATTATTATTTTTTTAATTTTTGGTTTTTCTTTTAGTAAGTTTGACCTCATAACCTCATGTGGAGTGGCTAGCTCTAACTCTAAAAAAGATTGATTTCCAATGTTAAAATTATTGTAGCTCTTACCTGTAGATACTGACTTGATTTGTTTTATTACATTGGTATCTGTCCTAGTTTGTTCTTCATTGCTGTGACAAAATACTCTGACCGCTACCAACTTGGGGAGGAAAGGGTTTATTCAGCTTACATATCCTGGGTCACAGTTCATCCAGGAGCCCAAGGTAGACACTCAGGGCAGGAACCTGGAGGCAGGAGCTGGAGCATAGGCCATTGAGGAAAGCTGCTTACTGGCTTGTTCCCCTGGCCCCTGCTCAGCCTGCTTTCTTATGCAACACAGGCCCACCTGCCCAGGGGTGGCACCACCCACAGTGGGCTGGGCCCTCCCACATCACTCATCAAGAAGATGCCCTTCAGACATGGCCACAGGCCAGTCCAATAGAGGCAATTCCCCGATTGAGGCTCCCTCAACCCAGGTGTGTCAAGTTGACACTAAAGCTATCCAGCACAGTATTATACCAGATTTAGTTTGGAAAAGTAAATGAAAACATATTATAGAAGAAATTACATAACAATATAGTATTTCTTTAAATTTCCTTTTAAAAAGAATGTCTTCATTTATATACCAAATACCAATAACATTGATTAAAAACAAGAGATCAACCTGTTAGAAATCACAATTTTATAGGCCTTGTAGGCATAACCAAATATTTCTTTTTACTTTAATGATTAGAAATGGAAATGGGACCCTAGAAGGAGTCACTGTAATATCATCAATTTCCTTTTATTAATAAAATATAAAGGGCTGGAGAGATTGCTCAGTGGTTAGAACACTGGTTGTTTTTGCAGAAGGCC
>NW_008349088.1:16244-16354 GCF_000622305.1 Nannospalax galili | reverse complement strand
TTAGTTGCTTTGTTAAACACTGAAACATATTAGAAGGGTTTTTAGTTTAACTGGTTGAATTTAGTATATATATATATATGGAAATTTGAAAATTAGACTTTTTTATCCAA